>NC_137981.1:41159139-41646474 GCF_963924665.1 Micromys minutus | reverse complement strand
AAACTAAGTGAACAAAGCTCATATGAATTCACAGAGAATGAAGCAACAATCACTGGGTCTATACAGGGCAGCATTCTTTCCTTGCCCTAAGGAGTGTTTCAAGGTCTTCCCAACTTTCTCTTCTATTAGGTTCAGTGTATCAGGTATTATGTGGAGGTCCTTAATCAACTTGGACTTGAACTGTGTAGAAAGTGATGAGAATGGTTCAATTTGCATTCTTCTACACACCGACTTCCAGTTGTACCAGCATCAGTTGTTGAAAATGCTGTCTTTTTTCCACTAGATATTTTTAGCTTCCTTGTTAAAGATACAGTGACCATAGGTGTGTGGTTTCATTTCTGTGTCCTCAATGAAGAACTGAGTTGGAATTTTGATTGGGAGTACAATGAATCTGTAAGATGGTCATGTTTACTATATTAATCCTGTTAATCCACGAATTTAGGAGGTCTTTCTATCTGTTGAGATATTCTTGTTTCTTTCTTCAGAGATTTGAAGTTCTTGTCATACAGATCTTTCACTTCTTTGGTTAGTGTCACATCAAAGTCTGTTATATATTTTTTTTAACTAATGTGAAGAGTCCTGTTTTCCTAATTTCTTTTTTGGGCTGTTTATCCTTTGTGTAGAGGAAGGCTACTGATTTAAGCTGATTTTATATCCAGCTACTTTGCTGAAGTTGTTAATCAAGGATAGGAGTTCCCTGATAGAATTCTTATGGTCACTTAAGTATACTTTCATATTATCTGCAAATAGTGATATTTTGATTTCTTTCTTTCTTATTTGTATCACTTTGACCTCTTTTTGTTGTCTAATTGTTCTGGCTAGAACTCCAAGTACTACATCAAATGTAGGGAGAGAGTGGACAGGCTTGTCTAGTCCCTGATTTCAGTGTAATTGAATCAATTTTCTCTTTATTTCTTTTGATGTTGGCTACTGGTTTGCTGTATATTACTTTTACTATGTTTCAGTACAAGCTTTGAATTCCTAATCGTTCCACAACTTTTGGAATGAAGGGGTGTTGAAATTTGTCAAATGCTTTCTCAGCATCTAATGAGATGATCATGTGGTTTTTTTCTTTGAGTTTGTTTATATAGTGGATGACGTTGGTGGATATATTGAACCATCCCTTCATTCCTTGGATGAACCTTGGATGAAGCATACTTGATAATGATGAATGTTCATTTTGATATGTTCTTGGATTCATTTGTGATATTTTTATTCAGTATTTTTACATCAATGTTTATAAGGGAGATTGGTATGAAGTTCTTTTTCTTTGTTGAGTCTTTGTGTGCTTAAGATATAAGCATAATTGTGGTTTCATTGAACGAATTGGATAGTGTTCATTCTCTTTCTATTTTGTGAAATAGCTTGAAAGAGAATTGGTATTAAGTCTTCTTTAAATGTCTGATATAATTTTTAACTAAATCCACCTGATCCTAGACTTTTATGATTGGGAAATATTGATTACTGATTCTATATTTTTAGGGGTTATAGGACAGTTTAGATATTTTCTCTGATTCCGGTTTATCTTTGGTAATTGGGATCTGTCTAGAAAATTTTCCATTTCATTCAGATGATTTTCCAGTTTATTTGAGTAATGGCTTTTGTAGGTAGGATCTGATGATTTTTGATTTTATTTATTTCTGTTGTTATGGCTCACTTTTAATTTTTAATTTTGTTAATTTAGAGTACTCATTCTGTGTCCTCTATATAGTCTTACTAGGGGGTTATCTATCTTGATTATGTTCTCAAAGAACCAGCTTCTGGTTTTGTTGATTTTTGTATAGTTCTTTTTGTTCCTAGTTTTTGATTTCAGTTCTGAGTTTTATTATTTCCTGCTATCTATGCCTCTTGAGTGCAGTAACTTCTTTTTGTTTTAGAGCTTTCAGATGTGCTGTTAATCTGATAGTGTATGCTCTCTCCAGTTTTTATTTGGAGGCACTCATAACTTTTAGCACTGTTTTCACTGTGCCCTATACGTTTAGGTATGTTTTCCTTTATTTTCATTAAATTATAAAAATGTCTTTAATTTTTTTCTTTATTTCTTCCTTGGTCAAGTTCTCATTGAATAGAGTACTGTTTACCTTCTATATGTATCTGGATTTTTTTGTCATTTTCATTTTTATTAAAGACCGGTCTTAGTCCATAGTGATCTTCTTGCATTTGTTGAGGCCTGTTTTTGTGACCAGTTAGGTGGTCAGTTTTGGAGAAGCTACCATGAGGTGATAAGAAGAAAGTATATTCTTTCATTCAGGATGAAATGTCCTATAGACAACTGTCAAATCTTTTTGGTTTATAACTTCTGTTAGTTTCACTGTGTCTTTGTTCAAATTCTCCTTCTATGAAAAGAATGTAGTGTTGAAATCTCCCACTATTATTATTTTTTTGTGTGTGTGTGCAATGTATGTTTTGAGTTTTAGCAAAGTTTTTTTTATGAATGTGTGTGCCCTTGAATTTTGAGCACGGGTGTTCATAATTGAGAGTTTATCTTGGTAAAATATTTTTTGATGTGCATGAAGTGTCCTTCCTCATCTTTTTTGGTATCTTTTGGTTGAAAGTCAATTTTGTTAGATATTAGAATGGCTACTTCAACTTGTTTCTTGGGATCATTTACATAGAAATTTATTTTCCTTCCTCTCACTCTGATATAGTGTCTGTCTTTGTCACTGAGGTGCATTTCATCTATGCAGCAAAATGCTGGGTCCTGTTTACTTATCAAGTCTGTTAGTCTTTGACTTTTTATAAGGGAAATGAGTCAATTGCTGTTAAGAGATATTATTTAATAGTGATTGTTTTTTTTCCTTTTACTTTTTCTATTAGAGGTGAAATTTGTTTGTGTGGATATCTTCTTTTGTTTTTGTTGCAGGAAGACTATTTTCTTGAATTTCCTAAGATGTAGTTTCTTTCCTTGTGTTCAAGATTTCCATCTGTTATTCTTTGTAGGGCTGGATTTGTGCAAAGATATTGTGTAAATTTATTTTTGTCATGGAATATCTTTGTTTCTCCATCTATAATAATTGGGAATTTTGCTGGGTATAATAGCCTGTGCTGGCATTTGTGTTTTCTTGGGGTCTGAATGACATCTGTCTAGAATCTTTTATCTTTCATGGTCTCTGTTTAAAAGTCTAGTGTAATTCTGATATGTCTTCCTTTATATGTTATTTGACCTTTTTCCCTTACTGCTTTTAATATTCTTTCTTTCTTTTGTGTATTTGGTACTTTGACTATTATGTGACAGGAGAAATTGCTTTTCTGGTCTCATGTATTTGGAATTCTGTGAGCTTCTTGTATGTTCATGTTTATTTTCTTTTTAGGTTAAGGAAGTTCTCTTCTATAATTTTATTGAAGATATTTATTGTTTTGTAAGTTGGGAATCTTCACTCTCTTCTATGCCTGTTATTCTTAGGTTTGGTCTTCTCATTGTTTCCTGGATTCCCTGGATGTTTTGGGTTAGGAGATTTTTGCATTTTACATTTTCTATGTTATTTCTGCCCCTGAGATTTTCTTTTCTATCTCTTGTATTCTGTTGTTGATGCTTGCATCTTTGATTCCTGATGTCTTTCCTAGGTTTTCTATTTCTAGGGCTGTCTCCCTTTGCAATTTCTTTATTGTTTCTATTTTCATTCTTTGATCCTGTATGGTTTTGTTCAATTCCTTGTCCCAGTTGGAGGTATTTTTCTGTATTACTTTAAAGAAGTTATTCATCTTCTTCCTCAACTCATCTATCATCCTCATGAGATATGATTTAAAATTTAAATCTTGCTTTTCAGTTGTGATGGGGTTTTTAGTACTAGCTATAGTGGGAGAACTGTGTTTTGATGATGCTATGTAGCCTTGGTTTCTGTTCCTTACATTCTTTTGCTTGCTTCTTGCCATCTGGTTGTCTCTAGTGCTACCTGCTCTCGCTGTCTCCAACTGGAGCCTGTTCTACTTGAGATCCTGATTGTATCAGAACTCCTCAAAGTCAATGTTTCTCTGTCATCCTGTGATTTGGGGATTCTGTGATCCTGGAATCCTGAGTGTGTCAGAGCTCTTGGGAGTAAAGCTGCCTCTGAGATACTGGAGTCTCAGTGTGACCAAGCTCCTAATGTCCTTGAATGTGTCAGAGCTCCAGTGTTCCTGAGTGTGTCTGCTCTCCTGGGAGTCTAGCTACCTTTCTCAACCTGGCCCTGTTAGCATACCTCTGATCCTGTGATCCTGGGCATATTAGAGTGCCTGGCTGACAGGCTTCCTCTGGACATTGTGGGATTGGGTGTGATACCAGAGCCCAAGGTCTGCTCAGGGCTCATGTTCAGTTCAGAAGGGGCCAGGGCCATTGTCTGGGCAGGGTTCCTATGTCCCTAGATTTGGGGGGCGGCTCTGTTACTACGGGTATTGGAACAGATGTTGTGTTCTCCTCACCTGTGATCTTGGGTGTGTTAGAGCACCTAGGTAACAGGCTTCCTCTGGGTGTTGTGGGAGTGGGTGTGGTGCCAGCACCCAAGGTCTGTTTAAGGATCAGGTTCAGATGTATTCTAATTATTTATTGTTACCTTATTTTTAATTTTTTTCTTGTTTTTTTTTTTTTCTTACCAACTGTTTTCCTTGTTCCAGTTAAGCATTGGCAGCAGTGTTCTTGACTGATCATGGGTGAGAATCTCTATCATTTCTAGGAGACACAGCCTCCCATTAGATTTTCTAGTCCTCAGGTTCTTCCAGTCTTTCTGCCTCCTCTCCCATGAGGTTTCCTGATCACTAGCTGTGGGATTTGTTTTGTGGATGATTCTACTGTTGTGTACTCTGCAGGCAGTTCTCTACAATTTGATGAATTGTGGTTTTTCTGTAATGGTCTCTAATTTATTTTTTTAAAGCAAAGCTTCCTTGATGAGGGCTGAGAGCTACAGTTATGTGTTCCTCTTACTGCCAAGATCTGAGTGCTATGATTTCTCCCTTAGGGCTATCTTTTTAAATTTTTACAATATATTCGTTTCTCACACTTTACATCCTGGCTATAGTTCCTCCCGTTCTCTTTAGGTATATCTGTATATGTTATTATTGTTCTGGTATATAGATGCATAACTGGGTAAGACAATAGGTTGTATCCACCTTGTGGAAGCATATATAACACTATGAAAACTATGAGCATACTGTAAAAGTTAGTCCTCAGATCAAAGGCTTTTAGGTTAGATTGAGTTCAGACACTCTGAGTCCTATGTTTAAAGAAGAAAATGTTCTTAGCAGTAGGGACCTTACCTTCTACCAATGTGAGCAACCAAAAACCAGGGGCACCAATGACAGACTGAATTGTTTGGGGCTTGGACTCCTTTGAAAAACAACTCAAATGATGCTTCTTCATGCTAGATATTGTTGTTATTTATTTTATTTTCAATTTTTTAAAAATAGTCTGTGATTCTTGGGGGAGTACTTTTAGCCCAAGTGATATAACTTTATTTAAACCTTATGTATTTATGCACATGTATATGCATATACATATAACATTTACCTATACATTAGGTAAATAAATTATGTATATATATATATATATATATATATATATATATATATATTTCTACATATTAGGTAAATAAAACAATATGACTCCTTAGAGCTTTTATTGGTCTCTACGGTAAAGATCCCTCCAATGCTTGTTTTTCCCTATTTCCATTTAACACCACACACATCCTACTGTTCTCTTTAAACCACCACTTCATGTGCCCATCCTCATGCTACCTTTTTACTTTCCTTAGTTCTATTGCTATTACAGCTGTATTCTTACCTCTAAAGATTGAGAGAAAAGAGCCTTCATTGGGAGATATTATGTGTCATTTCTTCTTCTATGTCTCAGGCACCTTACTCATTGTACAGTTTTCTAGCTCCATCCATTTGATCCAGATTTCATTTTTCCTTACAACTGAGTTCTGTCCCATAGTATTTAGTAGATTTTCTATATACTAAGAAATGAAGAACATTTTCATTATCTGTTCTTCAGTTGAATGCCATTTAGGTTGTTTTTACTTCTTACATGTGTTTAGTGGCAATGAACAATGCTGAGCAAGCATTTATGGAACAGAATGCTTGAGACCTTTGGTCTTGTGCCTAGTCGTAGGGCACATGATGGATTTAATCTTATACTTTTGGGAGTTCTCAACACTGGTGTTCAGAGAAGCTCCAGTAATTTGCAACCTTACCACTAATGGAAAATCATTTCCCTTTTCTGATATTCTTGCAAGAATTTGCTGTTGGTTGTTTTTGTTGTTTGTTTGTTTACCTTAACAAATTTGACTACTGTAAGATGAATTCTCTAAGTTGTTTTCATTGTAACTTCTGAATTTTCCTAATTGCTAAGGATGATGGACATTTTAAAATACATTTTAAAATATTTTTTTCTGCTTTTAAGCACTCTCATTAAATATTTTAGCCCATTTTAAAGGGCCTTTAAAATATTGTTCATGAAGTTCTTTATATATTAGCATAGATATTCTGTCTGATGTAGCTGTCAAGAACTTACAATCTGATAATTTCTTTGTTATCTGACTGATTATATTCTTAGCTGCGCCGAAGCCTTTTAGTTTCATAAGATCTCATTTGTCAATCCCTGGCCTTAATTCCTGAACAAATAGAGCCCTATCAGAAAATGGTTTTCTACACTTATATCTGGTAGCATACCATTTATGTTTTCTTTATGGCCAGTTTTAGTGTGTAAGACTTCACATTCAAGTCTTTGATACATTTGCAGTTATATATGTGTAATAATCCAAAGTATTATGTACATGTCTAATTCTGCTCATGGCCATCTAGTTTTCACAGCACCTTTTGAAAATGGTATCTTTTCTCTACTGTTTTTTCTGTCCTGGCTTTCTTAACAGTCACATGGTTGTTGTGTGGCTGTAAAAAACATAGTTGAAAAGAACATATCTGTTCTATGGCTATGAAGAAACACCATGACAGAGGTTGTTGCATGTAACTTTTTGCTACTCTGCCTATTCTCCAGGAATGAGTTGCACTACCAGCCTCCTTCTAGCTTCCCTTTAGCCCACAGATAAAAGAATCACAGTTGTGTCCTTTCAACTTGCCTTCTTGGAATAATTTCTGGGCACTACTATATCCCTCCAGGGAAATGTGCTATTGTCATTACTCTTAACTCTACCCCTCCCACCTGCCCTAATTTTAGTTGATCAATTGAACCTAGTGCCTGCTGAACATCTCTGATTACCTGCCTATAAGAGCAGCCATTGCCCTCTGCTCTTCCGAAGACCTCACATGGCTGCCTGGTTCTTCTCTTTCCAAAGCATGTCAAACTGTCTCTCCTTCTTGTATCTCTGCACGCCTCCAGGCACACGGACATCCCTTCTCTACCTTCTGCCCAACAAGTGGTCCATGACTTGTTTTATGGGTAGGTCAAGGACTAATAGGGGAATTGTATCTTTGCATCAGAACCTCCCCTTCATAAGGTACCTTTTGAAACCATGGCATTGAATTAGGGTCTTGCTTACAGCTTCAGAGGCTTAGTCTATTGTCATTATGTCAGAATATAGTAGCAGGATATAGCTTAAGGTTACCTCCTGAGCTTTAAGCAAAGAGATATCCTAAGCTACACAGCAGAGATCATAAGCAGAGAGGGACTGAGGTCTGGTTTGCTTGTACTTTAAATACCTAAAGGTTAATGCCAGTTACACAATTCTTCCAACAAGGTCACACCTCACCATCTTTCTAATTCTTTAAACTCCCCATCCTTCTAATCCTTTCAAGGAGTTCTGTTTCCTGATAAGGGGATATTAAAATATATGAGCCTATGCGGTTTATTTATATTTAAACTCCCACCCTTATATTTGAGTCTTCTATTTTGTTCCATTGGTTTTCATTCAGTACATTTCTGTTTCTATTACTGTGTTTCTGTTTTAGATTTTGAAATATAGAATGGTAGTATCTCAGCATTGTCATTTCTCCTAGCACTATCTGGAGATTTTGTTCTTCCAACTGAACTATAGATTTTTTTTTTCAATTCCTTTGAAAAATGAGATGAGGATTTTAATTGGAATCTCATTGAATCTTTAAATAACTTTTGGTAGAAAGATAAGTTTAACAATATTAGTTATATTAGTACATGGATATAGGAAGTACCATTTTTTAGTGACTGTCAAGATTTAAAATTTTCACTATAGAGGTCTTTAATCTTCTCTGTTAAGTTTATTTCTAGCTATTTTATATTATTTTAGGCTACTGTAAACATGAATATGTTCATTTCTCTTTCTTAGGTTGTGCTGTTAATATATAGTAATTCTACTGACTTTGAATAGTTAATGCTAGATTCTGCTACTTTGAACAAATTGTTAAGCATTTTTAGAAGATTATGTCGATTAAATCATTTAATTTATATTTTTATGCACATCATTTTGAAATATAGACAGGTGGCCATCTTTTCTGTTTGTTTATGTTTAATTTTTTCTCTCTAGATCAGTTGCGTTAGCCAGCACTATACTGAAAAAAAGTGGAGATAGAGGATAATCCTATCTTATTTTTATTTTCAATGAAATTCTGCCAAGTTTTTCTTCATGTATAATGTTGGCGGTAGCTTTGACATATATAGCTTCATTGTGTTCATATTTACTACAGTCCTATTCTCTCTAATGTTTATTATACACGACTTTTGTGTGTCTATTGAGACTATCATTTGATTTTTGGTTATAAGTGTATTCATGCAACCTATTACACTTTTTGACTTGCATATGTTGAATTATCTCCAATTCTCCAATATAAGCCAACTTTGTTATATTGTTACTTTCTCTTAGAAAATATGTTTATATATGTTTAGCAAGCATTTTACTGAGGATTTTTAAATCTATAGTTACAATGCAGAGTAAGCTTTTTTTTTTTTTTTTGGAAGATTCATCTATGTGCAAATATAGGCTGCTTCTGTAGGTCTTCTTTGAATATGAGTTATATGAGTTAGGAGTCTGGACCTGGGCTTCTTCAGTGAGCAAGCTCTTAATTACTGTCTCAGTCTTCTCATTTGTTATCAATAGGTTTAGGTTGGAATCTCACCCTGATTTAAATTTGTTTATTGGAAAAATCTAGACACTCATTTGTTTCTTTTACATTTTCTAATATATTGGAGTATTCAGTTTTAAAAGTATTCCATTATAATACTGTTAATTATTTTGTGTCTGCTTTTTTTCTTGCAAGTTCCTGATTCATTTAATTTGGGTATTCTTTGTGTATATATATGTATATATATATATGAATATATTTATTGGCTAGTTGGGCCTAGTGTCTGCTGATCTTATTATTTATTTATTTATTTATTTATTTATTTAAATTTCTTTATTTTTTTAAACAAGAAGTTTATTTAAACAACAAGACAGTTGACTTGAAGGGAAAACTATCTAGGATAATTTTGTTTAAGAATAATTTATCTCTACTTAAAGACAGATTGCCCTACATGTAACAGCTACATACAAAAAAGTTTTATAAAATTGTCCTTCGTTTTACAATATTAAGTGAAAAACATTAAAATTCTCCAATCGAACAAGGTATTCAAGAATTTTGTGTTGTTGGGTTCTTTTGCTAAAGCAATGAGAGCAAAATAACTTACTGGAATATAAAGAGAAGAGTTTAATGAGCCACTAATGGAGAAGGGGGTATTTTCACCGAACCAGTACTTTCCCCAGACCATCTCCATCTGATGTCAACCAAAGGAGAGCTTTGGGCATTTAGTTTAAAAAAGGAAAAGAAAAAAAAAAAAAAAAAAGAGAGCAACATGCTTGTGCACAGTGCACATACACCAGTTACTTTATGTACAACAAAGAAATGAGGACAGGGAGATGGAAGAAGAGAGAAAACTATACTGCAGTAGTCAGCATGTGGTGGCACCAAATTGCGGCTGTCTAATTGAGGATGTATTCTTGGTCTATAACAAAATTCTGGAGTACACTAGCAGGTTTCCTTTACAGTAGTCACCTCCTGTCTGCCGCTGGAACACATCAATAGTATCATCCAGCTCCATGTTCAACTGTGCAAGTGTGTCTGTCTCGTTGATTGGTTGCCCATCAAACTGGAATCTGATCTGCCTCATTGACAAACCCTGACATTCCCAATAGGCTTTCATTAGCTTACTAAGTGGTGCATGCCTCTTAATCTTAAACTGCACCACAGAACCATCCTGTCCCGCCACCTTCAGATTAATATGATTGTTGATCTCCGTCTTGACTCCTTCCTTGGGTTTGGTGAGCACTGGCGTCTCCTCAGCTGCTGCTTCACAAAAGAGGCATCAGGTCCGCACTGAAGGATCACACAATGAGCACCAGGGAGTGGCAGAAGTTGATTTTAATTTCTTCCCTCACCCCCTTTTATTGAATTTTGTTTTGGCTTTGGATTTTTAAGATACAATTTCTCTGGGTAATTCTTGCTGTCTTGAAACTTACATTGTGGACCAGGCTGGCCCGGAACTCTGAGATCTGCCAATCTTTGCCTTCCAAGTGTTGGTAATGAAGGTACTAACTACCACTACTTGATCTGACTTTATGAGCAATGATGCTTTGCCTGAATGTAGGTCTGTGTGAGATTGTCAGATCCCCTGAAACTGGAGTTACAGACAGTTGTGAGCTGCCATGTAGATGGTGGGAAATGAACTCAGGTGTGAGGCAAGGTTATGGTACTAAGGTTGTGTTCCCTAATTGGTTATTCATTTGTCAGTAAAGAAAGTGGAGGGGTGGGTAGCCATTGCTGAGCGAAAGGTACAGGCAGGACTTCCAAGCTTCATGAGAAAAAAGAGATTCAGGGAAAGAGAAAGAAGCTTTTCTGGTATGCTTTGGAGGAAGAAGAACACAGCAATCATGTGAGGTCTTACAGAGAGCTTGGGCCTGCAGCTTCTTCTACAGGAGGTTAGCCCAGGATATTTGGTAGGTGCTAGGTGGGACTAGTCACTAGTTTTAGAGCAGGTATAGAGATGGAGATAAGAAATTGGTAAGGGCATTTTCCTAGTGGGAGATATCTGTGTCCAGCAATTGTGCCGGAAAGGCAAGTTGAAAAGTGAAAAGTTGTGTGTGTCTTTTATCTGTAGATTCAAGGGGGTGGAAGTGGGCTGTAAGAGAGGTCACCTCACAGAGTGTACAGATGGAAGGAGCCAGAACATGGTTCAGTCTTGGGCAAAGGTAGTAGTGCTTTTAAACTACAGCCAACACCCAGGTCCTCTGGAAAAACAGTGCTCCCAACTGCTTGAGCCTTCTCTCCAGCTTCTTGTTTATCTTTTCAAAGAACCAAGTCTTAGACTTTATTGTTTTGTTATTTTTCTTGCTTTTGTCATACGTCTGTCTTGATTTTTATTACTTTTGCTGTCTCCTGAATAAGGGTTTGGCTTCTTCTTTTTCTTTTTCTTCTTCTTCTTCTTCTTCTTCTTCTTCTTCTTCTTCTTCTTCTTCTTCTTCTTCTTCTTCTTCTTCTTCTTCTTCTTCTTCTTTCTTCTTCTTCTTCTTCTTCTTCTTCTTCTTCTCCTTCTCCTCCTCCTCCTCCTCCTCCTCCTCCTCCTCCTCCTCCTCCTCCTCCTCCTCCTCCTCCTCCTCCTCCTCCTCCTCCTTCTTCTTCTTCTTCTTCTTCTCCTTCTTCTTCCCTTTCTCCTCCTCCTCCTCCTCTTCCTCCTCCTCCTCCTCCTCCTCCTCCTTCTTCGTGGCTGTTGTTATTGATTTGTTTGGTTTTTAAAATTGCATTCTTGAATTATTTATTCATTTTCTTTCTGAATTTATAGATAAATTTCTAACACCTAGAGCTATACATTTTTTTTATTCAACAGCTTTCAATGTATTCCAGAGTTTGTATTCTAAATACAGATTTGTTTGCTAGTAGGTTAAATTACAGTGACTGAAATAACATGCAGTTCTTTTAATGTTTGTGAATTTGTGAAGTTTCTTTTGTGTCCCAGGAATTGGTTTATTTCAGAGAGCCTTCCTTGACTGTAGACCAATTCTTTGGTTGTTTAAGTGAAGAATTATATACATATCTGTTGTATATTTGATGTAATGTATCATTTCATTCTGTCAGTTCTTTGATTGTTGTTTTGTCTAGATCATCAATATACTGAAGATATAATCTTTTCTTAATTAATTGATGTTAATATGCATGTTCAGTTCAGATATTATTGTTCTAATAAAATTGGCTGCACCAGAGTTTGGTCTGTGTGGTAGTTTTGATGAAAATAGCTGCTCATATATTTGAACACTTAGTCTTGAGGGAAGAATTAGGAAATGAGTCCTTATTTGAGATGTGTCATTGGTATAAGATTAAGGCTTCAAAAGCCTCTCACCGTCCCTAGTGTATTCTATGTGGATCCTGCCGTTGGATCAAAATATGTGATAGGAGTTGCTAACCTGAAACCGAACTTTTGGTCCGCCATCATAAACTCTTTAAACACATATACTCTCATATACACTTTAAAACTAAAAGCCCCATTAAATACTTTCTCCTATAAAAATTTCTGGGGTAACTGTTTTTATCACAGCAATAGGAAAGAAACTACTACTCAAGTTGGTACCAAGAAGAAATGAATCACTGCTGTGACAAACCTGATCATTGTGTGTGTGTGTGTGTGTGTGTGTGTGTGTGTGTGTGTGTGTGTGTGTGTGTGTGTGTTTTGTTGTTTCTTATAAAGATGAAACATTTGGGGTTTTGGAGTAGGAAAGTGGTTGATGGGTATAAATGAAGTTTAATGAGATTGAATAGCAATTTGGAAAATGGGCTGACAGCTGTGCACATGGTGAAAGGACAACTTCAGAGATGTCAGTGGGGAACAACATTGATAACTGAGTTAGAGACAACTCTTGCTATGTTTTGGCAGAGAAATATTCTGCTTATTCTTCTTTCTGCCTTTTCCCTAAGACCTTTTTTGAAATTAAATAAATGTAATGTTTAAATTGAATTGATAGAGAAAATGTGTAAGGCAGTGCATTGGCTGTGCCATGTATCAGTTATATGCAGGTCTAGAATCAAAGAGCAAGTTGAGCAAAAAGAAATACCCACCATTCGTTTAGATCAAAGTAAGGAACCAGAAGTATGTCTCTGATTTAAAACTCTAATTTCTACCATAGCAAAGAATTTATATCCATGTAGAAAATTGAGTTTCTTAGAATTGGTGATAGATATTTTTGAAAACAGAAAATTGACAGTAATTTTAAAATTAAGCTCATTCTTCTATATATGCCCAGCCTCTAGGAATAATATATGTGAATGTATATATATGTATACATGTATGTATATGATATATATGTATGTATCATATATTTATGAAATCCTTTAATAAAATGCTCTAGCTTTTATACTAAATAAAAACACTTGGTGTTGTAGTAATTATGGAATTTGAATTTCCTAAAATTTTGTGATGAATATCTTAGTAGAATTTAAAATATACTTTAGTTTTTGCTTAAAGCAATTGTCAATATGTTTACCAGGATAATTATTAACCTTGTAGTTTCATTTATTTTCAAAATTGATTTAAATAAAGTACCTGACAGATTACTTAAACTTTGTCTCAACGATTAGTTATACTAGAGGTTGCCAGAATTATAGAAAAACTACCTGACAGTACTCAGTCTAAAATGTTATGGTGCTCTATAGAATATCTTTCTATCAAAATGAAGAAAAACACATTTTAATGAGTCCCTAGAGATTACTCCACTGACCATAGAAGAAGTAGAAGGCATCTGCATGTGAAAACCTTAAAATATATAGAAATTCAGGAACTTGCATACCTAGGGTATTTGACAGGTTCTCAAAAAGGAGCAGAAAGCAGTTACAGAGAAAAAAAATAAAGTTTTTAAGCTATAACTAAGGAAGTAGAGTTTGGAAAAGAAAATGCATTTCTAAGTTTTATTATTCTCATCATCTTGTCCACATTGTTTTTAAAAGCATAAATGAGGAGTGTAACATCAGTGAAAACACTGCATGGAAGAAAGCCAAGAACTTGCTTTTCTGACCCGTGCTTGCTGTATCTTACCCAAGCCACTGGTGTTACAACAATTATGGTCAAGTCTTATGTGTAGACTTTAAGACAGGTTTAAAAAAAACTCCATTTTTGTTCATTAATGTGGTAACTCCAGACACATATGTGAACTTATTTCTCATTTATATTACTTAATCACTATTGACTTAATTTTGGTGATCTAAAGAACTGAAACCAGATAAAACTAATAATGGTATCATAACCTAGATTTTCTATACTTTAATCCATTTAGTTGTGTTTTGGAATTAGGGCTTAAGGCTAGGTTCTTTGCATGCTAGAAACACACTTGCTACTGCTGAAGTACATCTCCAGTGAAAAGTGTTATTTTTTACAGTGAGACAGCTTAGGCAGATGATTTCCACTATAATTTGTATTGGAAGACACCTTTGCTGTCTTTCTGTTGCAGCATGATAAAAATATTGGATTTTGGTGCTCTTGCAACCTATTTCAGTGTGCAGCAGTGGTTACATTTGGTATTAATTTTAGTTTCATCAGCTGGAATATCATTCAGTTTCCCTTCTCATGAAAAATGTGTCCTCAGACAGCTGTTGTACACAGAAGATAATCTCATCAGATACGTTCATCCAAGCCACTGCAAAAGAACCCAGACAGTACCAACTCACTTGTCTCTAATTTTTTTTCTTTAATCCATGATCTAAGGCATTAAATTTATATTTTATCCATGGTTATTCTTCTTCAGTCTCACTAAGTAGTTTTGAAAAATTATTTAATGAATGTTCAACTGACATCTTCATGTTCTAAGAAATTTAGCACAAATTAGTTCAGTAAATTTTGCACACCTAGAATTTTTCTTTGTCTATAGAAAAAGTTATTAGTTGGGATATATGGTACTGCTTTTTTAAAAATTGAAAATTACTAATATAAGTTTTTTTAAGGTCATTTTTTCTTTTTATAATTGAACAATTTTATTTTAAAAAACAAAGATAAATGTACAGATTTTAAACATTTTTGCATAATATAAGTTTAAGACAAAACAAAATACAAATTTTAAAATTATTTTATTTCAAAATAGTATTTAAAATAAAAAACTTAGAAAGAAAATATTTCTAGTTTGCCCTGTAAATAAGAATCACCAACTGATTTTTTTTCATATTGCTAGAAATGTGAGTTTCTCTTATAACTCACTGACAGATTTATAAATCTGACAAATTTGTTAGCCTAGCATAAATAAGTTATTTCATTTTAGCATAAAGAAGGGGAGAAGGCATACAGTTTTATAGTTTGGGCAAAGAGAGTTTAGGTTGGAAAGCCTTCATTTCCAGATATTTTTCAAGGGACCTTTATGCAGCACCCCATCTGCACATTTTCATCATGCCTGTCTGCCTCGTGTGAAACTGATTAGCAGTGGTAAGAATCCTTCAGAGTTACAGACTTAGGGATTCCCGGGACGTCAGACTAAGTTTGCTGGTGCGGTATGATACCCACAACATCCTTCAAATGTCATCAGATCAGAAAATGATGTGCTGTCAATGTTCCCGGAGAGACTTTCTTTTGATTTTAAAGATAGATTAAAATGCTCATCTTCTTGTACTAGATGGATGAAGTTAGAAATTCATGGATGAATGCAACAAATAAATTTAAAATGCTTATGAATGTTACTCAGTGTGAATAGCAAAAGAGGAACTATTTGAGGTCATAGAGAAAATATAAGGGAGATGCCACCAATAGCTAAGATTGTCACTGACCTATTTATTATTTACATAATGTTAATCATTTTTAAAAATCAAATGATACCTCAAATTTCTTCAAGATCCTTGTACTTATAAGCTTTTAAATGTTTCTTCCATTGGAGTTTATCATTTATTTGTAAAATTAAGGCTAAAACTCCTTAAAAGTATGATTTGTATTAAGTTGCAGTGATACTACCATGTAACACTAGAGGTGGCCATGATGCTTTTTATAGAATCTTAACAACTGAAACACCAAAATATATAAACACAGCATTGTAAAAACAGTGCAGTAAATACAGTTAGTTTGTTTTAGTAAAATGACTTCACAGTTTTTTTCTTATTTTCTTTCTTTCTTTTTTTTCTTTCTTTCTTTTTTTTTTTTTTTTTTTTTTTTTTTTTTTTTTTTTTTTTTTTTTTTTTTGGTGTGATCAGGTTTTGGGGTAAATTTCAATCATTAGTTCAAATAGTAGAACCCATCCAAGACCGAAGTGTTGCACTAGATCATGGAAGGTAGAAAAATGGTCATTGTATTTGAAAATAGAAGACAAAAATAGAAAAACATGCCTGCACCCAGAGCTGACCCAGTTGCTCCATAATCTGTACCCAGACCCCACTGGAAGAGAGCCAGTCTCCCAGAAATGCTGATAAATCCAGGAACACAGGTGAGACCATCACCTCTGCTCAAATTCCTGAATTAAAAAATGCACTCAGACCCCCTCAGGACACAGAAGAAACATTGCTCACTTCCTTCTCTGAAGCAACAGTTACACTTACATCTAAACAGACAAGGACCCAAATAAAAAGGAGCACCTCAGACCAATTTCACATATGAATATTAATGCAAAAATAATCAATAAAATTTTAGCAACCTGAATCCAAGAACACATCAAAACAATCATCAATCACAATTAAGTTGGCTTCATCCCAGGGATGCAAGAATAATTCAATGTATGAAAATTTATCAACATAATCCACTAGATAAACAACCTCAAAGAAAAACACCACATGATTATCTCATTAGATGCCAAGAAAGCATTTTAGAAAATTCAACACCCCTTCATATTAAGAGTCTGCCAAAGATCTGAAATTGAAGGCTCATACCTAAGGATAATAAAAGCAATATACAGCAAACCAGTAGCCAACAACAAACTAAATGGTGAGAAACTTGAAGCAGTCCCACTAAATTTAGGGACTATACTAGGCTATCCACTCTCCCCCTACCTATTCAATATTGTACTGGAAGTTCTGGCCAGAGCAATCAGACAGCAAAAAGAAGTCATAGGGATACAAATTGTTAAAGAAGATGACAAAATAACACTATTTGCAGATGATATAATTATATACTTAAGTGACCACAAAAATCTTACCAGAGAAGTCCTACAGCTAGCTGATAAACAATTTCAGCAAAATGGATTGGATATAAAGTTAACTCAAACAAATCAGCAGTGTTCCTCTACTCAAAGGATAACACGTTGAGAAAGAAATTAGAGAATCCACACTGTTCACAATAGTCACAAATAATATAAAATACCTTAGTTGACTCTAACCAAGCAAGTGAATGACGAGAACTTTAAGTCTCTGAAGAAAAAAAAAATCAAAAATCTCAGAAGATATAAAAATATCCCATGCTCACAATTGGCAGGATTAATTTACAAAAGTGGCCATCTTGCAAAAAGCAATCTACAGATTAAATGCAATCCCCATCATAATTCCAACTCAGTTCTCCAATATATACAACAACTCAAGAAGTTAGACTTCAGTAAATCAAATAACCCTATTAAAAATGGCAGATGTAACTAAACAAACAATTCTCAATTGTTTTCTCAAGGAAAACTTTAACATTCTTAATCATAAGGGAAATGCAAATCAAAACAACTCTGAGATTCTACCTTACACCCATCAGAATGAATAAGATCAAATACTCAGGTGACATCAGAAGCTGGCAAGGACCACTTTTCCATTGTTGGTGGGATTGCAAGCTGGTACAACCACTCTCTAAATCAGTCTGGAAGTTCCTCAGAAAATTGAACGTAGTACTACCTGAGGACCCAGCTATATCACTACTGGGCATATACTCAAAAGGTTCTCCAACATATAACAAGAACACATTCTCCACTATGTTCATAGCAGCCTTATTTATAATAGCCTTATTTATAATAGCCAGAATTTGGAAAGAACCCAGATGTCCTTCAGCAGAGGAATGGATACATAAAATGTGGTACATTTATAAAATGGAGTACTATTCAGCTATTAAAAACAACGACTTCATGAAATTCTCAGGCAAATGGATGAAACTAGAAAATATCATTCTGAGTAAGGTAACCCATCACACACACACACACACACACACACACACACACACACACACACACACACACACACGGTATGCACTTGCTGATAAGTGAATATTATCTCAACAACTTGGATTGCTCAAAAAACAATTCACAGACCACATGAACTTCAAGTAACAGGAAAACCAAAGTACAGATGCTTTAATTCTTCTTAGTAGAGGGAACAAAGACATTCATAGGAAAAAAATATGGAGACAAAGTTTGAAGCAGAGACTGAAGCAAAAGGCCATCTAGAGACTGCTTCACCTAGAGATCCAGCCTATATACATCCACCAAACCCAGACAATATCACTGATGCCTAGAAGTATATGCTGAGAGAAGCCTGATATAGCTGTGCCCTTTGAAGCTATGCCAGATCAGGTCAAATACAGAGGCAGATGCTCACAACCAACCATTGAACTGAGAATGGGATCCCCAGTGAAGGAATCAGAGAAAAGATTGAAGGAGCTAAAGGGTTTTCCAACCCCACAAGAACAACAATAGCAACCAACCAGAGCTCCCAGGGACAAAACCACTGTCTAAAGAGTATAAATGGACGGACCTATGGCTCCAGCTTCATATGTAGCAGAGGATGGCCTTGTTGGGCTTCAGTGGGAAGAGAGACCCTTTGGTCCTACCAGGGCTCAATATCTCAGTATAGAGAAATTTCAGCACAAGGAGGCAGGAATGGGTTAGTGTGTAGAGGGGCACCCCATAGAAGCAGGGAGAAGGAAGACGGGATAGGGGCTTATGGAGGGGAAAGGGGAAATATTTGAAAAGTAGATGAAATATGTCAAAAATTAGAAAAGTGCCAGTCAAAATCATTAAATATCAGTAATTTTTTATTGAGTCCAGGTTTTAGTCTAAATTTATTATCTGAGGGTCAGTAGTACAGCTAATTTCCCAGCATTCAAACAAGTGACATATCAAAAGGTACTTTTTTTCCCCTTTATTCTTTTTCTCCACATGTCTTCAATTCTAAATTTATATGATGTGAGCTTCTCTTTACTTAGAATGTATTTCTCTGATTATATTATATGATGATTATTTATGTGCATGCTACAATTACCTTAATGACTTGTAAGACCACTCAAGTAGTAGACAGTCATTTTTTATATTTGACAAAATATGCCTGCAAGTTTGATGTCTTAGACAAATAAACAACAATATTATAATTTAAGAAAGTGCAAGTACATGATGAACCATTTAAAATCATTGTAGTGGTCAAATAGAGATGAGAGAGAGACAGAGAGAGAGAGAGAGAGAGAGAGAGAGAGAGAGAGAGACAGGGACAGTGACAGAGACAGAGACAGAAACAGAGACAGAAAGAGAGGACTTTTAGTGTTCTGTGAATCTGGGGTCGACTTTATGTCCTGATTCCATAGACAGCAGTTACTACCACTCCTGGGGTTTTACATTAAAAGTGGTAGCAACTGAATAAAACAGAAATTAAGCCATGATGTTTAGCATTGTTTAACCCACTATGTTCAGGTATCATAACACTGTTTTCCCATGTTATGGTACCTATTAGGAACTTGCTTACTAGGCAAGGTACTGTCTTATTTGCATATTAAGGGTACCACCTATAGAGCAATAATATACTCACTAATTTCCATCTAATATTTGTAGGGTTTGATGGATTCATGTGGAGTCAAAGTAAGGAGGAAAATCCAAAGGCTGAGCCAAACATAATCAAATAAAAATCTAATAAAACTTTAAACATTTCAGACATACTGTATTGCAACTGAAATATATGCTGGGTAACTTAAAACTTGCAAAGCAAATATAAAAAAAATAAAAAATTGCTTATCAGATCAAAAAAGTAAGAATAAACTTCATGTTAATGAATGCATTAATTTTACTTCCTTTATTATTGGGGATGGGTGACGTTGCATTCTGTTATCATTTGCACTCTATTCATAAACTCTGTTCTTATTCTCTACTATCAGACATGTGAACACGTAACACTAGGTCAGAATTAGTCATGCAATGTTCGAAGTAGAATAGGAAGAAAGTATAAAGGGTGGGGATGTGAAGTCCTGTAATATGATGCAGTCTCAAGCTACTGAGCCATTTTCGAAACTAGCATTTTCTTCTCAAATAATCTTTTAGCAAGATGGTCCCTCAAGACTTTTCCTGTGTCTCTTTCTATGTGCATGGGTTTCTAGGTTCATATCATTCAGTGCTGTGGCTCTCTACCCCCAGCACAGAGCTCTATTTGTCCTGCTACATTCATACAGACCTCTAACTCACATGCACTCTAGAGTATGAACTGAGAAGAGAATTCCAAACATTTCTGTCTTCAATGCAATAAAGAAATGTCCTAGAACATCTTCTCTCCCTGACCTGGCTCTTTCATAATCTGATGTTAATGGCCCCCTAGGAGTCTTTGCATAGAGGGAGTTTTATTTTCCCCTCACCACCTGGTAGTCATTCACAATTTATGTGTAGTCTTGAGAGGGTAGATGGTAGTAATTACAGTACAATGAATCTTTCAAAATGAGTTAAAATAACTCAGTGTTTAATAGGAAATTCAAAGCAGGAGATCAGTACAGAAGGATCATAAAATATAGCCTCAGGTATTATTAAGAAATATCAAATAAGTACATTAGCAGAAGTGGTTTTAAGCAAGGCAAAATTGTCTCCAATTTACCATTTAGTCTACAAACCACAGTATTTTACGAAGGGGAAAATTTCCTCTGAGCTGTTTTATTCGTAAAATTAATAGTACTGGCATATGTTAAGAGAAAAGGTAGATTTTCATAAGAAGATAGATGTTAATATTTTAATTATGTTACCAGAAAGGTACATGAGGCATAATACACATGCTTTTGGGTTTGTTGAATACTGCTTTTCTTTGGTTACTTCGGTTAAAAGCAGGATGTACCATAACAAAAAATTCCTATGGTTTCCTGAATTCCATAGTTAATATCCTCCATTATCCCGACCTAACCTTTATGGACCAGAACAATATTTTTATATAAAGAAGTTATAATTACAGATTAGTAATTAAAGTAAAACATCTTCCTTTGCTCAACTTCTATGGAGTCAGAAAAGTTTAAGACTTCAGAAACCTTATATGCACTTATCAAGATTATTTTTACAGTCCAATTCAAACAATTCCACCACAGATATGTATATAATTAAAAGAAGGTTTTCTGGCAAATGTCTGTAACTTCATTGTTACCTTGTTCTTTACCAAGAATTAGGCACTTACATTTAGTGTTGAGGAAAGTGTCTGTAATATTGGGAAGCAGAGGAGTGCTGGGAAGTTAGGGCTGACCTTGATAACAAAGGTAGAGGGGGAGCAATATTAGGCTTTATTGGATCTAAAAAATAGAAAGAAAATGAAAGGGAAAAATAAAAAGTGCATGCTTCTTTTTTATTATATTTATCTGATTTTTTTGTTTCCTCATACCTAATTTTTTTTTAATTTTCTCTAAGCCCAAATGTATAAAGAACCCAGAGAAAGGACAATTGGGTAGATAGCCAAAGAAAAAGAAATAGCACTCACAGTTGTTAAGTTTTCATGTTCTGCTTTTTAAAAATGTCTTTATATCAACAAGATAAAATTAGACAAAACAGAGAATAAAATTCAGTATCTGAGTATATGAATGCATTTCAAAGGTACAAGAAATCATTTGTCTTATTCACTGTAGATTCTTTTATTTTAAGCATATTTATTCTTATCTCATATATTATACTCCATTTACAGTTAACATTCTCTTCACTCCTCCCAGTGCTTCCTTTCCAGCTCCCCTCTGCCCTAAATCTACTCCTTCCCAGTTTTCACTTCAGAAAACAGTAAACTTTCCAGAGATGTCAAACCAGCACAGCATAACAAAATGCACAAGAGTAGGCACAAACCCTCATACTAAGTACAGGATAAAATCCCATTGGGAGAAGATGGATCCCAAAAGTAGACCCAAAATGTCAAAGACACCCTTCATTCCCACTTTTAGGAAACTCTTTTAGGAAATCACCAAGTTGTATAACCATAACATACATGGAGAGGCCCAAGCTTAGACCTACACAGGCTCCGCGATTACTATTTTTGTCTTTGTGAACACAGATGAGCCCTTCTGTGCTGTTCTTCTGGTACCCTTGACTTCTCTAGCTCCTACAGTCCTTCCTTTCTTTTTCTGTGACTGGGAGTAGATGATGTCAAGATGTACGCCCAAATGTTTCTCAGATCCTTGATGGATTCTAGTATGCTACTTTCTACTTTAGCATACTACAGGGGCATTTTAATGGAACATATCAATAAAGTAACCACGCTGTTTTATTTTTATTGCAAACTTGATACATCCTTGAGTCATCTGGAAAAAGGGAATAGGATATATTGGGTACATGGTTTTCTCTTGCTCAGAAACCTTCATAAATGCATATACTTCACTCCTCAGTCTTTCTCCTCATTTTAAATCTTTGAGGTTGTATATCTCAGTGCTATGTTTTTGAATTGGTTGAGTTTGCCTTTCTGTCTTTTCTTGCGCTGTTAAATGTTCAGTGAATAAAGGTACTAATCATGATATGGTGTTGAAGAAACGTAGCTGAAGCAATCTCACTGAGACTGAGAAAGACTTTAGGAATATACCAAGTTAAGTAAAGTCATTTTGTATTAGAACATGTCCATAAATCTATGGAAACCAAGGAGTGTATTGTGGTAATTTAAATGAAAAATTTTCCCATGGGCTTGTGTAATTGAGCCTTCATGGTCATAGGTCCCTAGGGGGTATTAGTGATGTAGAATGTCATGAAGAAGTATAGCTTTGCTGGTGGAAGTACTTTAATGGGACCAGGCATCCCGAGTTTGTAGCCTTGGTCTGTTTTCGGTTCATTGTCTCTACCTCGTGCTTGCAGTTGAACCAGTTACGGTATCTCAGTTTCTTGTACTAGTCATCCACAGCCATTTCTGCTCAAGAACTCAATCCTCTGGTCCTGTTTGCCAGAGTTACCTCTTTCTTTTGTAAGTTTCTTTTGGTCATTGTATTTTATCATAGGAACAGAAAAAGAACGAATGCAGTAGACATTTATTTCTCCTGAACCAATTTCTAGAGGCTGTGACTAAGCAACATGCTTACTGAATATGTCTTTTTGGACTTCCTGAGTTCTGCAGTGTATAAAGCCTGTTCTCGAAGGCTGAATTATGCTTTAGTTCTCAAGACACATGGGCAGACACTCTGCATATTTTACTTTTTCTAGAACCTTCCCTTGTTTAAAAAAATTAGTCTTGATGTATAAGGTTGCTCTGTCTTGAACAAAAACTTCTAAGTTTCATCTATTAAGAGAGAGTATACATTTGTGTCCTGTCCCAACATTGGGTTTGGCTACTGGGGAGGCAATATGCGGGGAGCTTGATGGTGTTTATCCCACTGGTGCCTTAGCTGGGCATGTGCTGTGCTCCGTAGAGCACTCAGACACTGCTTGAAGCATGTGAAAAGAGAGTGCGAGATGTGGGAAAGCCAAAGCTCAGATTTCCTGTCTTCCTGACCTCCAATCAGTGCTGGGGAACCACAGAGAAGTCAGGAACATAATGTTAGGGGTCAAGGTCTGCAATAAGGCTGAAGGCATGGTGGTTCTCAGACTTTTGGACATCCAGGTGCTGCTGTGAGTCTTGTAAGAACTGAGAATGGAAGAGACTCAAGAACTGAGGATGAGCCTGGGGCCAGGGGAGGGGTGATACAGTTTAGTTCAGTGATGATTGTCCTCAGCTTTGTGAGGGTTGTCTGGAAGCAGAGAGAGACTTTCTGTGGAATACTTAAGCTGTGGCTCAGTAGTTGAAGACTGTTCCTGTGCTCTGTATGATGGTTCTTGAAGAAAGTGACGGTCCACGGTTCTAAACTGTTTTTGACTGTTTATTGAGGAAAATTCATGTGTACCAAATTCTTAGTGTGGACCCAAGATTTAATATGTTTTGCAGGGAAGAATTTCTAGGTAGAGAAGCTTATTGGGTAAAGCCTCAGGGCTTCTAGGTAGCTCATTAACCTGCAAAACTATTCTGGGAATACATGACCACAGGCTATTTTTCTTTATGTGGAAAGTGTGGTATGTGATCCAGGCCAGGAAACTGGCAGGGAGGGAAGATGGTAGGTGTAGGGGGGTACTTACCATCTCAGGCATGTACCTGAGTTTCTGGGGTCTCAAACCTGCTCTACTTTACCAAGCTTCCTGGCACGGTTTATCATCCCATAAGAGTGTATTGCTCACATCAGGACCCTTTTCATTATGCTTTGTGCCTTTTAGTCTTTCACATTGCTATCTCTCCTTCCCTTTTCTTTCACATCTACATTCTGCTCTTTTCTTTAAATAAGCCAACGTTTCATCTTACTCTGACAGTTATTTTCTGTGGCTAAACATCACTTATGGAGATATTGTTTGTTTTCTATTTATACTTTGGGATATCTTTTAACGTTTACTAAGTTCTATGATTTCACTTTGACATAGAAACACATGTAAATGTGTGTGTATACACATTCACTTAGACAACTGTTCAAAATTCCATCAGAGCAAATTTCAGCATCTCTTCAAAGAGCACATGCTATATTTGTTATGCTTTGATAGCCTTACCCAATACCTTGTTTTGGAAGCCATTGACTGACTCTATTATTTGATTCTTGGCATTTTCTTAGGCATGATTTTGCTCCTTGTATGAAAAACCTCAGCTGCAAAAAGAAAGATAAGATACAATGAAGAATTCACTTGTTAAGTGAATATTGGGCAATAGATTTTGGCATGAATGTAGCTCCTTCTACTTTCTGATCTGTCATCCTCAGCATATCCTCAAGGCTGCTCCACAATAAAGATGGCTGCTTATAAAGTCATCACATCAGCAACCCAGAAAACAGGTAAGAGAGAGCAAGGAAGACAAATAATGCCACTGATCAGTTATTCAGAAAGGCAGAAGCAGGTGCACCAAAAGTCCAAGGTCAGCATTGTTTTACAGAGTGAATTCAAGGAAGCTGTTCCATTACTATTATTTTAAATAATGAAACTAAGTTGTCTTAAATTCTGTTAACAGACTTTGCATGTCCTCTGGAGGGTTTAGAGATGTGAACTCATAGTTAAATGCATTGCATTGTGGTTATTTACTAGGATAACAAAGGGAGATTGGATAATAGATGGTAATAGGAATTCTCCAATTCAATGCACTTTTATTTCAAGGCTGACCAATTGTGTTACATAGAGGTAAAAGAACAGTGCTCAGAGAAAGACTGAAATGATTCACATTCATCCTGACAAATGGAATGGGGAAGCAACTCTGGTTCAGCTGAGATAGTCAGCTCTGCACATACTTCCTTACAAACACCATTTTAGTGTTTACAAAGGAGATAAAGCAATCCTCAAGAAAAGGATTTATTCATTTTGAAATATAGTTTAGTTTCCATCAAGTGTTGTTAGTTTATATTGAAGACTCTCTCTCTCTCTCTCTCTCCCTCTCTCCCTCCCTCCCTCCCTCCCTCCCTCCCTCCCTCCCTCCCTCCCTCCCTCCCTCCCTCTCTCTCTCTCTCTCTCTCTCTCTCTCTCTCTCTCTCTCTCTCTCTCTCTCCTAACTCTCCCTCTCCTCACACACATTTTCTGTTTAAATAGAATTTCTGAATTTCATTTTATTGTATCATTTCATTGAATGAACTAATGCTCAGTCTTTGCTGTTGACAGAAATGGGATAATTTCAAACGAGTATTAAAGGAAGAAGTCCTCAGTCTTCAAGCTGCTATCATAACTATCAGAACTATTACCAAGGACTTGGTAAAGACACTTGATTCAAGTCAATTACTGGTGTTTGTTCCCTGAATCACATGTGGTGGGAGGAAACCTCTGACATCCACATATGACGTCTAGGAGTCCATTTACACACATACATATTTTGCCTTTTCTAGAAAAAAAAATACTTGTTCTGAAAACTTTAGTAAACTTAAGAGCCAAGATAATAATGTTGGTCAACTTTGTAGATTAATTTGATTAGAAATTTATGGATTATATTAAAAGCTCTGAAAATGTTTATGATCTCTTTCAGTACACATTAGAAATTAATTTATTTATAATAGATTTATAAACAATATAAACTTTATTCTGAATTACAAAATAAGCTTCAAGTAAATCGAAAGAATTTGCCTCTTACCAAGTAATAGCTCAGATTACAATTCAGTTTGAATTAAGTAAACAGTAGAACCTTTGAAATTTATCAACAAATTTAAGAACTGAATAACATTTATTCACTCAAAAAGGAATTGTATTTTAGTAACTCATTATAGTTTAATGAACACATTTAATATACCTAAGCTATTATAATACCCCAACATACATTATACATGCTCAGAATATATACCCCATTGTCAGTGTTGAAAATAATACAACACAGGACTAATATTTTACTGGAAATGTTGAGTATTTAATCAGTTTTTCTGAGCATTGTATTAAAAAGGAAAGACACTATATCATACATGTATGTCTTTTTCTTCATTGCAAGGCAAATAGTTATGAATTCAGACACTGTGGGTTGCAGTTATTTGAAGTAATTCAGGGCAAATCAAGTAGTATTTGAAAAGCATATCAATAAAAACCTAACATGTTAAAAATTACTGGGTACAAGGAAAGCAACATTTGGGCTCAAATATACAGCAGTAAATACCGCTATGATAAAGAAGACATTCTACATATATATAAACTCACCTTCTATCTTACAATATTAGAAACAGAAACGCAAAAAAAAAAAAAAAAAAAAAAAAACACTTGAAGAGCGTTGAATAGAGAAAATATTGGTAATCAGTTTTGTGTGGAGATAAAATCTTAGTAAATCTTTATTAAGGTGCATATATTCAAAGATCCAAACTGGAACTCCATGAATGTTTGAGCTAAGTGCAGCAAAGACTTGCTTGTCCAAATTTGCTTTCGATTTGTGACAAATACATTGTGAATTAGTTGGAATCTAGAGTGTCTGTCTAGCAGTCAAACAGCTCTGATTTGATCTCTAGTGCCACAGAAAGCAGGCCATGGTGGCATGTATTTTACTTATAATATGTGATAGAGAACAAAAAGTTGACAATCATTCTTTACTCCATAGAGCAGTGGTTGTCAACCTGTGGGTCACTACCCCTCTGTATGTGTATATATGGGGGTCAGGGCTTGAATGACTCTTTCACAGGAGGTAAATAAGACCTTGAGAAAAACATAGATATTTATATTAGGATTCATAACAGCAGTAAGCTTTCACTTATAAAGTAGCAATAAAAATAATTTTATGGTTGGGGGTCATCACAACATAAGGAACTGTATTAAAAGTTACTGCATTAGAAAGGGTAAAAACACTGAAAGGGAATTCCAAAATACTATGGGCTAAATGAGATCCCATGTAAAACAAAAACAAAAACAAAAACAAAGACTGGTAAACCAAAATAACAAAGAAAAACACTGAAAATAAACTAGATGCCCATCAGCATATAAAGGAATATATAAATTGTCCATAAAAAATAGAATAAATTACAGACATAGCAACATGAATGGATCTCAAGTTGATAACCCTAAGTATCACAAACCAGAACATCTAATCCTGACCCCTAATGTATGGACTATATGATTCTATTTATAAAATGTCAAGTTATGCTAATTAACACATGCTTAGAAAACATGGGTCTGGGATGCATGGCAGTGGGTAGGGAGTAAGGAACATGTCTTGCATGGTCATGGTCTAAGGAATTCTACCTTATTGATCACCATGAGAATTACTTGGGTGTAAAGAGATTTCAAGAAAAGCTGACTACACTTCCATGGAGCTGTTAATATTAAGTGTGGAGCTTTTTGCACCTGACTTGTAGAATTCCTTTTTGTATGAAATGCAAGGGAGAGACTCACACCTGGGTTTTGGTAAATGGCAGGTATGCTTCCATAACATCTATGGGCTTTATTTTTCTTTTCTTTTTTTTTCTTGCAACTTTATTTAAAGAAGAGAGATATATATACAGATTTTTTAAAGTATTTTGGCAATTCTTTTAGAGGTTTGATAGCATGCTTTGAAATCCCACTAGTTACCATAAGCATAAAGTACATGTAGAACAGAATCTAACATGGAAACAGAGTTTTCTTATTGTGTATAGATTAAACATGATGATCTTTGGATGCAAAAAATTGCCACAAGGCTATATTTCTCACTCTTGGATTATTAATGATTAAGGTCCAGGTCTATCACACTCTGAGAGGGTGCTATACACTTATTTTATTCCTAAGAAGGACTGAGGCTTTTACTATTTGGCCTTTGTTACTTTTGAGCTTCCTATGACCTCTGAGTATTTTCTGGCACATTCATTGCTTTCTGGGGCTAGTATCTAATTATCAGTGACTGCATATTATGTCTGCTTTTCATTAGGTCCCTGGTGAAGTGATGCTCTGGGCTCCAGGGCCTGGGGGACTTTTGAAAACTCTGGCCTCCCCGTGAAGGTTCTGGTGCTCATTGCTTATCCAAAATTCCCTTCCCTCCAGACTGAAAACTGTGGTACACAAAATAGATTACACTCAACTTAGCTGATGGTGAACATTTGTTTTTCTCTTGACAGATCATGTGTTTATCTTGAACTAGTGTGCATCTAAGTTATTCTCAATATTTTATTCTTTACTCAGAGTCTTCCTACTCTTTACCTATATTTACCTTAGTATTTTCTTCTTTTTCTGGTGCAGCATCTCTACATAATTCACATATTATTTATCCCAAGTCATGCACAGTTTTCTAACATAACAAATGTCCCATTAAGCTTAAGAATAATGCTCAGAAAGATCAATTTTCAACTTGTGTGTGTGTGTCGCTCTGTGTGTGTGTTGTAATGTTTTTGTATACCATTTTTTCTTTCAAAACCCATTTGAAAGATGCTTCTTTTTCTACATTTAATAATCTGCTAAAAAATTTTGGGCACAAAGCTGCTTCTTATTCAAACACATATGAGACTGAGACAGATAAGCCAGGATCACCTGCTTCTCCTTTTGACAAATGTGCTATGCCTTTATATATATACATTATTTAAGAGCACCCTGGTGTACTTGTGCCAATAAGTTATCACTGATATTGCATGCATTTTATCCTGCATCTCCTTCATTTTCAGATTATCTCTGACACATATGGGTTTTTTTTTTTGTTGTTGTTGTTTTTAAGTTGTAAATCTGTGATTAGCTAATGGTGCCTGCTTTTCTTCAGATACATCTTCTAAAATAAATAACAAACAGGCTTATTCCACCAGCTTGGATGTTATTACAGCATTTAACCTTTATATATGGATCACTAAAAAAATTCCTCCTTGGGTTATCTTCATAAAATTTATCATGCTGTTTTCAAAAGGAGAAACCAACAACAATATTGACTGCATTAGCCTCTAAAGTGATCTTGGTGGTACATCACTTTGGAGTAGTTTTATGGCTATATGCTGTACTTTTCCTGTCACTGAATTAACTTCTTAACCATAAGCTTTCTTATAATAAAGCATACAAAAAAATCACACACCAAACTAACCAGACCTAAAAACTACAAATCTATGCATCTCAATGAATTTCTGCACAGTAAGAATAGCCATGTAGGATGGGAACTGTATGGTTTCACATTACAGTTTACATTAACACAATTGAGTATTTATTTTACTCCTTTATCTTTAGCTTATAATTTTAAAATAACCATGCTGGCTTCTGCTAGATGCCTGCAACAGCCTCTGGCTGGCTTTGCCAAGCTGCCCAGCAGGTAGCAGGTGTCCCATCTGAGAATGCCTGGAGCTACCTTCCATCCACCCCTGAGGTAAGATCAGTGATGGCCTCCAATGACTACATCCTCTCACTTACCCACCTGAATTGTAGCAAATGGAAAACACCAGACAATCTTAATAATTAAAATCAACCAGATGAGCCAAATGCTGAGAGCACAATGTATTGTTTTAAACTCATGAGCTATTCTATGCTGGGATTCGTTCACTGCTTCTATCATCTCCTCATACTACATTCTGCATATTCTCTTTCTTCACTGCCTCAATGAAATGCCCCTTTCTTTCTCTCATGTCCTCTGGTTCCTCTCTGGGTCTCTCAGAGCAAGAAAACCTGCATCCTTATCTTTACTTTATTAGCCAACCAAATAATAAGGGGAAATCCCCCTTACACTTATCTACCAGCAAAGCCAAAATACCAATGACAGAGTTCAGATTAGAAAAAGTCTTTTATAACATATTTACACTATGGTCATTCAATATTTCCTTATCACATAATTCTTAGACGTTCTTGGTTCTCTTTTCTACATGATATACTGTACCCACATTTACATTTTTAACTTATATAAATATATTATTGACTATATTCTATATATGAAGGAAATAGCATGTCTTTTCTTTCTGTAATTATTATACAATCTAAGTTCTTATATTTCCAGGCAAACTGTGTGTGTGTGTGTCTCTCTCTCTCTCTCTCTCTGTGTGTGTGTGTGTGTGTGTGTGTGTGTGTGTGTGTGTGTAACCAGTATTTATTATCTATTCATCAGTGTCAACTGATGAAAAACTAGCTTGATTTTAATTATTTGCTATAGTAAAAAAGCAGCAAAACATATCGGGGGATAGGAATTAAATATGTCATTTCATAGTTCTTTTTAATATTTAGAGAAATCTCCAAACTAATTTCGACAATGGTTGTATTAATTTTCATTCCCATCAACGGTGCATAATGATTTTTTTTCCTTGACATTTTCTACAATATTTGTAGTTAGCCATTCTGACTGGAGTGAGGTGATATCTCAAAGTAATTTTAATTAGTATTTCCCTGATGGCTTGGGATATTGAATAAATTTTAAAGCAGTTATATAGGTGATTTGAATTCTAAAAATATCTATTCAATTTCATGTTATTTTACTTTTGAATCGACTCATTTTTAATCGATATTTTATTTATTTACATTTCAAATGTTATCCCATTTCTTGGTTTCTTCTCTGGAAACCATCTATCAAATCCTCCCTCTCCACGCTTCTGTGATGGTGCTCTCCCACCGACCTCCCCGCCCTGGCATTTCCCTACACTGGGTTATCCAGCCTTCCAAGGACCGAGGGCCTCTGCTACTGGGGCCATGGGTCCATCCAGGTATATTCTTTGGTTGGATGTTCAGTACCTGGGAACTCTAGGGAGTCCGGTTTGAAGATATTGTTCTTCCTGTGTGTTGCAAACTTATTAAGCTACTCCAGTCCTTTTTCTAACTCCTCCATAGTAGACCCCAAGCACAGTCCAATGGTTGGCTGTGAGCATCTGCCTCTGTATTTGTCAGACTCTGGCAGAACCTTTCAGGAGATAGCAATATCAGACTCATGTCAGCTAGCAGTTCTTGGTATCAGCAAAAGCATCTGCATTTGGTGTCTGTATATGGGATGGATCGCAAATGGGGCAGTCTCTGGATAACTTTCCATCAGTCTCTGCTCCACACTTTGTTTCTGTATTTTCTCCCTTTGGTATTTTGACCTCTATTCTAAGAAGAACTGAGGGATTGACACTTGGGTCTTTCTTCTTCTTGAGCTTCATGTGGTCTGGGAAATGTAACTTGGGTATTTTGAGCTTGTGGACGAGTAACCACATAACAGTGAGTGCACAGCATTTGTGTTTATTTGTTCCTGGGTTACATCACACAGGATATTTTCTAGTTCCACCCATTAGACTAGGAATTTCAAGAAGTCATTGTATTTAATAGCTGAGTAGTACTCCATTGTGTAAATGTACCACATTTTCTGTATCTATTGTTCTGTTGAAGGACATCTGGGTTCTTTCTGGCTTCTGGCTCTTATAAATGAGGCTGCTATGAACATAGTTAAGCATGTGTCCTTTTTATATGTTGAAGACTTTTTGGGTATATGACCGGGAGTGGTATATCTGGGTCCTCAGGTAGTATTATGTCCAAATTTCTGACAATCCTCCACACTGATTTTCAAAATGGTTTTTCCAGCTTGAAATCCCACCACCAAAGCAAGAGTGTTCTTTTTTCTCTATACCCTCTCAAGCATTTGCTGTCACCTAAGTTTTTGATTTCAGCCATTCTGATTAAAATGTCAGGTAGAATTTCAGGGTTGTTTTTATTTGCATTTCCCAGATGACTAAGGATTTTGAACATTTATTTAGGTTCTTCTCACCCATTTTATATTACTTAGTTGAGAGATCTTTGTTTAGCTGTGTATCCCATTTTTAATTTTTTTATTGCATATTCTCTGTATTTACATTTCAGATGATATTCTTTTCCCCCAATCTCATTCCCCCTCTCCCTCCCATTGTCTCCATGAAGGTACTCTATATCCCAGCCACCCTTTCCCTTCTCAGTACCTTGGCATCCCTCTAGAGTGGGAAAATGAGCCTTCCCTGGATCAAAGACATCCTCCAATTGAGGCCAAAAAATATTATCCTCTGTGGCACATACACCAGGAGCCATGGGTCTCTCCATGTGAACTCATTAGTTGGTGTTTTAGTCCCTGGGGCTTGGGATGGGTTTGGTTAGTTCATAATTTTGTTCTTCCCATGTGGTTGCAGACTCTTTCAGCTCTTTCAGTTCTTTCTCTAGCTCCTTCATTAGGGTCCGTATGTTCAGTTTGATGGTTAGCTGCAAGCATCCTTTTCTGAATCAGTATGGCTCTGGCAGAGCCCCTGAAGAGACGTCCATATCATGTTCCTGCCAGTAAGGATTACTTGGCATCAGCAATAGTACATGGGTTTAGTGACTGCATATGGGATGGATCACCAGCTGAGGCAGTCTCTGATTGATCTTTTCTCTAATCCCTGCTCCTCTATTAGTCCCTTTATTTCTGTCTAGGATGTTTTATTCTCACTTCTAAACAGATCTGAGGCATCTACCTTCTAGCCTTCCTTCTCTTTGAGCTTCATAAGTTCTATTAATTGTTTCTTGCTTATTCAGAATGTTTTGAGTTAGTATCCACTTATCAGTGACTACATACAATGAGTGTTCTTTTGTGACTTGGTTACCTTACTCAGGATGAGAGCTGCAAGTTCCATCGACTTGTCTAGGAATTGCATGAAGTCATTGTTTTTATAGCTGAGTAGTACTCTATTATATGACTGTACCAACATTTCTGTATCCATTCCTCTGTTTAAGGTCATCTGGGTTCATTCCTGCTTCTGGCTATTATAAAATAGGCTTCTATGGTAGAGCATGTGTTCTTGATATACATTGAAGCTTCTTTTGGGTATATGCCCAAGAGTGGCATAGCTGGGTCCTCAGGTAATACTATGTCCAATTTTATGAGGAACCACCAGACTGATTTCCACAGTGGTTGTACCAGTTTACAATCCCACCAAGAGTAGAGGAGTGTTCCACCTTCTCCACATCCTTGCCAGCATCTGCAGTCACCCCAGTTTTTGATCTTAGCCATTCTGACTGCTGTTAGGTGGATTCTCAGTTTTGTTTTGATTTGTGTTTCCCTGATGAGCATTTCTTTAGGTACTTCTCAATCATTTGGTATTTGTTAGGTGAGAATTATTTGTTTAGCACTATACCCCATTTATAATAGGATTATTTATTTCTCTAGTGTCTGATTTCTTGAGGTTTTTGTATATATTGAATACCAGCCCTCTATCAGATGTAAAATTGGTAAAGATTTTTTTTCAATATGTTGGTTGCCATTTTGTCTTTTTGACACTGTCCTTTGACTTACACAAACTTTGTAATTTTATAAGGTCCCATTTGTAGATTCTTGATCTTATAGTATAAGCCATTGGTGTTCTCTTCAGGAAATTATTTCCCTCTACCTCTGTATTCTAATCTCTTCACTACTTTCTGTTTCATTATTTTCAGTGTACCTGATTTTATGTGGAGGTCTTTGATTCACTTGCTCTTAAGCATGGTACAAGGAGATAAGAAAAGATCAGTTTGTATTCTTCTGCATGCTGACTGCCAGTTGAACCAGTTCCATTGGATGAAGATGCTGTCCTATGTTTCCATTGAATGTTCTTTATCAAACATCAGGTGACCATTGGTGTGGGTTCTTTTCTGGATATTCAATTCTATTCCACTAATTTACCTGACTGTCATTGTACTAACACCATGCAATTTTTATCACTATTGAATTGTAATACACATTGAGGACAGAACTGGTGATTCTCTCAGAAGTGTTTTCATTTTTTTTAAAGAACTTTATTTTACAAAACAAAGATAAATGTACAGATTTTAAACATTTTTTGCTTAAAATTATACATTTTTGTCAGTACTTTTTTTCAGATTTTAACATAATTTTTACATAAAACTATATGAATATATTTTTTAGTCAGTACTTGATTTTTTTCAAGGTTTGATAGTATGCCTTGAAAACTTAATAGTTACAATGAGCATAAAGTACATGTAAAATAAAGTGTAACATGGAAAGAGTTAAAGTTTTCTTGTATTGTAAATTTTTTTTTGTTTTGTTATGTTTTCTTTATTTCTTGGACTTCATACAGTCTGTGAGTTGTTTCTGGGGGAGTGCAACCATCTGGGGTTAGCATCCCACTATCAGTGACTGCATATGATGTCTGTTCTTTGTGACTGGGTTATCTCACTCAGGATGATATTCTCTAGATGCAGCCATTTTCTTAAGAATTTGGTTAAGTCATTGTTTCTGGTGGCTGAGTAGTATTCCATTGTGTATATGTACCACAATTTTTGTATCCATTCATCTTCTGAAGGACATCTGGGTTCCTTCCAGCTTCTGGCTATTATAAATAGAGCTGCTATGAACACTGTGGTGCATATATCTTTGTTGTGTATTAAAGTGTCTCTGGGGTATATGCCCAGAAGTGGAATAGCTGGGTCTTCAAGTAGTACTATATCCAATTTTCTGAGGTATCGCCAGACTGATTTCCAGAGTGGTTGTATTAGCTAGCAACCCCACCAACAGTGGAGAAGTGTTCCTCTTTCTCTGCAGCCTCGCCAGCATCTGCTGTCATCTGAGTTTTAGATCTTGGCCAATCAGACTGGTGTGAGGTGGAATCTCAGGTTTGTTTTGATTTGCATTTCCCTGATGGCTAAGGATGTCAAGCACTTCCTCAGATGTTTTTAGGCCATTCGGTGTTCCTCAACTGAAAACGTTTTGTTTAGCTCTGTACCCCATTTTTTAATAGGGTTATTTGATTCTCTGTTGTCTAGCTTTTTGAGTTCCTTGTACACCTTGGATATTAGGCCTCTATCTGATGTGGTGTTGGTAAAGATCTTTTCCCATTCTGTTGGTTGCCATTTTGTTTTCTTGATGATGTCCTTAGGCTTACAGAAATTTTGCAATCTCATTAAGACCCATTTGTTAATCTTTGACCTTAGAACTTGAGCCATTGGTGTTTTGTTCAGAAAATTTTCTCCTGTGCCTATGTGTTCTAAGGTTTTCCCTAATTTCTCATCTAATAGTTTCAGTGTATCTGGTTTAATGTGGAGATCTTAAATCCACTTGCACTTGAGCTTTGTACAAGGAGATAAGAAAGGGTCTATTTTCATTCTTTTGCATGCTGAGTGCCAGTTGGACCAGCACCATTTGTTAAATAGGCAGTCCTTTTGCCATTTAATGTTTACAGCTCCTTTGTCAAAAATCAGGTAACAATATACATGAGGGCTCATTTCTGGATCTTCTATTCTATTCCATTGATCCACATGCCTATTTCTGTACCAGTACCATGCAGTTTTCAGCACAATTGCCTTGTAATATAGCTTGAGGTCAGGGATAGTGATTCCTGCAGATGTATTTTTGTTGTTGAGGATGGATTTCGCTATTCTAGGTCTTTTGTTATTCCATATGAAATTGCACATTGATCTTTCCAATTCCATGAAGAACTGGGTTGGAATTTTGATGGGCATTGCATTGAATCTGTAGATTGCTTTTGGTAGGATGGCCATTTTTAAGATGTTGACTTTTACAATCCATGAGCATGGGAGATCTTTCCATTTTCTGAGATCTTTCTCAATTTATTTCTTTAGAGTTATGAAGTTCTTGTCATACAGGTACTTCACTTGCTTAGTTAGAGTCACACCAAGGTATTTCATAGTTTTTGTGATGATTGTGAAGGGTACCTTTTCCCTAATTTCTTTCTCCACATGTTTGTCCTTTGAGTATAGGAAGGCTACTGATTTGTTTGAGTTGATTTTGTATCCAGCCACTTTGCTGAATTTGTTTATCAGCTGTAGGAGTTCTCTGGTGGAATTTTTGGGGTCACTCAAGTACACTATCATGTCATTGGCAAAGAGTGATGTTTTTATCTCTTCCTTTCCAATTTGTATCCCCTTGATCTCCTTTTGCTGTCTAATTGCTCCTGCCAGGACTTCCAGTACTATGTTGAATATGTAGGGGGAGATTGGGCAGCCTTGTCGAGTCCCTGATTTTAGTGGGATTGCTTCAAGTTTCCCGCCATTAAGTTTGATGTTGGCTGTTGGTTTGCTGTATATTGCTTTTATTATGATTAAGTATGGACCTTGGATTCCTGTTCTTTCCAGGACTTTTAACATGAAGGGGTGTTGGATTTTGTCAAATGCTTTCTCAGCCTCTAGTGAGATGACCATGTGATTTTGATCTTTGAGTTTGTTTTTATGGTGGATTACGTTGATGGATTTTCTTATGTTAAACCATCCCTGCATCCCAGGGATGAAGCCTACTTGGTCATGATGAATGATCGTTTTGATGTGTTCTTGGATTCGGTTTGCAAGGATTTTTTTTTGAGTATTTTTGCATAAATGTTCATAAGTGAGATTGGTCTGAAGTTCTCTTTTCTCGTAGGGTCTTTGTGTGGTTTAGGTACAAGGGTTATTGTAGCCTTAAAAAATGAGTTGTGTAATATTCCATCTGATTCTATCTTTTGGAATAGTTTGGAGAGTATTGTGATATCCCCAATAAATGTCTGATAAAATTCTGCACTGAACCCGTCTGGACCTGGACTTTTTTTGGTTGGGAGGCTTTCGATGACTTCTTCTATTTCTTTAGGTGTTATAGGGTTATTTAGATGGTTTACTTGGTCCTTGTTTAACTTTGGGATCTTGTATCTGTCTAGGAATTCGTCCATTTCCTCCAGATTTTCCAATTTTGTGGAGTATAAGTTTTTGTAGTAGGATCTGATGATTTCTTGAATTTCCTCAGTTTCAGTTGTTATGTCGCCACTTTCCTTTCTGATTTTGTTAATTTGGATACTCTCTCTTTGCCCTCTAGTTAGTCTGGCTAGAGGTTTATCAATCTTGTTGATTTTCTCAAAGAACCAACTCTTGGTTTTGTTGATTTCTTCATTGGTTCTTTTTGTTTCTATTTGGACTATTTCTGCCATAATTTTGATTATTTCTTGCCATCTACTGTTTTTGGATATATCTGCTTCCTTTTGTTCTAGGGCTTTTAGCTGTGATGTCAGGTTCCTGATGTAGGCTCTATCCAGTATTTTTTTTGGAAGCACTTAGGACTATGAGTTTTCCTCTCAATACTGCTTTCATTGCATCCCATCGGTTTGGGTATGTTGTGTTTTCGTTTTCGTTGAATTCTAGAAAATCCTTAATTTCTTTCTTTATTTCTTCTTTGACCCTGCTATCGTTTAACAGAGCGTTGTTTAGTTTCCATGTGTATGTGGGCTTTTTGTTGTCTTTGTTGTTGTTAAAGACCAGCCATAGACCATGGTGATCTGAGAGGAAGCATGGGAGTATTTCAATCTTCTTATATCGATGGAGGCTCTTTTTGTGTCCAATTATGTGTTCAATTTTCGAGAAGTTGCCATGGGTTGGTGAGAAGAAGGTGTATTCTTTTACTTTGGGATAGTATGTTCTGTATATATCTATTAATTCTAGTTGGTTCAAAGTCTCTGCTAGTTTTGCAGTGTCCTTGTTCAGTTTCTGTTTCCCTGATCTGTCCATTGGTGAGAGTGGGGTATTAAAGTCTCCCACTATTATTGTGTGGGGTGAGATGTATTTTTGAGCTTTAGTGGGGTTTTTTTTATGAGTGTGGGTGCTTTTTTATTTGGACCATATATGTTAAAGATTGAGAGTTCCTCCTGACAGATTTCTCCGGTAATGAGTAAAAAGTGTTTTTCCTTATTTTTTTGATAACTTTTGTTTGGAAATTTACTTTATTTGATATTAGAATAGCCACTCCAGCTTGCTTCTTGGAGCTGTTTCCTTTTGAGGTTTTTTCCCACCCCTTTACTCTGAGATAGTGTCTGTCTCTGTCTCTGAGATGAGTTTCCTGTATGCAGCAAAAGGATGGATTTTGTTTATGTATCCAGTCTGATAGTCTATGTCTCTTTTTTGGGGAGTTGAGTCCATTTATGTTATAGATATCGAGGAATAGTTGTTTCTGTTTCCTGCCATTATTACTTTTTTGGGTTGAGTTTTGTCTGTGTTTTTTTCTTCTTTTTGTTTTCTTGTTTAGGAGTTTTCTTGTTTTTACTAGGCTGTATTATCCCTCATTGTATTGGGTTTTCCACCTATAATTCGTTGTAGTGCTGGCTTTGTGGTCAGATATTGTGTGAATTTTGATTTGTCTTGAAATATCTTCATCTCTCTATCGATGGTGATTGATAGTTTTGCTGGGTATAGCAGCTTGGGCTGGCACTTTTGCTCTCTTAAGGAGTACATGATGTCTGTCCAGGCTCTTCTAGCTTTCATAGTCTCTGTTGATAAATCGGGTGTGAGTATGATTGGCCTGCCTTTATATGTTACCTGACCTTTTTCCCTTACTGCTTTTAGTATTCTTTCTTTGCTTTGGGCACTTGATGTTTTTACTATTATGTGTCGGGAGGTATTTCTTTTCTGGTCCAACCTATTTGGAGTTCTGAAGCCTCTTTATGCTCGTGGTCATCTCATTCTTGAGGGTAGGGAAGTTTTCTTCTACGATTTTGTTGAAGATATTTACTGTGCCTTTTAGTTGATACTCTTCTCCCTCTTCTATTCCTATTATCTTTAGGTTCGGTCTTCTCATTGTGTCTTGGATTTCCTGGACATTTTCGGTTAGGAGCTTTTTGTTTTTGGCATCTTCTCTGGCTGTTTTGTCTATGTTTGCAATGTTGTCTTCTGCTTCCGAGATTCTCTCTTCTGTCTCTTGTAATCTATTGGAAATGCTTGCTTCTGTGACTCCTGATTTTTTTTTTTTTTTTTTTTTTTTTTTTTTTTTTTTTTTTTGGTGTTCTGTCTCTAGGGTTATCTCTTTTAGCGTTTTCTTTATTGTGTCAATTTCTCTTTTAATTTCTCTCTTCCATTCCTTTATTTCTTTGGTTCTGTTTTCCTCTAGTTCTTTGAGTGTTTTTCTTGTTTCTTCTTTAAAAGCTTCTGAATCTTTTTGCTTTTCCTTTCTTTCTTGTTTAAGTATTTCTATCATCATCTTGAGGTATGATTTCAGGTCCGTGTCTTCTTTTTCTGGAGTGTTTGGAATTCCGATGTTTGCTGTTATGGGAGAGCTGGGTTCTGGTGTTGCTAGATTGTCTTGGTTTCCTTGGGATATACTCTTTCGCTTTCCTCTTGCCATTTTGTTGTCAGTGATATGTTCTTGCCTTTCCCTTGTATCTGGTCTGTGTCCTTGGATCTCCACTGTTCCAGGTGTCAGAAGGGCCGAGCCCTGTACTATGCCTCAGAGTCTTCGGGTGAGAACAGAAGTTCCAATGTTTTGTTCCTGGTCGCTGGCTCTGGCAGGGCAGGGCAGGGCAAGGCAGGGGGTGCACTTTCCGTGTGCACTCCGCAGAGATCTCTCTGCTCCCCTGCAGCCTAGGTCTCCCACTCACCATTTGTTCAGCCTTTATGTGCTGCAGTTCCGGGTAGCAGATGGGCCGGTCTCAGCTCTGCGTACTGAAGTCGCTGCTGGGTGGAAACAGAAGTTCTAATTTTTTGTTCCTGGTCCTGGATCAGGCACGGCAGGGCAGGGCAAGGCAGGGGGTGCACTTTCCGTGTGCACTCCGCAGAGATCTCTCTGCTCCCTGGCAGCCCAGGTTTCCCACCCACCAGTTGCTCCAAGTGTTTTCATTTTTGAGAATAGTTTTTGCTATCTTGTTTTTTTTTTTTTTCTTTTTCTTTTTTAACTCCAAATGAGTTTGGAAATTTCTCTTTCTAACCCTATGGAGAACTGAGTTGTAAATTTGATGGGGATTGCATAGAATATGTAGATTGCTTTAGGTTAGATGGCCATTTTTCTATGTTGATCCTTCTAATTCATGAGCATGAGAGATCTTTCCACCTTCTGAAATCTTTAATTTCCTCCATCAATGACTTGAAGTTCTTGTTATGCAGATTCTTCACTTCCTTTGTTAGGGTCACCCCAAGCTATTTTATATTCTTTGTGTCTATTGTGTAGGGTATTGATTCTCTAATGTTTTCTCAGCTTATTTATCCTTTGAGTGGAGGAAGTCTACTGATTAGTTTGAGTTAATTTTATATCGGGCCACTTTGCAGAGTTTGTTTATCAACTGTAAAAGTTCTCTGGTGGAATTTTTGGAGTCACTTAAGTATACCATTATATATCTGCAAATAGTGACATTTTGATTTTTTCTTTTGCACTTGTATCTGTTTGATCTCCTTTTGCTCTCTGATTTCTCTGGCTAGTATTTCCAGTCCAATATTGAACATTTAGGGAGATAGTGGGCATCCTTGTCTAGTCCCTGAGTTTACTGGAATTGGTTGAAGTTTCTCACCATTTAGTTTGTTGTTGGCTACTGATTTGCTGTATATTGCTTTTACTATGTTTAACTATGGGCCTTGAATTTCTGTTATTTTCAAGACTTTTAAAAATCAAGGTGTTTTGAATTTTGTCAAATGCTTTCTAAGCATCTAAAGAGATGGTCATGTGGTTTTTTCATTTAATTGGTTGTATAGTGGGTTTTACCTTGATAGATTTCTTTATACTGAACCATCCTTGCATCTCTGGAATGAAACCTACTTGATCATGGTGAATGATCATTTTGATGTGTTTTTGGATTCCATTTGCAAAAATTTTATTGGGTATTTTTACATCAATGTTCATGAGGAAAATCCGTCTAAAGTTCTCTTTCTTTGTAAGTAGGAATGGATTTTATTATGGCTTTGAAACATCAGTGGGGTAGTATTCCTCTATTTCTGTTTTTGAATTACTCTGTTTCTGTTTTTGGAGAATATTGGTATTAGGTCTTCTGTGAAGTTCTGATAGAATTCTGCTCTAAACCCATCTGGTCCTGGGCTTTTTTTGTTTGTTTGTTTGTTTGTTTGTTTTGTTTTGTTTTGTTTTGCTTTCCATTGGGAGCCTTTTGATGACTGCTTGTATTTCTTTAGGTGTTGTGGGACTGTCTATCTGATCCTGATTAAAAGTTGGGATCTGGTATCTGTCTAGGAAAATATCTGTTCCTCAAGATATTCCAGTTTTGTTGAGTATAGGCTTTTGTAGTAAGATCTTATGACTTCTAGAATTTCCTCAGTTTCTGATGTTATGTCTCACCTTTCATTTCTGATTTTGTTAAGTTGGGTACTCTCTATGTCTCCTCCAGTAATGCTGCCTAATGGTTTATAAATCTTGTTGATTTTTCTCAAATAATCAGCTCCTGTTTTTGTTAATTTTTTTGTATGGTTCTTTTTATTTCTATTTGGTAGATTTTATCTTTGAGTTTCATTATATTCTACTGTCTGCTTTTCTTGGATGTATCTGCTTTTGTCAAGAGATATCAGGTGTGCTGTCAAGAAGTTACTGTATGTTCTTTCCATTTTCTTTTTGGAGGTACTCAGAGCTGTGAGTTTTCCTCTTAGCAATGCTTTCTTTGTATTCCATAGGTTTGAGTATGTTGTGCCTTCATTTTTATTAAATATAAAATAGTTTTTTATTTATTTCTTCATTTCTTCCTTGACCAAGCTATCATTGAATAGAGCAGTGTTTAGCTTTCATGTGTATGTGGGTTTTGTTGCTTTTGCTTTTATTGAAGACCAGCCTTAGTCTAATGTGATCTGGTAGGATGCCTGAGATTATTCTGATGGTCTTGTATCTTTGAGGTCTATTTTGTGCCCTACTATGTGTTCAATTTTGGAGAAGGTGCCATGAGGTTCTGGGAAGAAAGTTTATTCTTTTGTTTTAGGATAAAGTGTTCTATAGATGTTTGTTAAATTCATTTGGTTCATAAATTCTGCTTTTTTCACTGTGTCTTTGTTCAGGCTCTGCTTCTATGATTTATCCATTGATCAGAGTTAAGTATTGAAGTCTCCTACTATAATTTTGTGTGGTACAATATATGCTTTTGGTAGTTTCTTTTATGAATGTGGGTACCTTTGTATTTGAAGCGAAGATATTCATGATTGAGAGTTCATCTTGATAGACTTTTTCTATGATGAGTAAAAAGTGTCCTTCCTTATGTTTTTTGGTTTCTTTTGGTTGAAAAATCTATTTTATTTGATATGAGTATGAATACTCCATCTTCTTTCTTGAAAACATTTGCTTGGAAATTTTTTCCCAACCTTTTATTCTGAGGTAGTATCTGTGTTTGTCTCTGAGATGAGTTTCCTGTATGCATCAAAATGTTGGGTCCCATTTATATTTCCTGTCTAATAGTCTATGTCTTTTTATTGGGGAATAGAGTCTATTGACATTAAGAGATATTAAGGAACAGTGATGTTTCCTGCTATTTTTGTTGTTAGAGGTAGATTTTGTTTGTGTGCTTTTTTCTTTGGAGTTTGTTGCAAGAAGATTAATTTCTTTTTTTACCTCTGGTGAGGTTTCCCTCATTGTGGTAGGGTTGTCCATTTATTATCATTTGTAGGAATGAGTTTGTGGACAGATGTTGTGTAAATTTGCTTTTTGGTGATTTGATTATTATGTGAATGGGGAAATTTTCTGTCTGGTTTAGTTTACTTGGAATTCTGTAGCTTTCATGTATGTTCCTGGGCATTTATTTTTTTAGGGAAGTTTTCTTTTAGAATTTTCTTTAAGATATTTAGTGGCACTTTATGTTGGGAATTTTGCTCTCTTCTATACATATTATCATTAGATTTGGTCTTCTCAGTTTGTCCTGCATTTTCTGGATCTTTGAGGTTAGGAACCTTTTTGCATTTTGCATTTTCTTTGACTGTTGTGTCAATGTTTTCTACAGTATCTTCTGCACCTGAGATTCTCATGTCTTCCATCTCTTCTATTTTGTTGACGATGCTTTTATTTATGACTTCTGATCTCATTTCTAGATTTTATATTTTCTTCCTACCTTTGTGATTTCTTTATTGTTTCTATTTCCATTTTTAGATTCTTGATTTTTTTCAACTTCTTTACCTGTTTGGTTGTGTTTTTTCTCTAGTTTTTAAGAGATTTTCTTGTGCTCCTTTTTTACTTACTTTTACCTGTTTACTTGTGTTATCTTGTATTTCTTTAATTACTTACTTCTTTCTTATAGAACTCTTATCATCTTCATGAGATGTGATTTTAAATCCTATTCCTGCTTTTCCAGTGTGCTGGGAGTATCAAGGACTTGCTGTAGTGGGAGAACTGTGTTCTGTTGATGCCAGTTAGCCCTGTTTCTGTTGATTTTATTCTTGTGTTTGACTCTCACCATCTGTTTATCCCTGGTGTTAGTTTGTTTTTGTCTTTTACTGGAGCCTTCCGTCCTGTAAGCCTGTGATCTTAGATGTGTCAGCTCTCCTGGGAGATTAGCTCTATCTGGGTGGGATTTGGGTACAGGGAGCTGTGCTACCATATTAACTCTGGGGTGTAGACGATTATCCATAACATCTGTCCTTAGTTGTTCCATGGTTCCTGAGTTCTGTGGTTTCCAGTCAGGTATCCATTTAGACAGTTACTGGAACAAAAATCTTTGTCTCACCTGTGGACTGAGGAGTACAGCACTTCTGTGAGACCAGCTCTCTCTGGGTAGGTTTTGCATCTTGAGAACTGTACCATTGTGTAAACTCCAGAGCACAGATGGAGACTGGAAGTTGAATATCTCTTAAGGGAGAAAAAGAAACATTGCTCCAACATCAGGTAGATTTTTATTTCATTTTATTTTTTTATTTTCTACTCTAACAGTAGTAGCAGAAAGATTTGTTGAAGTCTTGTTATAAGTACTAAGGCAATGTACTCAGTCTGAAACTTTAGGATTAGAATTTTTGTGGGCAAACCAGTCATGGATATCTTCTGTGTGGTACACCTACTTGCTGAGTTAGGTCTGCTGTGTGAGTAGGTATAGAGGTTCCTTGAGGACAGCTAAAGTGTCTGTGCTTTTATAGAAAGAAAGAAAGGTATGATTTAATATGTAGACTGAGACCTTAATTGTTCAGTATAAGAAGCTATGGGGAATATCTACCAGTGTATCTGCTCAAATTTGCAATATACAATCAAAGAGTCCCTTGAAGCCTACTTCCTTGTAACAAGTTGTAACAAGTGAGAGCAGATGGGATCAGTGTGAGTGCTACAGAGGCAGAGTAACTGAATAATATAAGTATACAACTCTCCCTATGAAGAGGCCACATAATCTGAAACAAAATTGACAAAATCCATTTCCAATGGACTGGCTTATAAGAAGCATTAGAAACACTTGCTAATTTCTTTCTAGTCCCCAACAATACTCTGGAATGGAAAGCTGGGAATATGAAAATCTGTGTTTGATTCCAGCTCACTGGGTCACTTAGAAGTTGGTTCACAGAAAAGTTATAAAAATACGGTGGTCCAGCAGAGACTTTTAATGGCTTTGTAGTGTTGGGACTTGATACATATGTAATAGTAGAAGCTTCTGTAGACTTGAATGACCTAGACCACTGTATGAAGCAAGTTTATAAGATGCTAGAGCACTTGAAAGGAAATGAAAAATGGGAGTAAATAGACAATAGTTTCTAGCAATTACTTAAAAATAAATGTAGTGGTATTTGTCTTGACTGAGAGACAGAATGTTAAGCCTATCTTTGGTTGGGTAAAATAAGAACATGTAAAATACCCTACTCTGAGTAAGCTGATATGTGTGCAAGAGTGTAGATTGCTTAGTGGCTATAATGAAATTACAAAATTATTAGAGTTTTTAAAACTTTGAGATTTTTTTCTTTTTGCTCAGCTGAAAGCACATCATAGCCCAGTACAGCTTGTGACCAGGCTGTTTCTAAAGCATAATCATCGCATTATTGAGAGCTACAGAAGGTCCTTCTCCCCATCCATGTTGCTTTGCCCAGCATTGCTCTTCATTGAACAACTGATGCAAGTGATGATATGTTTCCAGGATATATTATATTTTAATAATTCATTTTTAAATATTCCCTTAGGTTCTGGCTACTAAGAACAGTCTGCATTCACTTGGTCACTGTCAACAGTGGGCCTTCAAGTTACTTCCCCATGCTTACCTCCATGGACTCACTGTTTTTCATGAGATGGTGGCTTGAGATCTTGCTTTATTATCCTGTCTGACATATGTAAAATGTTTTCACTACAGAGATGAGCCAAAGATAATCTAGGAATTACTTTACATATTTAGGACAGCCTTATAATGGCATTGAGGTCCACCCAAAGTGATAAGAATTAGAGACCAATTTATATGAACTACACAGACCAAGAATGGCTATAAGGTACCTGGGAGAAATATGGTAAGAGGACTGAGATAAGCTGACTCCATGACATGCTTCAACTTGGCAGTTCAGTAGAGTAGGCTTAGATCTCTGCTTCTAAGAACTAAGGAAGTCCAGACAAATCAGTTACTGAAAAATTCCTAGGCCTTGGGCAATCAATCAGAAACTGACCTTGGCCTGAGGCAAGGGCAATGGGTCAGTAACAGTTTCCAGGCTTCCACAACAATAATTTCCAGGCATAAACCCCACAGAAATGGATTTGGAATATCCATAAATACAAAGTCAATGCATTAAGATTAAAAATCACCTTCCCTTTTCTGGAATTTAATACACTTTAAGTTATACTATATTGGGCCTGTAAGTTCACTTGGGGGGATCTTCATCTTTGTAAATGGTAGATCCCAGCATGCCAAATATCTGTAGAGTAAAACTCTTTGCTTTTGCAGACTATTTGAGTCCAGGGTAGCATTCCTTGGTGACTCATGGACCCTTACCATGGTTCCATAAATCATTCTTGACAAAGTTATTTAAAGAAATTTATAACAGCCAATACCTGTAAATATTAATGAGCTGCAAGTATTCTTGGGACTCCTTGGATACAATTCACAGATCACATGAAGCTCAAGAAAAAGGAAGACCAAACTGTGATGCTTCAGTCCTTCTTAGAAGGGAAAACAAAAATATTCACAGGAGGAAATACTGAGTCAATTGTGGAGCAGGACTGAAGGAAAGGCCATCCAGATCTCCATCTGGGGATCAGTGTATAACTGAAGGATTCTATATCCTACTACACAGGTACACCCATCTATGGTATGGCTGCTTAATAAACAATGCCTAAGGGATGTACTTTATCAGCAAATGTAGGGATGATTAAAGCAGGGAATTTTACAAATGGACTTTTATTCAGCTATAAAAAAATAAATGTATGAATTTTGCAGATTAATGGCTGGATCTGGAAAACAAGTATCTGAGCAAGTGAGCAAAATGACCTGGTCCAGAGGACCAATGTCACATATTCTCTGTAGAGATCGAAGTGTAGAAAGTGGCTTTGCTTGTTAGGGCTTTTATAAGTGCCCCATGAAAGCGAGAAAGCATAATATAGGTAACAAGAAAACAGAGAGAAAATCTGGGATGGAAAGGTTTAGATGGCCTCCTTTCCTGTCCCTTCCTACACCTGATCCTGACTGTCCCTTCATTATCCTCCATATCTCTCCTCTTCCTCCCAGTTCCCTCCATCCCTCTGTCCCCTATGACTATTTTATTCATCCTTCTAAGTAAAATCCAAGTATAATTTCTTGAGTCTTCCTTCTTGTTTAACTTCTTTGGGTCTCTAGGGTGTATTATGGCTGTATTTTATGGCTAATATCCACGCATCAGTGAACACATACCATGCCTGTTCTTCTGGGTTACCTCAATCTGGATGGCATTTTCTACTCCATCCATTTTTATGCAGAATTCACAATGTTCTTGTTTTCAAGAGAACCACATTTCCTGTATCAATTCTTCAGTTGAGGGGCATCAGAGTTGTTTCTAGTCCTTTGCTCTTACAATTAAACTTATTATTAATAGAGCTAAAGCAGTTGCCCAGTTGACATTCCCCAACAGGGCTGACCTGTCTGGCGTCAGTGGAAGAGAATGTGTCTAATCCAGGGTGGAATAAAAATGGGGTGTGTATGTTTCTCTATGAGAGGAAAGGGGAAGGGTAAGGAAGGAGGGACTCTGGGAGGGGGACTGTTTGGGTAGTAAATGAATAAATAAAATTTTAAAAAGAAAGTATTAATATAAAAGGAGGACATATAAAGAGCCACATAAAAACCTACTTTGTTAGTCAATTAAAAAATATAAGACAAAATGTATGTGTCCCACATGGCTGGACAGTGTTTCCCCTAAAAGCCATAATATGAGTCTGAGGACATTTTTTTTGTTGTTGTTGTTGTTGTATTTATGGATGTGAGCATTTGCAGACATTGTTTCCTGAGATTCAGATACTGTGTTCACTTGATATCTCTTCAGTCATGAAAGCTGTTGTTTTAGAAATAGAGTTGACTGCCTAAATTTCTGAGGTAACTGTAGGAATATTACAAATTTTGAAAATTCAGTTTTCCAAATTTTAGAGATCGAGTAGATATTTTCTAGATCTCTTCTAAAAGTTAAGTGGAGTCTTAAAATCCATTGAATCATTAGTATTTACATGTATAAGTTATTTCTGGACCTCACCTGCAGGAAAGAAATGTGCACAGCTTGCCTGGAAGAGCAGGATGATCAATTGTCCAAGACAGCAGCATTTTGTCACATCTGATGATGCAGAAACATTGCTCTTTGGAAATCATTAAGAAGAATTCAGGCCAATAGGAGAAAATTCTCTATGTGTCAACTATTTTAATCAGTGTAAAACCTTTAGAGTGGTGGTGACAGAAATATATCCTTGAGATAAGGATGGATAAGAAGAAGCCCTCTTTCATTTTAAATTTCTTGTGCAGATTTGCCCAGTACTGTTAAAATAAACTCTTATTTATATAACATGTGTGTGTGTGTGTGTGTGTGTGTGTGTGTGTGTGTGTGTGTGTTTGTGTGTGTGTGAGAGAGAGGGGGGGGAGCAGGTTACAAGTAACCTCTGTAAATGGATAGCTATTTGAAACTTGTTAGAAGCACAGCAGAGAAATTCAATATAGCTTTTAGCATCCTGGGTTTTTCTCCCTGTCCTTTCAATCTTTTTGAGAGAAGCCATCTATTTGTTCGATAAATATTTCCTGACTTTCCTGCCCTATGTCTGACACAGAAGTCATAGTGATGAACATTGCAGTATTAACCATGGATTTCATGTTCTTTCTTTGTTAGCTTTTGAATGAATCTGTTTTCTGTTGCCAATAACTCAATGATAAAACTTAGAGGTGTGAGAAAGAAGAGAAGTTCTTAGCTCACATACTGTGAGTTTCAATAACCATCTTCTTGAGCTGAGGCATCGCAGGAATCACATGGCAGAAGCCTTAGAACATACGTGTGTCTGAGTAGATAACCTTCTGGTCTTTATCCTTATTCAAGCAACATGAAGGTTCAGTCATCTAAATGCTATCTTGAGGTATTTTTCTAATCCCCAATTCAATGAGATAAAACCTTTTCTTGATACCTCCAAATGTAGATGGACATTTAAGAAGCCTTGTGAGACTAATATACCACATGTGAGCCATAGCCAACGTGTTACTGAAGGACATGCAATAGCAAATGCAAGAAAATTGTTTCAAGAATCTTTTCTGTGCAGCACGGTACACAGAGAGAATGTTTGGGATATGTGATCTAATAGAGGAGCAAACAAAACTGAGTACAATTGAGCAAGCTTCCAGCAACACTGCCTGCTCTGACTCTGAAGACCTGGAATGAATATGAGGTTTTCTTGTACAGCAACTGCTCTTATGCATCCATTTCCACCTGTGCCATCTATGTCATCCATGAACATGGGCATAGATAGGCTGTCCGAAGGTCTGTTGCTCTAAAATGTAGGAACAAAGGTTTCTATTTTCCCTGTAGTTGCTATATACCCATGCACTTTCAGTGACTCTTATTTCCCTAGTCACCAACAGTAATTTGGTCTTTCCATGGTTTTCAATATATTTTTCCATCTCCCTGGAGCACTATAAGAATTACCTTCTTTTATGCCTTATTCTGTAAAAGGCACCTTCAAGGTCCAAGGAGGAAAGGTGCTGTGTGTAATACAAGTAATCTTATACTGCTGCATTGCAGGAATATTTCAATGAATAATCTTTAAAATATGGTGAGAACTACAGAGGGCAGGTGCTATTGTCCTTTTCTTCTGTGTAACTAGGCTCATAAACAAAAGTGTATATCTCTTTTCACAAGGGTGGGATTAATTATTATGTATCTAGGACTGAAAAAATAGCTGAAGTAAGTGAAATTCAAAGACATTGTTTTGACGATAGTCTAATAAATTTTATTGTGGGTTACATTTCAGAAAGTTCACTGATGTGGGAAGGTAGTAGCTATGATCTGGTTGATAATAACTATGTATCATTTGGAGACTCACAATCTGCTATTTCTATATATATATATATAATTAAATTGGGGACTTGCTTACAATTTTCAGAGGTTTTGAGTATAATTCATATAGTGGAGATCATGAGAACACTCCAGTAGGCATAGTAGTAGAGATTTCTACATTTAGACCAGCAGGTAGCAATAAGAGAGTGTAAGGGTGGTTTGAATGCTAAGGTCCTGCACACAGTTGAGTTTTGATTTATCAGTAATGACACCATGGGCAAATTACTGGACAGGGGGCCAATTCTGGGTCACCTCAGTAAAGCAGCCAGATGCAGAAGAGAGAGGAAGGAAGCATTTGCCATGTTTTTGAGAGAGAAAAGCCAAGCTGCCATGTGAGATTTCAGACAGAGTGGCTACAGGCAGACTGTTGGATGTATTGAGCTGTGACTAAATATAACTGAGTAAGGTGAGGGCAGGTGAACAGGTAAGGAGCTAATACTATTGATAAGAGCGTGCTTCCATAGGCAGAAAATAAGTAGCACCCCAACAAGTGTTCCCAAAGGACAAGTTGGAATTGAAGAATTATGTACATCTATGTTTTTCAACCATAGACCCAATATTCTCTGGGTGAGAGATGATAGTGTGGTCCATTCCTAGAACTTAGGTGGGATAGCAAAAGCTACATGCAAGAAGCTACACACAACAAGAAAGAAATAAAATGGGCTTGGCTTGTGCCTTTGAAACCACAAAGATATGGTCACCCATGCTGACACATTTCTTTCAATAAGGTCATACTTTCTAATCCTTTTAGATTAGTGTTGCTCCCTAAGACTTCAAATATATGAAACTATGGTGCCCATTATTATTCAAATCACCACCTACATTATTTTGATTCTATATAAATCTAAATATTCTAGTATATATATATGATACAAAAAAGGGTAGACCTTTGACAAATATTTGTTGAATGGATGTGTTACTATATTAGTCCTGTTAGATATTTGTGAAATGGTATTGACATCCTGTAATCCTAAAGTATAAATCATAAACAGCACTTACTCAAAGGACAACTGATAAATTGCAGTCATTAATATATTAATGTGGGAAAGTAGTCAAGACAATCAGTTCGTGTCCTATGAAATAATACTATTTCAGATGCTAGCAGAGATAATCTGTGAAAGAACTTCATGGATTATACTCTAAACTTAAGTGTGTAATATTTAATGTATTTTTAACTGTCAAGTATAGATTGTTTATGTAGCTGGCTATGATGTCATGGTTGATGGTACTCCATTAGAAACATTTTGGTTATCAATGTATAGAATAATGGAGTCTATTTGATCCTGAAAAATTGCTTCACAGAAGAAAGTTAATAAATACATGTGACAGCTTTCTACCCAAGATGGTTGTGATGGTTTGAATAGAGTTTCATTATTAGTAGGAATGGACTTGTTGGGGTAAGTGTGCTCTTGTTAAAAGAAGCATGTCTCTGTGGGGGTGGGATTTGAGGTCTCAAATGCTTAGTGGTATACAGGCCTTTTTTTCTGCTGCCTTCCCATTAAGAAGTAGAATTCTCAACTTCTTCTCTAGCTCCATGTCTACCTACATGCTGCTATGCTGCCCCATGATGAAAAGGTACTAAGCTTTTGAACCCAGCCCCAATGAATTGTTTTTATTTATTAGAGTTACCATCCTGTTTCTTCATGACAATAAAAACCTTAACTCTGACAATGGTTGTACAGTAGTTTAAATATAGCATATGCATTCTTGCTTTGAGATACTCCAGAAAAGTTTGTAATTATTAAAGCAAACTTTAATCCCTAGTCTATAAAATAAATTTTATTATTCTTGACACAAATCAAACTAAGAAAGTCAAACTAATCAGCATGGTGGAAGCTGGTTTTGTAGTTAAGAATCTATTAATTTTGCCTCCATTTCTGAAACTTCTATTTCTTTTTATATCTCATGACAGAGTCTCTCTGGGTAATTATGATTGTAGAAAAATATTATTTTGAGAATATTTTTCAAAAACTGAAACCCTGTTTGAAATTTTAAAGAATTCAAAATTTGTGTGTGTGTGTGTGTGTGTATGTGTGTGTGTGTGTGTGGTGTGTGCGTGTGTGTGTGTGTGTGTGTGTGTGTGCATGTGCTATTTAAGGAGAACAAAATTAGGCTTTGTAAAAATGCATTTCAAAAGAAGATAAACTGGGGCATAACTGGGTAAAGACTGGGTTACAGTCACTTAGGATGTGTATTTTGCAAGATTTTTGCCTGTACATAAATTCTTATAAATGAGAAATTTGTAGAATTTGTTTACAATAAACAGCTTCTATGTTTATATAATGTTTGCTAATATCTTTGGAGAAGCTTCTCAGGTGTAGATAAAGTATACATGAATTAGTCACTGAAAACCTTGGCCTATCTAATTTTGTATAGAATGTTTTCAAGGCAAACCTATAAGTTAATAGAATGTGCATTGTTTGTTGCTAATTTGTATCCCTTTAGTCAAATTATTATTCATAGTCTATTTCAAAAGCCTTGACTTTAAATATAACTAATTTTTTATTCTCATTCTCTAAAATTTACCAATTATAAAACTGGTAGTCCTGAATACTCTATTTTCTTTAAAGTATTTTTATATTTTCTGTATTTACATTTCAGATGTTATCTTCTTCCCCTAATCCCATCCCCCCTCCCCCTCCCATTGTCTCTATTAAGGTGTTTCCTTGCCCAACCACCCTGTCCCTCCTCAACCCCTTGGCATTCTCCTACACTGCAAAAAGCAGCCTTCCCTGGACCAAAAGCCTCTCCTCCTATTGATGCAATAAAATGCTATTCTCTGCTACATATGCAACTGGGGCCATGGGTCTCTCCATGCGAACTCATTGGCTGATGTGTTAGTCCCTGTGAGCTGTAGTGTGTTTGGTTCGTTGATTATTTTGTTTTTCCCATGGGGTTGCAGACCCTTTTAGCTCCTTCATTCCTCTTTCTAGCTCCTTCATTGGGGTCCTCCTGTTCAGTATGAGCGTTAGTATCCTTCTCTGTATCAGTATGTTTCTGGCATAGCCTCTGAGGAAGTTCCTGCCAGGAAGCACTTCTTGGCATCAGTAATAATAGTGCTTGGGTTTATTGGGTGCATTTGGGGTGGATCCCCAGCTGAGGCAGTTTCTGTATGATCTTTTTTCCAATCCCTGCTCTTCTATTTGTCCCTTTATTTTCTCTCATGAGCGTTTTGTTCTCTCTTCTAAGAAGGGCTGTGGCATCCACTTTCTGGTCTTCTTTCTGTTTGAGTTTCATAAGTTCTGTGAATTGTTTCTTGGGTATTCTGAGTTTTTTTGAGCTAGTATCAGCTTATCAGGGAGTACGTACAATGAGTGCTCTTTTGTTACTGGATTACCTCACTCAGGATGATAGCTTCATGTTCCATCATCCATTGGCCTAAGAATTTCATAAAGCCATTTTTTAATAGCTGGAATATTTTATTTTCATGCATGTATTTATTTATTTGACTGGTGGAGAGAAGGGTTTGTTATATATCCCTTTCTCACAATATAATGCAAGCCAACTATCACCTTATGTAGCTCCTGGTTCAATCTCCCAGATACTTGAATTCTAGGGAAAAGCAACCATATGTAGCTGGCCTCTTTTGTTTAGTAATAGTCAAGTTCACATAACAACTGACATATTAATACAGTGTAAAAATGTTCTTTTCTTTATTTAGAGAATATTGAGATGATTAAATTGTTTCTTAAATCACAACCAAAAATGTTTTAATACATAATACCAAAACAGTTATGGAATCATAAGTCTCATGAATAAGGGTAGTGTATCTAATATTGTTTACCCTAAGAAAATGAAAGTTCTTCAATGAGGACACCTATATATCTTTTGGTGTTAGATACAGGTAAAATAAGACATGGAATGATGGCGTTTGAACACGTTTGTCTCCTACACACTTTAGAAGAGGCCCTGTATATATGTGTAGAAGCTACAATACAATAAAGCTGCATAAAACGCATGCTGGTACAGAGAAGCTAATAGGAATCATTTATTTTCCTAATGGCTTTCTTTCAGCAGACCCTGGCCTTACTGAGAGAAGCCCTGTTACCTAAGCTGTCATTTCGCATGATCTCAGGATATGAGAGAAATGACAGAGTGCAGCCTTGTGCACTCATTGTAGAATATACTTTCTTTTTTTAGTTCTAAATATCTCATCATTTTTATTCTTGTTTTCCTTTGGCTTTAATGGACTAAAGTTTGATTCAAGGTAAAAACTCATCCAAATGGGAATTATACACTGGAGAAATATTTACAACAGACAGTGTAATCTTTCAAGGTGAGAACATTAGATTTTCTTCCCTTATCCAGACAGTTGAAATTGATACAGTGCATATATCCTTCTCCCCAGGTCACAGTATAAGAATAATATCATTTGGTTTACAAATTATACCTTGGGAATCCGACTTTATTTGGTATTGAGCTAAAGATGGGTTGATACTCTTTTGGCAGTTAACAGAGCAAGTATCTTCTATGCCCTTAGGTCCCGAGGAATAATGAGGAGTTTAGGATTAAATGGCATCCTTATGCTTGAAGTCTGGCTGTAGCTCCCCATCCCTTTGGATGCAGTTCAGTTCTGTCTCTATGACCACAGAGTCATAGCCGACCCTGGCATGCATTCTCTATTAATTTGCCTTCTATCAAACATCCTGTTCACTTGTTACCAGGGTTGTTTCTTATCAGTCCTCTCACACATCTCCCTGGTTCTGTTCTTTCCTTGTGTGACTTGTCTCATCCATTTATCTCACTGGTCTTTCTTTATGAGTTCATTTTGATTGAAATGTATTATTCTATATTAGTCAGATATTAATTTAATCAACTTTGCCTTTGAGAGGTTAAGCGCCTACCTATTCCAGGGAAACTTTCAGAGGAAGCAGAATTATTTTTTATTTATTTTAAAATTATTTTATTGAATATTCTCTGCATTTATATTTCAAATGTTATCCCCTCCCCCATTCCCATTGCCCCTCCCCGCTTGCTTCCATGAAGGTGTACCCTCTTCCAATCAACCTCTCCAACCTCAGTGCCTAGGCATTCGCCTACCCTGGTAAAAGTCACCTTCACTGAACCAAAGGCCTCACATTGATGCCAGACAATGCTATCATCTGCTACACATACAACTGGAGACATGAGTCTCTCTATGTGTGCTCAGTGGTTGGTGTTTTAGTCCATAGGAGTGGTTGGGGTTTGGTTGTTTAATAATGTTGTTCTTCCCATAAGTGTGCAAACCCTTTCAGCTCCTTCAGTCCTTTCTTTAGCACCCTCATTGGGGCCCCTGTGTTCAGCCTGATGGTTACCTGAAAGCATCCTCAACTGTGTCTTTATGACTCTGGCAGAGCCTCTGAGGAAGCATCTGTATCTGAAAACAGAATTTTAATTATTTGTCTATACTTAGGACAAGCATTGGGAAACATAGATCTATTTGTAACAAGGACTAATTAATTTTGAAAAGTCTAGATTTTTCACAAACTTCTACATAGTTTGATAGTCTGTAGATATAAAGAGTTCTTTTACATTCCCCAAGAGCAGTTTCTGCCTGTTTAAGTGTTACAGAGACAAAGTAAGCAACAGTAACTCAAGGAGACTCATACAATATGGTGCTAAGGGGAGTATCTTTTGTTCCTTTTTTCTATTTTATTAATTATTTTCAAAACAGTTTGAGATTTAAATATCCAAATTTGGTTTTTCAAATTCTTACAACTTACATGTTTTCTTGACAAAGTAACCCATGAGATCATCACTCCATCATGGAATAATTAGGAAGAAGAAAGAAATTAATAAAATATTAAAGATGATAATGAAAGATGTCTTTTAATCTTAGAGAACATGTTGAAAGTTTTTGCTATACAACTTTCCTTTGGCTATACATGGTTGTTATCTTAATGTCATATTTGATTTAAGTCCTCAAGAAGAAATGTATCAGAAATAAATATAAATGTATCCATGTTGTAATATACAGTATCTTATTCTAAAATTTAACTAACATGACAAAAGGTTATGTCATAGAATGCTACCAGAAAGTAATAGATATGCATTTGACATGCTTCTAAATATACACTATCAATCCCAGCTTCAAGATGATGAGGCACTTAAATTATGAGTTTAATGCCAGCTTTGTTTGCATAATGTGTTGGGTTGAGAACCACATCATAAACAAACTAATAATACAAAGAAAATGTGAAAAAAAGTGAAGGTGGATCTTTAAAGAGATAATAATGTAATGTCCCATATGAAATTAAATGAATTTCATATTAAGTTAATAACTCTGAGAACAAATTAAGTTTTTTTAGAAATATGACTTAAAAAATTGATAAATTATGGTGAAAATGGGGGAAACTTAAGGAGAAACTGAAAATTGAGAAAAGAACAAGAAAACAGTCACCAACCTTTGGAACAATAAGACGAAAAATTTTGATAAAATGTGCATTTTTAAGAAAATCAGTGTTTTGTTATATTTTTATATGTTGCATTATTCTACTATGCTATATATACTATACTATACTTCTACAGTACAGAAATAGTTTAATTATTTAGAGTATCTTTATTAATTAAGTAAACAAATGAAAGTATCTTCCAATTTAGGTACTATATTGAGAAGAGCTGTTTTCTGCTATACATCTATCTATATCTATGCTATAGCTGATATTCCAATATTCTATATGCACTCATATCATTTACAGTTCTCCAAATGAAAAGTCTGAGGTCAGATAAACCCATTGCACTGATCCATGGAAAGGGTCCAGTGGTAGATAGCACCATGGAGGCAGACCGATCATGGCATGTGAGAAAATACAAGCTCTTGGAGACTTAACTAATATTGCAGGTGACTTAAAGCTTTCTTGTATGATATGACATTCATTCTTTTTAAAAATCATGTATCTATTCATTCCCTTTATAATCTAATATAAGCCGCTCTTCTCCTCCTAGTACCCCATCACTTAAGTCCTCCCTCATTCTCCCTTCAGTTTCTCTTTTTAGAAGGGGAAATCTCCTCTGAGTGCCCTCATCCCCACAGAGACATCAAATCTCTGGGGACTAAGCACATCCTCCCCCACTGAGGTCCGACAAGGCTATTCATTTGCGGACACAGGATCCACAGTCAAGCAGGAAGGCAGAGAGGCAACAGGTTCGAGGGCAGCCCCTGCTCCAGTTCTTTTGGAGACCCACATGAAGACCAAGCTGCTCATTGGCTACATATGTGCAGAGGGCCCAGGTGCAGTCCATGTTCACTTCTTGGTTGATGATTCTGTCTTTCTGTCTGCGGGAGCCCCCAAGATTGCTCTGTTTGTCTTGCTGTGCAGTTCCTGTCCCCTTCACATCCCTTAGAGTTCCATCTAAGGTTTGGATGTCTCAGCATCTGTTTCCATTGGTTGCTAGGTGGAGCTTCTCAGAGGGTGATTATGCTAGGTTCCTGTCTGCAAGTATAATGGAGTATCATTAATTGTGTCAAGAATTGGTTCTACCATGCCCTGGGGAGCAAGTGAATCCTTGCTAATCTAAATATCATCCAAACTGAAGCTTTCAACGCAAAGTTTTTCTATTAAAAATCGGTTATCCAACACCAAGTAATCATAGGCTTAGAGGGGTTTTGCATTTGCTCTATTACAGAGCATGGCCACTAGGGGAGGCAGAATGAGGGAAGTTTGATTTTATCCCATGCCGCTGTTGGGGTGGGGTCCCTTGGATTTCAAGGAGGTTATAAGCCACATTATTTTATTCTTGTGACAAATTATGTTACTCTTTTATAAAGACACTTACAGTTATACACCTGTTTCAAGAACTAAATAATTATTATAAATATCACTTTTCATAACAAATTTGTTTCCTTTTAATCTCAGGCCTAGTATTCCCTCCCTTTTCTCCTCTAAGTCCTTTTGCCTATATCTGCTCATCCACCCATTCTCCTTTTCTCTTTAGAAATCAAACAACCCTGGCATATCAAGTTGCAGTAAGAGTAGGCAGACCCTTTCTTTTTTTTTTTCTTCTTCCAGATTTTAAAAGCATTTTTGCATAAGACTATATGAATATATTTTTCGCAGTACTTGACCTTTTCCTTTTGAGTGTAGAGGAGGCAGCCCAATAGGAGGAGAGAATCCCAAAGTAAGTTAATACAGTTAGACACAGCCCATGTTCCTGCTGTTAGGAGTCCCACTTGAAGACCAAGCAATACAAATGGAATATATATGCACAGGGCCTAGGTTAGTCTCATGCATGCTCAAAGATTGGCTCTGTGAGCCTCTATGGATCATAGGTTCAGATTAGTTGATTCTGTATGCTTTCTTGTGATTCTCCTGATCACTCAGGTTCATATTATTCTTCTCTCTCTTCTGCAGAATTCCCCAAGCTTCTCCCCCAAGCAGTGGGTCTCTGCATATTTTCCCATAGGTTGCTGAATGAAGCCTCTGCCATAAAAATTATCTTGGGCTACTGTGTCCAAGTATAGCAGAATACCCTTAGCAGTATAAGTGTACAATATCATTTTTAAGGGCTTTAGACATATATTAAACGCGAACACCCACTGAAAATAGTTTCAGTATACACATCTTCCATTAAGAAGGGATGACAGACTGATTAACACTTTAGCAGAACATAGAGAGGTAGGAATGTTTTCTGGAGTGGCAATATTCATGTACAGCATGGAGTGAATCCTTCATGAGAATAAAAAAGCCTGAGATGACAGTGGAGGTAAACAAGAGACATGTACGGTCAACATCTCTACATTAGAAATACTTACTGTAGCCAATCGAGAGGATGAAGACAATCTCCACAAGAGAAACACTTTTATTCTGTAAGATCAATAAAAAGTACATGTGAGTGTATACACTTGGGAGATGATAGGATACAGTGAATTTTAGTAGAGCTAAGGTAGAAGTGGAAGAACAGCCTGTCTTGAGTTTCTGTTGGGTTTGTGAAGGAAACTTGGCCTCTCCATTAAATAAAGAGATAGGCAATGTAGGAAGCTGCTCCCATCCTGCTCCACCTTTTGTTTCTTTCTGGTTTTAAGTGTCACTCATCTAGTCCTGCATTACTACTAAGGTTTTACAGGTTATTTTTTGTTTGTTTGTTTGTTTGTTTTTTGTTTCTTTGTTTGTTTGTTTGTTTTATTCCTCACTACTAAGTCTTTCAGTTTTTAGGTATCCAAGTCACTATTTTAGAATATTGAAGTTAACAAACTTAAAACCATGAAGCTAAAAATATCAACTATTTTTTCAGCCACATAGTCTTACTGAATCCTTAGGTCGCATTTATGTGTTAAAGCCCTTTACAGTGAACACTTAATCCTCAAAGGATCTCTTTCAGAGACTCTCAAAATATTTTACTATAGTAATGAAATTCATCTCACACCTCCTTAAGGAAGTATGCAAATTATTTCCCTATTGTATAAATATGGTCCCATATTAAGTTTCTGCTTCATAAATATGGCATAGTCAGAAGCACAGGTACTCATTAAGTGTCTGTTTCTTACTTTTATTGTGATATGTGATTGTTTATTAGCCTCAATACGATGCTCTGCCAGAAAGAGAACTGTCAATTTCATAAAATTCATTGACTAAAACATAGAACTTGGATCATAAAAGTAAGAGTGGAGGGGAATTGACAGATACTTGTAAATTTCATGCACATTATCTCTTATTCTCAGGCACTAATGCAGGTATAAATTAAGCAGAATTATGCATACACATGAGGAACTCGCATGTGGTGATAACAGTAAAGTGGGATTCAAATGGATGAAGATGTCTTTAACTAAATTCCATCTATAAAATAAATAGATGTAAACTGCACATTGATCACAGCAAATGTTTGTGTGCTGATCCTTCTCCATTGTGAGTTATAAACACCTCAGCAATGTACCGGTTTTATCTTCCCATGAAGATGGAAAATCACAAAGTATTTACTGTAGTTATATTCCATAGTGGAACTTAAAGATATTGTTCGATTGTTCTACATGAAACTCATGTTATCTTTCTTAAGAGAAACCTGTGAAATATTAAGGAACTCTGAGTGGTTTACTTTGAAGAACATCAAGAGCAGAAATGAAAATCAAGGCCATTCTTTTCACTATTTCTCAGAGCTGTATTCCCTTATGTGATCTGTGCATACTAACTGTTGTGGAGACCAGGTGATTCTAATTCTGTATGGCCTTCACTGTAAATCTGTGTTATGGAAAATACAATTAAAGAAAGTGAGAATGGCACCCTCTTTCGTTGGACTGATGTTGGGGGTTTGAGTTAGGTGCATTTGTGAAAGTTCCTATCAAATTGTAGATTCTATATGTGGTATCTTGTGGGAGTAGTGTAAACAGAAATCTGTTGTATATCAGCCTTCTGAAAACATCAGATAGTAGTGAATTTTACTATACAAAGGAAATACAAAGTGAAAACATGAATAAGTAGATTTGATATTTAGTATACATAATTATACATATGTATATGTGTGTATATGCCGGCAAGAATGATCTTTCAAATGCACAATCACACATACATTATTTTAACTCTCATAAATATACCACAATAAATTTCATGATATTTTATAAATCAAGTAGCTATTACTTATGGATGGCCAGAATCATAAAGGTACAAGGAAGTTTTTAGTTTGCCATATGCAATTGTGACTCAGAATGTTGTAAAAATATTAGGATATGAATTGAATAGTAGTATATCAAACCTTGTCACCCACATAGGTGTGCAAATTTGGTCTACCCAACAAAGTCAGTACAGGTAAAAGAAAACAGGTTAGCAGTTTAGATAAATCTTTGCACAGTGTATTTATTGAGGGTATTCTGGGACAGGAATTTCTCATTCTCACTCCAGGCTTGTCTGACAAGCACTTAGCACAGCCGACTTGGAGTACTGCAAAAAAAGACTGCGAAGAATAGAACTTGTGTTCAGTTATGGGGCATCCAGAAAATAAAACGCGATTTTGCTACCTAACTTAATTTATCTTCTTTTCCTGAAAAAACTTTTTACCAAATTGGATGCCCCTAAAACTGTTTACTCAAGGTTAAGAAGTAATTAAAGATTTAAAGGACATAGTATTTTTAATAATCCACAATTAAAGTAATTGTCAGATTTGTCTAAAAGCATGTACTTTGTTTCTACACTAGAAGATATCGAAAGTGGATGGTAGTCTTAATTTTGGATGATGTAGATATAATGTAATATAATATAATATAATATATTGTAATGTAATGTAATATAATATATATATGTGTGTATGTATGTACATATATACATATGGATGATGTAGATATAATATAATATATACATATATATATGGTGGGGGTGGGGATGTGTTATATATTTCTATATAGGGTTGGAAAATTGTGCAGCTATGTTCAAGTTATTATCTGGGGCTCAAATTTAAGAAAACCACTTTGTTTCCATGAATCAATAGGTGCCACAAGATTTCATTGTGTGTTGTAAATGTTCCCTTATGCCTTAGCTTGTCAACAGAAGTTCCTGTAGTTTGTTATATATCATAGCATAAAAGCATCTTTTCCAGATTGTTTTGTGTTCAAATAGCAATATTTCTGGCCCTTTTGGAATGACATGTTGTTTAGATCTCAGAGCTCAGGCAACCCGCTGGACTTGGGAAGAAGATTGTGATTTAGTAGGCAATATATTTGCCACCCTTGTAAAAATTGGAATGCCACTTTTGAACTTTAACAGAAACTATTCTGTGTCTTTAAGTATTAGACTATTAATGAACTATATATGGTTATGATTCATCAGTCTGCCTTCTACTGAACTGAAAGGTCAGAATTCTGTCTTTAAGAAAAAATTTATTGGTCAGAGATGACATTTTAGTTTGTCACTATTACTTAAAAAGATGATAGCCTAGTGGTATTTGCATGCTAAATTTATACACACATGGTAATAAGGCTACTGTTTCTGTTCATGTAGAAAACACACAAATATAAATGTCGAGCTTTATGTGGTTCTGTTACAATACGAATGCTCATTTGTGACAATTGGGATGTATCACTTAACAACTGAAAAGTGGACCAAGCTTGGTTTAGATTTATTTTTTATTTCCAAGTATTATGTTTTATAATGTGCATCTGAGTTTGTTTGCCAACAGGATTTTAACTGGTTACATACAAAATGGTCATTAGAGCACCGTTCTATTAAAATTACCATCTTTTCTTATTTTTTGTCATTTTTCTTTTGCTTTTAGCCTATAAGAAGCAAGAATTCATCTTTATTTCCAAGCTTGCTAACAGTCAAACAAGCCCTTAGTTTAGGATTTTTAAAAAGACCTGAATCTTTGAAAGCATTTACAATTTTACATGTGCAATTCTAGACTCATCGTGTGGCAGGGAAGACATGGCAGCTTCATAATTTTTACTTCAGCCTCTTCTTCCATTCTTTGTACCCACAAGAAATACATATTTTTTCACCCAGGAGCTTTACAAAATAGAAATTTTCTAATAGAAAGGGAAGCTGAGAATAAGGGCCAAAAGTGATTGCCACATGTTCTGAGGTCCTGAGGAGTAGGACCAAAATTTCAGAAGAGTATCACAGGATTCCATAACAAACTTTTATGTGTATAAAACATATTCAGTGCCAAGGAGCAGCCTTGGCGTGGAGAGGGGTGCTGAAGGAAGAGGTGTCTGAGAATGCAGTGTATATATGTGTTCTGTTCTGCTCTGGACAGCATGTTCTTGCTATTCTCAAAACTCTTTTGTTGAGGCAGCTGTCCCTGCTAGCAAAAATTCCAAATGTTATCAGGATAGCTCACGAATCTGCTGTGGAAAATGATTGGATCTTTTGACCAAGTCAGAAATGCTGTTAAAATTTTGTGGAGAGCTGTTTTTGCTCTCCAGAGATCTCCAGATGATTCTGCTCTCACTAGAGAAAAGCCAAGGATCACTTATCTTGTTCTAGCTGATCTAATGCAGACCAAAAGCCCAGTTTTCTACTTACATATCAATTCAACAATTTACTCCAGGATCTTTTATGATTGTTCTGTGAAACACTATCCTGTGATCCCAGCCCTCGGATTATTAGGAAACAGCAAATGCATATTTTCTTTTTCTTTAATTGAACAACTTTATTTTAAAAAAAAGATAAATGAACAACTTTTAAGCATTTTTTGCATAAAAGTAAATGAATACATGTTTTTCAGTGCTTGGCTTTTTTTTTTAAAGGTTTGATAGTGTGCACTAAGATCTTACTAGTTACAATGAGTATAAAGTACATGTAAAACAGGATGTAACCTGGAATTTGTCAAAGTTTTCTTGGTGTGTAAGGATTAAGCATAATGGTTTTTTCTTTTCACTTTTTTTTTCTTTTCTTGAACTTCATATAGTCTGTATGTTGTTTCTGAGGTATTCGGAGCTTTCTGGGGTTAGTACTCAATTATCAGTGACTGCATATTATGTCTGTTCTTTTGTGACTGGGTTATCTCAGGATGATATTTTTTAGATGCATTCATTTTCTTAACAATTTCATAAAGTCATTGTTTCTGATAGCCAAGTAGTACTCCATTGTGTAAATATATCACAATTTTTGTATCCATTCATCTACTGAAGGACATCTGGGTTCTTTCCAGCTTCTGGTTATTATAAATAGAGCTGCTATGAACATTGTGGTGCATTTGTCTTTGTTGTATGTTGGAGCTTCTCTGTGATAAATGCCCAGAAGTGGAATAGTACTATGTCCAATTTTCTGAGGAATCGACAGACTGATTTCCAGAGTGGTTGTACCAGTTTACAACCCCACCAACAGTGGAGAAGTGTTTCTCTTTCTCCACATCCTTGCCAGCATCTGCTGTCATCTGAATTTTTGATTTTGGCCAATCTGACTGATTGAGGTGGAATTTCAGGGTTGTTTTGATTTGCATTTCCCTGATGGCTAATGATGTCGAGCACTTCCTTAGATGCTTCTCAGCCATTTGATATTCCTCAATTGAGAACTTTTTGTTTAGCTCTATACCCCATTTTTTAATAGGGTTGTTTGATTCTCTGGCATCTAGCTTTTTTAGTTCGTTGTATACCTTGGGTATTAGGCCTCTATCTGATGTGGGGTTGGTAAAGATCTTTTCCCACTCTGTTGGCTGCCGTTTGTTTTCTTGACAGTGTCCTTAGCCTTACAGAAACTTTGCAATCTCATTAGGTCCAATTTGTCAATTTTTGACCTTAGAGCATGAGCCATTGGTTTTCTGTTATTCTCTTACAACACTGCAAAGGAATTCAATGTAATACGTTGATTGCATTTTCCCCTTTCTCTAGTCCTCCCTGTTCCTACCTGTGACTCCTCCCTTCTGGATCTACTCCCTCTGTTTCTTACTAGAAAAGAACAGGCTTCTAAGAGATTTTAAAAGGTATAACAATTATCCTGTGAAATAAAACAAAGACCATCAGACTGAAGTAGAAAAAGGCAAACAAACAGAGGGAAAAGAACCCAAATAAAAGCACAAGAATCTGAGAGCTATTTTGCCTGCCTCTGTTTTGCCTATGCTAAAAGCCTGCTCTAAAATTAACATTTCTGAATTCATGATTTTAGAGTTCTTTCCCATACACTTAATGGCTGTCCTGAATGTCCTCCGCATTTAACATTTTTGCAGAGACATAGCCACTCCTTTGACTTCCTGGACTCATGTTGTTTTTAATTCTCATGGGATCATTGACATTAACAGGAGGGGGGTATTCCTTGGAGGAATGCGAAATTTGTACAATATTACACAAACAAACTTACTCCCACTGCAGTCATTGACACCCCTGGTGACTCACACCTGGGGCAGGAACCATGTCATTATGTCCCCACCAGGGTCAAACTGGGCACTGGAATTTAGTTTAGCATTTTTAAAGAACACCTGGCTGCAAGAATCAGTGGCATCTGGTTTTTGGGGTTTAATTTGGATCCTTTTCCTTTTGCTGCATTACCTTGTTCTACCTAGATTTGATGGTTATTGTTTTATTGTACGTTTTATCATCCTGCTTTTAAAAACTCTCTTAGAAGCCTGTTCTTTTCCAGTGAGAGATAGAAAGGGGGTGGACCTAAAGGGAAGAAGAGTTAGGAAGAAACTGGGAGGAGTAGAAAGAGGGGAAACTGTATTTAGGACATATTGTATGAGAAAAGAATCGATGTTTAATAAAGTTGTAAGGTGGTCAGAGACTCTCAAGTCCCCAAGGGCTTTGGAGATGGAAATAGTAAGTTTGAAGAAACAAAATTCGGCAGGGACAGCTTCTCCTCAAAACCCAGGCAGAGGAATAGAATAAGGCATTTAATCCTCACATTAAACAAAGAGGAGGGTGAAGGGAACCCTTGAATACTTTTTATTCACATCATCTTATTTTCATCACGAGTAATAGGTTTTATTGCTTCAAAGATACAGGTTGCTTTCCTGATTGTAGATGCTTTTCCTCTATATGTTTGCCATGTGTCATAGGAAGAATCGAGCCAGAATAATGCTGGGTAAGCACAATCCACTGACCGAAAAAGAAGATAGATTGGTGCAGTGGCCTGCAATTCCAGCACTCTGGAAATTGAAGCAGGTGAACCATTCAGATTTTAGGCAATTGTGGCCAGTACTCTACAATCAGGAACATTTAAAATAAAGACTAGCTTAGAATGTATAGTCCTTGATGACCTAAAGACAAAGTTGTAAGAACTGTATCAAGAACATCATGCCTTAAGTTAATGGTTCCTCAATATAGAAAAAAAAAAGATGTTTATTTGTTGCATGAGATTTCAGCTACCCTGATTTGTGTTCCTGGGTAGGCCCCACTAATAGCCACCTACCCAGGGTCTTATTTGATCTTCAGTTTAAAGGCACACAAACACACACACACACACACACACACACTAGTCTATTTCTCTTAATTTGTTTATTGGATGTATTTTATTTACATTTCAAATGTTATCCCTTTTTCTCGTTTTGCCTCCATAAACCCCTTATCCCATCCTCCCTCCCCCAACTTCTATGAGGGTGCTCCTCCACCCACCTACCCACATAACATCTCCTGCCTCCACACCTTGAAATTCCCTTACACTGGGGCATCTAGTCTTGGCAGGGCCAAGGGTTTCTCCTCCCACTGATGCCCAGCAAAGCCATACTCTGCTACATATGAAGCTGGAGTCATGGGTCCATCCATGTGTACTCTTTGGATAGTCCTTGGGAGCTCTGGATTGTTGGTATTGTTGTTCTTCTGGGGTGGCAAACCCATTCATCTCCTTCAATCCTTTCTCTAAATTCTCCATTAGGGAGCCTGTTCTCAGTTCAATGGTTGACTGTGAGCATCTGCCTCTGTATTTGTCATGATCTGTCAGAGCCTCTCAGGAGACAGCTACATCAGGCTCCCGTCAGCATGTACTTCTTGGCATCAGCAGTGTTGTCTGGGTTTGTGTCTGTATGTAAGATGGATTGCCAGGTGGGGTAGTCTATGGATGACCTTTCCTTCAATCTATACCACAAACTTTGTCTTTGTATTTCCTTCTGTGACTAGCTTTTGTCCCCCCTTCTAAGAAGGACTGAAGCATCTGTACCTTTTTCTTCCTTTTTTTAAGCTTTATATGGTCTGAGAATTGTATTTTGGCTAATCTGAGTTTTGGGCTAATATCCACTTATCAGTGAGTGCATACCATACAATGTATGTTTTTTATGATTGTGTTACCTCACTCAGAATAATATTTTCTAGTTCCAACTATTTGTCTAAAAAATTGATGAAGTCATTGATATTAATAGCTGAGTAGTACTCCATCATGTAAATGTACCACATTTTCTGTATCCTTTCCTCTGTTGAACCACATCTGGGTTCTTTCTGGGTTCTGGCTATTATAAATAAGGCTGCTATAAACATAGTGGAGCATGTGTCCTTGTTATATATTAGAGCATCTTTTGGGTATATGCCCAGGAGTGAAATAGCTGGGTCCTCAGGTAGTACTATGCCCAAGTTTCCAAGGACCGTCCAGACTGATTTCCAGAGTGGTTGTACCAACTTACAACCCCACCATCAATGGATGAATGTTCCTCTTTCTCCCTATCCTTGCCAGCACCTGCTGTCACCTGAGTTTTTTGTTTTTTAAGATGCAATACTGGCTTAGTAGCTATACATGTCTAGGCTACCCTCACTAGGGTGCTCTTCCTTCTGGCATTCTTGGCTAAACATCTTCCAAATCTAACTTTAACTTTGCTGCCCAGTTACCTTCTGTGATGCACACTGAACGTTGCTGCCCAAGAAATTTCCAGAGTGCCCTTCTGTGGGCTGCTTTCCTTTTCTGCCTACATTTTGGTTTATCTTCTCTTCAACAACTATGGTGATCTTCTCTCCTTCTCTTTGCATCATAGCACGTGCAGCTCTAAGGGTTCTGCTCTATCTCCATTTTCCCAAATGTTGGCCTCTGGTAATATATATTGATCAATCAGAAACCAACTGGGGACAAAGACCTTTTTCATTAGTAAACCCATATTAAATATGATTAAATCAAAGCACCTGGGCTACTCCCCTACATTTATTGGGTGGAATGATCTCAATTTGGCTTGATTCTAGAAAATTGAAATATAGTTCAAGTTGTCTGCTTTTAAGGTTGCATAAAGATTTAAATACATAACTCTATATCAGCTTGGTTGATTACCTTGATATAAGCCACTATATACACTCCTTGAGAAGCCATAAGAAAACATAGTTCTCATGATTACTATGTGTACCAATAGTAACATAAATCTTTCTTAATATCACCATTAGTTATATATTCATCCATCATTTATGGCTTTGTATTTTCATTAAAGAGCACATTACTTCGAGATAGAATAAATCAAATAAAGTATTTTAAAATACATTCCAGGAAACATGGCTATTTTATTCAAAGTAGTTTTCATGGAAGTATATAAAGTGTCTGTCTTTAAGTGATATGGTGCATTTATATGAAAGTCAACAAAACCTAAGGATTTAATTATTCTTTAATGACACACTCGGCAAGTACACCTATTGGTGACCATAAATTATCCCTTCATTTCAGAACATCTAAATATGAAATATTTACAATATGTATATTGTAAATACAGTTAAGTGAAAGATCCAATGATGCCATTAGCTTCTCTTGTACATGGAGATCTCAAGCTAATGAAGTTCAGATTTATAAGAGAACTAGAAAAGACAGACATAGAAGAGGCAGCCACAGAGATGTAGGGGCGCAGAGAGTGAGATTTTGCAGGTACAATTCAAAAATCCCACAGGATTAGAGAACATCAAAGCTTTTTTGTAGAACATTTGGAAGAAATGAGGTTCCAGCTACAGTTTTCTATAGAAATTCTGATCTATACAATACTATAGGCAGCCAAAGCTTGCCTTATATATTTTAAGACAGTCTAAGAGATATAATACCAGCCTTCTGTTATGGTTTGAAATTGGAGGCCCATACATTTAATCATTTTCCCCAATGCAGCAGTATTCAAATGTGATTAGGTCATGTGAGATCTGAACTTAACCATGGATTAGTTTTTAGTGTATCTATACCTTAACAGAGTATGAGGCAGTTGTGGGAGATGGAATTGGAACATGGTGGGAAGAGGATGTTTGCTCAGAGGGCATACTTGGAGGATATGATTGGCAATCATTCCTATCTTACTCTTCTTTGATTGTCTTCCAATCTTAACAGCCTACTTTATCACATGTTCCCTCTGTGGTGTTCTTCTTCTTCCCATAATGCCAGAGTTACTGGGTGAAGCAAAGACTAAAACTGTAGGATTTATTGCCCAAAATAAATAATATCTGTTAAAGATCATTTTTCTCTGGGATAATTTTGTTGTAACAGAAATATGACTACTCCATTCTCACACACTTGCTCTGCGTTTCTAATATCATAACACCTGTAATGTTCAAGGTAAAACACAGCTAGTAGAATGTAACAGACTTTCTGACATGATTTAGCTTAGTGTCAGTAGGCACAGTTGCAACAATCATTTTTGTGACTTGTAATATCTTCTCTATTCATTGACTCAACCCTTGAAACACCTTTAATGCCTTGATCAGGTGAAAATCCCATTCATAATAACACAGTAACAATATTTACGATAACCTCATACCAGTCATGTATATTTAAGCCTCATAATAACCTTACAATGTTTGTATTGTTGTTTTGTATTAAAACTAGGCTTCTAAATACTCCTGGAGCAACTCCACCTCATAAGAAACGATCATGCCTAGAATTTTCTACCTCTAGATAAAGAGACATAAACAATTCATTGTTTCTCATAATGATACTCAGTCAGGACTCCAAGGATTTATCTTCTATTGCTTATCCAATCCTATCCCATGTGGTCAGTCTTAAACATGTACACATATGAGAAACACTAAAAGGACTCAATAAGCATATATATATATATATATGTGTGTAAATATATATATAAATGTTATATATATATATATATATATATATATATATATATATATATATATATATACAACAGCAATAAAGAAGAGGTTGGGAATACTAAAAGCAGTAAGGGAAAAAGGTCAGGTAACATATAAAGGAGGCCAATCAGAATCACACCCAATTTCTCAACAGAGACTATGAAAGCTAGAAGAGCCTGGACAGACATCATGCACACCCTAAGAGAACACAAGTGCCAGCCCAAGCTGCTATACCCAGCAAAACTATCAATCACCATCGATGGAGAGATGAAGATATTTCAAGACAAATCAAAATTTACACAATATCTGACCACAAACCCAGCACTACAACAAATTATAGGTAGAAAACCCAATACAATGAGGGAAAATACAGCCTAGTAAAAACAAAAACTCCTAAACAAGAAAACTAAAAGAAGAAAAAAACACAGACACAACTCAACCCACAAAAGCAATAATGGCAGGAAACAGAAACAACTATTCCTTGATATCTATTAACATAAATGGACTCAACTCCACAATAAAGAGACATAGGCTATCAGACTGGATACATAAACAAAATCCAGCCTTTTGCTGCATACAGGAAATTCATCTCAGAGACAAAGATAGACACTATCTCAGAGTAAAAGGGTGGGAAAAAACTTCCAAGCAAAGAGCCCCAAGAAGCAAGCTGGAGTGGCTATTCTAATATCGAATAAAGTAAATTTCCAACCAAAAGTTATCAAAAAAGATAAGGAAGGACACATTTTAATCATTACTGGGGAAATGTGTCAGGAGGAACTCTCAATTCTTAACATATATTCTCCAAATAAAAAAGCACCCACATTCATAAAAGAAACCCCACTAAAGCTCAAAAAATACATTTCACCCCACACAATAATAGTGGGAGACTTTAATACACCACTCTTACCAATGGACAGATCATGGAAACAGAAACTGAACAAGGACACTGCAAACTAGCAGAGACTTTGAACCAACTAGAATTAATAGATATATACAGAACATATCATCCTAAAGTAAAAGAATACACCTTCTTCTCAGCACCCCATGGCACCTTCTCGAAAATTGACCACATAATTGGACACAGAACAAGCCTCAATCAATATAAGAAGATTGAAATACTCCCATGCATCCTCTCAGATCACCATGGTCTACTGCTGGTCTTTAACAACAACAAAGACAACAAAAAGCCCACGTACACATGGAAACTACCTATATATCTATTTATCTATCTATCATCTATTTATCTGTCACTTATCATCTAGAATCATCTATATGCAGGGATATAAAAACGTTTGTTGAAATGAAAGAATAGGTTATTTCACAGGCTTGCTTAGATAAGTGATAAATTAGAGATGCAGGATTAAGCCCATGTTTTAATGTTTCTTAGATTAGGTATCATCTCACAAGTCCCCCTGCTATTAAAACATTCTGATCTGTCCGTGCTCTACACTCCTGGAATAACACATTCTATGATTTAGCTCGCCAGGGTTTATCAATGAAGTCCATTTAATGGTGCCTAGATATTAGTATTCATTTTCAATGCGGTTTTACTTTCGGGGTCTCCAAACCTCTTCTCACAGCTAGGGTTCAAAGTTCTCAGGCTCTCTTGGACCAAGTTTTCTGCCCTAGTGTCTTTTTGGACAAGAAATAGTAGAACCTAAAGTTGAAGTTTAAAAGTAGCTCAGATTATAGAGGTGTGTCAATGATGATGTTCACATTTACCTGTGAGTGATTTTAGATGGAAACTGTACTTTTGGTTCAGCAGAGGAAGAAAAAGTCTGGTGGTGGTGTTTATTTAATTTTTTGTTAACTCTTTACTTGAATTTTCATACATTTTGTGTTCTAGGCCCATAAAAACCCTCCTCTCACAGTGCTTCAGGAACACAAATATTTCTGGGCTGATCATAATAATGATTTTTTACTTGTATCGAGTAACATGACAATGTTACATATATAAAATTTCACTCTATTTCTTTGCTCATATGATATGTAAGAAACACAACAAAAATATGTTTTAACGTATAAGTACATGTTATTATGTAACATATACTAAGTGAACCAGATAAATATAGAAAACAAAAATACAGCAGCTACTTTTCTATCAGAATACATTTAAAGCTACTCTTAGCTGTTTGGGAAGACAGGAATAGTTCTGACATGTAGGAACGTTGGTCTTTAGACAATTCACATATTTGTAAGGATGGTGTAAGGACAAACTGAAGATCTGTACCTAAGGTTCTTGGCACATGTATAACTGTAACTGTTCCTGAGAGTCTCTGGAGGATGTTAAAAGTTCAAAAGTGGTGAACTTAAATAAAAGAAATGAAGTCATTTTTATCACCCAATGACCTGAGAGAATTCTTTGTAATAAGCAAAGCCACCAGACAGTATCAATAAATTTTGTAGTACAGTGGGTAGCCACGAAAGGTTTAAGTAGGAACTATGTTATAACTCTGTGGATAGAAAATTAGAGGAAATTTTTTTAATTAGCTGAAAAGATTAGCAGAATGATTGTTGAATTCCTTTTCAAAGCTAATATTATTTTATTGTAAAATTGAGGTCCTCATGACCTGGAGTGATATTTTAACTCTATTATTGATATCCTTTTGAGACTGAATTAACAGCTACTCAGAGTCTGAAGGATAAATACATCTGATGATCTGATGGAAGATAGTTGTGCAGAGACAGAGAATCACTTGGGTGAAAATAGGTAAGAAGGGTAGGGGCAAGAAGAAGTAACTTTGTTGTTTGAAGCGGGGTAATTACATTTATGAAAAACTAACTTTGATCAGTTGAATTTGCTTAGATAAGACTTTGGCTTGTCTTTGTTATATTTACTTGAAGCCTCTAATTATTGATAATTCCTGAAAAATGAGAGGCATCTCTCTCTCCTCTCTCTTTCTCTGTCCCTCAGGCTCTCTCTCTCTCTCTCTCTCTCTCTCTCTCTCTCTCTCTATATATATATATATATATATATGTATATATATATATATTATATATAATATCCACCTATCATATCTGGATCTCTCCATCTCTATTTATATCTATGTATCAATCTCTATCATCTATCCATGTGTCTATGTTTCTAACTATGTATCTATCTATATATTTATCTATGTATATCTATCTATCTATCTAACAATCTATCAGTATCTACTATTTCTCTACTGCTAAAGACAGTCTGAAGTTTTTGGACTGTCCTGTGCTTGGTGCAAAATAGTGGACTACCTTTGACTGCATGGGTCCCTCTTCTGTTGTAGATCCCAGAATGCACATTGAACACCTGAGAATTAAATCTATTTGATATTCCCAGATTGCCTCCCATTGTTAATCAGTCATCTCAATAGCCTTAGCCATCACCCATGGCCTTTGCCTACCCTGGATTTTTCATCCCATCCCCAAAACTATATAACTTTTGGTTCACCTTGAATAAAGTGTATGCATTCTAACCCACCCCAAATAAAGGTATATGCACAAGCTAAGATTGTCTCACAGAGCTGTTTCATTGAAGATTGTTATAGAAGGCCTTAGACTTAAAGAGCTATAACACTAAGATCCTCAGAGGAGTCCTTATCTCTTTTCCTCTCTCTTTTCCCCTTCAGCATTCATTCTTGGCCAGACCAAGATCCTGCCTGATCTTTACACAGCTTCATCTTTCTAGTACAGTGTGCAGTAACATATGGACACATGATGGGGAGAAAACAAAGGAATAACAATTACTGTTCAATACATTCAAGTGATTATAAAACTTATACACAAAATACTTCATTTTGGAAAAAAATATTTTTTAAAATACCATCCGATTCTGTACCATCTTAATGTATAACAACCATAACTTTATTTCTTGTGTCTGTGACTTTGTCCATTTGCCATACTTCATATAGGTTGAATCTTCCAATATAGTCTTAATGATAGCTTACTTAACTTAGTGCATTGTAAGGGCTTATTTATTTTTTAACTTTTGCTAACCAGGTTGCCCTTATTTTAGTATCAATATATGCTGTGTTTCAGAACATAGTTGCCTTATTCATTTGTCTATCAATAGCTGTGTAAAATTTTCCTTTTCTTTGGCAACTTTGAATAGTTTTACTATGAAAATTAGTGTGAAATACCTTTTCCATACTCTCTTAATTCTTTTAATGGCACACTCAGCACTGTAATTCAATGGGAAGTTTCTGCCACTAAGACGATGCTTAACTATGCATGACTTAATATGCTAAAAAGAGCTAAGATATTTACTTATGACATTAAGGGCCAGATACATAGTAGCATATACTTGAAAGATAGCAAGGAAGACTGAATGGGCAAGGGGTAGCATAGGCTTCAAGCAGCACAAGAACAGACTGTAGATTTTCAGTAATGGAGTTCAGAAGATGGGAAGTCTTTGAAGGATGAGTTTCATTCAGTACCTTCCACAGGCTTTGTGGAGAATTTAGTCCAGCCTTGGGATGGAGAGAGAAATGATTGTGGCCATGGGTAGATATGAGGAGAAAAGAGATGGCATGAGTCACGTGGCCTCGATTTAGATCTCCCTTCTGTTTGTAAATTTTAATTTTAGGAAAGTTGAATTCTCATTATCAAATATCTGTGCGTCATAATTATTTTCAGGTGTTGGTTTTGGGACAGTGCTTCTTTGTTTGCCAAAGAGGCTGTTGTTACAGTGAAAGCTTTCTTTTCTTCTGAATAATTTGAAGCTTAAGTGATTATTCTAAGAAGGTCCTGTAGTTGTTGATTGATAGGTTGGCATTTAAATTGAACTATAAATGGTTATTGTTAACATTCTGTCTAAGTTCCACCCCACAGTTACCTAGCAACAGCCAGGTATGCCTGATACTATGAAAAAGGCTACTTGACCCCTCCTCACTCTCTTGCTCCTCTTGCCCTCTTATCCTCTTCCCTCTTTGTCCCTTCTCTCCCCATTTCTTACCCCCTCTCTGCATGCTCATGGCCAGCCTCTACTCTCCTCCTCTCCCTCTCTCTGTCTCTCTTGGTCTGTCTCTCTCTCTCTCCCTCTCTTCCTCCCCCTTTCTCTGACCCTGCTACCCTCTTGACTCCCCTCCCCATAACCTGAATAAATTGGGAAAGGATGTCTCACTATGGGTCCACAAGACAGAAGCAACCCCTTCCCCCACATCTCTCCACAACTTCATAAAACATATCCCCCTTCTCTTTATCTTTTCATAAACATAGCCATTATAGAGAGAATGCATTTCCAGATTTCCATTGTTCTTTCTCCATGTATATAAATATTAATGCACATATAAAATCTAGATAGTTCTTTGTGGATTTAATCACTATTTTATTTAGTGTGCTAGATGCTTTTATTTCAACTTGACCCAAGCTATAGTCCTCAAAGAAGAGAGACACTTAACTGAGAAAATGCTTTCATACGATCTGGCTGGAGGCATACCATAATCAACATTTTCTTGATTAGTGATTGAAGTGTAAGGACTCTCTGCCCATTGTGTATGGTGCCTCCCTTGGGTTGGTGGTCCAGTGTTTTATAAAAAAGCAGACTGAGTAAGCCATGAACAGTAAGTACCAGACCTCCATGGACTCTGCTCCTTCCTCCAGGTTCCTGCCCTGTTTGAGTTCTCTCTTGACTATGGACTATGACATACAGTATAAGCCAAACAAAGCCCCTTTCCTCTAATTGCTTTTGATCATGGTATTTTATCACAGCATTACTAACCCTAAGAAGCACACTTAGCAAATGGATGTAGGTACAATGTAATTAATCACTATATTTAGTGTAGGTAATGTTACTGCAGGAAGATATGCTAAACTTTAGAATGTAGGAAAGGAAAGCAAACTAAGTAAGGCTCGATCCCAGAAAGATATGAAATTTATCAGAGGAAGTATTCTATCAGTGGCAAAACCTGGGTAAGAGTTGCTCCGTAGTTGTTATAAGGGTTTTTTTTTTTTTTTTCTTGTATCACAAAGCGCATTTGTTTATTTTGATCTTGTTTTTATTCCTCCACCCTCCTCCCTTCAACTCAACACCTCTTTAATGTTGGAAGAAATTAATTTACACAATCACTGCTTCGGGCTGCTCTAAGCAACAGCTCATGGCGATAGGTGTTAAGAGGAGAAGAGTGAGTCTGAATACAGCTGCGTACTATGCTCTGCTCCTTCGCTTAACCCTTCCCAGGCACAGAACTGCTTAATGAACCAACTTACACCTAACAACTAACACCATAGGAACTTTAAAGGGGGCTCTGGCCCAATCCCTGAAGCCCCACTTTATTTGTATTTTCTTTACAAAGCAACAAGCTTGCTAGCTTGAAGTATCTGTATGATATGTGAATGATGCCCTGACTTTTTCTGCTTGTTGTTTTTTTTTTTTTTTTTTATCCCACTTGGCACTGCAAAAGCAGTTTCAGGGCTGTCATCTCTGCTGAAAGAAATCAAGCCTCAGATGTCAAGGAAGATCCTCAGTTTAATTCAGAAAAGCTGGGTATTTGCTTCCTGGCTCGGCTGATTTACATCACTTTGTTTGATTTATCTGTGATGGTGGGTGTCCGGGCTGTTGCTGCAGCTCTCACCTTGCAGAACGGGAGGCTAATTAGTCTCCAAGGACATAAGCATTTGAAAACATTGTGCTGGCTGCAGTTTGAGCGGTGAGAGCTCAGGTGCAGACACACTAATGCAGCAAAATGTGTTTAAGGGATTTGCTGGGTACGGGCCTGGGAAGGCGAACCTGGAGAGGTAATGGCTTTATCTCTCTTTTAGGTAAAGAGTCCAGTTGGGGAGAATCCAACAGTGGCATATGCCTAGCAAATAAAAAGATCTTGAACCTAGATTAGGGCTCCTAAGATTTCTCTTGTACATCTCATGCGATTCTTGGGCTACCTTTGCCAGTGTCTCAATACCACCAAGCCTTTGAATGAAAGAACTGCAGTGTTTGGAGGCTAGAGTTGGGAAGGGACAGAACTTCCAATGAGTATGTTGCAGAAACACTGCCAAGTCCCACCTCTTTGTAATTCTGTCACTATACAGATGGTGTCTTCTAATGCCATGAGTTTAGCACTTACTATTTTTAATCATCATTTTCTAAGCTTCAGTTAGCTCAGCACCTAGATATTACGCTTTACAGGGAAAAGGATTGAGATGCAACTGTTCCTTCCGCCAGGTGTGGGCATGTGGTAGATATCTCAGTCCTTGGAAAACTGTCTTTGATGATTATGACTTCAGTCCTTCACCTTCTGTTTATGCACCACTGACTGCAGACATGATTGACAATATATATGAGGTAAACAGTACAAGCATCATGTCTGTCCTTTACAGATTTTACTGGACATTTCTCTGGATAGGTGCACATTTTATTTTTGTTTGGACATACTAGAAACCGTTTTCACTTTTCACAGACACCATGGACAAATGCAGACACCGTGGGAAGTTGTCAGCAGTTTAAGGGTAGAAATAAGACACATTCTACACTTCCCTTATTCACCATAGAGAATCTTAGATGAAGAAAAGTGGATGTACCACTAAGGGCATATGATATGTGTAGTTTTCCTTTCACCAAAAGTTTCTCCCACTTATCTGACATTTCAAATATAATCTTTACTTACCACAGAATTTATGGAATTTCTTTTTCTCAGAGCTCTTTGTGATGCTGAGCTATTGCTAGAAGACATTGCCATTGGGACTTTTACCATGGCAACGGTATCGAAAGGTGTCTTTTTACATGGACAGAAAAAGATAAGAGACCTTAGGAATAACATGTGTAAACATTTGTCTCCAACAAATATGGACATTTTCATTTGTAGTCCTGAATTACATGGGGACCTTGAGTCCATGACTAGGAGTGAATAAATATATTTCCCTGTTGTACCTCAGAAGAACTTTGAAAAAAAAACCGGTAGGACTATTATTATTTTTAAATGTTAGGTTACTTGAAATCTTTAGTGCTAGAATGATTTCTGTTTTCTTCAAAGTATACTGCTCCTGTGTTCAGCGCTCTGCGTCTGAGCCATATACCCATCTCTCAAGAACATGTGTTAGTGGACATGAGAAGACAACTTTTGGAGTCAGTTAAAAGTCACTCTTTTTACCATGTGCATCCTTGAGATCAAGCTCCTGTCACCAGGATCAGGAGCAATCATCTTTCCCATGAATCATCTTGCTGGACACGTAAAGTGATAATTTTCTGTATTTGACATAAGTAAGTCTGCTGTATCAAGTAGCATTGATGTGGAATGTTGGAGAAAGAAACAGTCTCCTCCTGGGTACCATGATTTAGGACTCAGGAGTGCATGTGCATATTTTTAACATATGTCACAGGAGTATGGCTTATCTAAGTCTTGATACACATTGATAGTTCCTGAACTTGACGTGCTTCTGTATCATTTTTCTTGTCACTGAGACAAAACCCTTGGCAAACACAACTCTATGGGGGAAGGATTTATTTTGGTCCCTGGTTGGAGAAGGCAGGAATGGCAAGGCAGTGGGAATGAATACTGTTTGTGGCAGGGGAATGTGGAACAGGTTATCCTATCTTCTTGTGTCTTCAGGAAGTAGAAAAAGATTTGGGGTAGGAGCATGGCTCAGCTCTAAGCCCCAAAGCTTCTTCCATAACAGTGTATTTTTCCAGTTAGTCTATACCTACCACACATACGATAGACTCTCAAGACAGCATCACTAGATGGGACCAAAGGTTCTAACACGTGAGCAGATATTTCACTTTCAAACTGTAACAAGAATAGTTGTTTTCTACTGGGCATGGTTATAAAACCTTGGCAAATTATGAGAACAATGGTAACCTCTGGAGGACATTTCACCACTGGCCACTTGATACATATGAGATATTAAGATTTGCATGTATTAGTTTGCCTATCATCCAGTGGGAAGTTATTTCTCATAATTTCCCTGGTACTTTACCAAATTCATTAGCAAGCATCTTCCATCGTGATAATGTATTGGCCTCATAATATCTACTCTCCGGGGATGTGTAAAAGCTGAGTCCATTCCCTATGGAGGACATTAGATGGAGCTTGAGAAATGCAGAACTCACTGAAAGATGGTGGCAATCAAGGAGCAGGCATGGAGAACAAGGGGTAGTTGAGGAAGAAATAGCTTCTAAGGAGCCCTGCCCATGCTCGGACTGGCTGTTTAGCCTCCAGAAACTTTCTGAGTGTGAAAAGAAGTGGAACAAGGCTAAATGGCTGAATGGAACAAGGTCTAAATAGTTGAATTTGTATCTTGAAGGAAAGGATGAAGACAGTAAGTTTACTCTTGGCTGTGAATGTGTGGGTCACAAAAATATAACAGTTGGACTGCTGTCCCACCATCATTCTCTATGTAGCTTTCAGGGTCAGTGGCTTCTTAAGAAGAAAAGAAGGGTGTACTACAGGTGTTTGGAAAGTCTGATGCAAGTAGAGGCTGGTAAGTATGCAAAAGCCATAGCTGATGTTTATGAGGAAAATCAGTGTTATCAGTATCTTGGGAATAGAGGTGACAGCTTCCATTGAGGGCTGCCTGCCCAGAGCTTACAGGCCCTGTTTGAAGGAGATATGGTTTGTGCTTCCAGCAGAATAGTTCTGTTGGATAATGGAGGTAAAGTCCGACCATTCAATATTTTCAGGCACTATCTTGAATCCAGGTTTTTAGGAGTTTATCAGAAGTTAACAGAAGATTTTTGATAGCTTAAATAATTTTATGTTAATTATATAAATTATAATTTATATGAGTATTCTTTTGACAATCCACATACATGTGTATTACATACTTTTTATTCTGTTCACTTCTACCCCCTGTTATCTCTGGCCACATCTCTCACTTTCCAACTCATAAAGTTCCCCTTCCTATGCTTATGTATTTTTCTGTTTGTTTTGTTTTTGGTCTACTGAGTCCTGTTATGGCAAATGGTTAAACTGCTCTATGCTCCAGTGCACACTGCACACTTCTTTGAGCTCTGGATTTGCAAATGAAAGACACATATATGCCAGCTAATTTTGATATGTCTAACTTGCTAAATGGCTGAACATTTTCAAATGTCTCTGAGGTCGAAGACATTCCTTTCCAGTATAACTGAGTTAGCACCTTCTAAATCAATAGTTTATCTTTCTTGACCTGTCACTTTTTGGGGACCCCCCTGAATATAACTTCTTTCCTTTTACATCTATATTGCTGGATGATTTTTTTACTGCAGCTCTTAAATTAGATCTCTGTGCTCTCAGAGTCATGGAGATTCTTCTTTCTTGGTCCTTTGCCTGGGCTAATCCAAAAGTCCCCCCTCCATCTCCCTGCCCAGCTATTGGCTGTATGGCAATTCCATATTACTAATCAAAGCCAGCTGGATGCAGAGACCCTTGAAGTCTGGAAGCACAGCTTTTGGGAGACAAATTAAGACAAAGCATTAGAACCAATTCCCACCAACATCACCTATCAGTTAATAGGTTTGGAACTATGTAGTGATGCTAGTGGGTATATCAGTGGATACACAACTGAAGACAAGGGATTCTCTGCCAGATTTTACCATTAGCCATTTGTTCAATCAGGGTATGTATGGCTCATGATCCTTTTCCTGCCCACCACTTTCAATGGCCAAACCCAGACTTGTGTGGACCCAGTCATTAATCAACTGACTTAATTGTAGAAAGAGAAGCAAAGGTAAAGGCTAAGGGGAGAAAAAAGAGAGATATGTAGGTCAAAGGAGATGACTCCATTTTTGGAGTTCTGTCTGTGTCCCCAAAGCGCATTTGCCACCTAAGGTAAGGTGGGACATGCAAATTAACTCATATTGTCAGGTATTTGAACAATAATTGTAGGTAATGAAGTTGAAAGTTGCTCCAACATAATTTTACTGTGGACTGGCTATTTTGACATAGCCCAGATGGCTATAGATAATTGTAGAAATAAAGTAAATAAACCATGAAAGTCAATCACTTTTAACCATCTACTTTTCCACTTAGGCAAATGCACCAATTCACAAATACTTACTGACCTATGTGGCAGGGTTAGTATGCATCTGCTCTGAATATATTTATAGAATTATGTTTGCCAGAGCCTGTGCTCATCAGTAAAGAAGAGCCTTTCCTAGTAGGGATTCTACATGATATCATGTAGAATCTGTGAGTGCTATCATTAAAACAGATATTCTTTATAATATCCAGAAATGCTATTTATTTTTATTGTTCTTCCTGTATTTCTCAGCATGCTTTTTTCCTTACCTTTCGCTTGTCTTCTCAGCAAGTAAGAAATTTGAACTGGATTTCAAGTATCAGGGTAGATAATAGCTCTTGGAGTCTGAAAATAGCTCTGCACAGAAGCACATATGCACACTTTTACCCTTGCACACAGACTCCTCCAAGTGAGGCTGCCTTAAGTAATTAAAGATAACGTGTATCAAGTGTTAATTTCAGAATCAGTGTGCTCTTCTAAATGGTGCACAATTATCAGGCAAGCAGCACAAATGTAATCAAGCTATGAAGATGCCCTTCAACTGTGAGCTGTAACAGTTTATTTCCAGCCTTTCAGTTATTTATTAATTATGCATGGCTCTACATATATTCGCCATATGCCTGGATGAGTGGGTATGTGCCATGTAATGAAAGTTATCAAAGCAAGTGCTAGAAAGCCTAATATCTAGGGATTCAGTATTTCTTCAGAACTACTGACTTATTTATTTTGTAGCAGAAGCATTATTGCAACGGAAAGAAAGCTTGGGCTATGGTCATTTGCCATATCCATACTTCTCGGGAAGATGCAAACAACTACAGCTCTTCATATTGTAAATTGGGAACTTGCACTTTCAGGATGCAAAGTAAATCAGTCCGCTTAAAAAATAAATTTAATTAAAATTTTAAAAGTTTATCATTCTTTTTTAATTGGATATATTTGATTTATATTCTAAATGATATCTCCTTTTCCAGTTTCCCCTCCAGAAACCCCCATCCCATCTCCCTTTCCCTGCTTCTTTAAGGGAGCCCCCCCCCACACCTTCTTCCTCATGTCCCTCTGCCCTTGCATTCCCCTACACTGGAGCATTGAGCTTCCACAGGACCAAGGGCCTGTTCTCCCATTGATGCCATACAAGGCCATCCTCTGCTACATATGCAGCTGGAGCCATGGGTCCCTACATGTACACTCTTTGAATGGTAGTCCCTGGGAGATCTGGGGGGTTGTCTGGCTGATTGATATTGTTGTTCTTCCTATGGGGTTGTAAACCCCTTCTGCTTCTCAATCTTTTCTCTAAACCCTGATGGGGACCCTGATCTCAGTCCAATGGTTGACTGTGAGCATCTCTATATTTGTCAGGCTTTGGAGGATCCTCTCTGGAGACAGCTATATTGGGCTCCTGTCAGCATGCACTTCTTGGCAATCACAATATTGTTTGGGTTTGTTGGTAATATATGGGATAGATCCCCAGGTGGATCAGTCTCTGGGTGGCCTTTCCTTCAGTCTCTTCTCCATACTTTGTCTTTGTATTTCCTGCTGTGAGCATTTTTGTTCCCCCTTTTTATGTATAAAACATTTTCATATAATACTACAAGGAAGCTAAGACCTGGGATTACTGATACAGCTATCAGTGACACTCAAAATGTGCACTCGAAGGCCTTAGAATTTTGTCTAGATATTGTTGGTATTGAGGATATAACTGATGATAGCTGACTTTTCAGGTGGAGTGGGTAGAGGATTTCAATACAAGCAAGGTTCTTAGTGTGGCTGATGCTGACAGAAAGTGGAAGTCACTGGTTGTGTGATACACACTCACATGATGTTTTGCTGAGGCAAGACCAGTGGGAAGATATGTGATGTTTGGAGACAGTATAAATGGAATTCAATAGACAGTCATGGGGTGCTTTTATAGCTAGGTGTACAACTCTTCCTTCTCCTGTCTTTGATGATCTTCACTTAGTTGGAAGAGAGACTACAGAGAACTCCTGGCATTTTTGCTGATTCTAGTCATCCTGCTGACCAATGTCAATTTGACATGGCAGTTTTCTGCTAGACCATGCTGATGTTGCTGATGCATGTTTGGTAACACTTTTGAACTGGGCTGTTGGCATCCTAACACTATTATACTAAAATGAAGATTGAAAACAAACCAAAGAACTACTTCTAAACAGGTCCACATCCTTTTGTCTTATTTACCATTATTTTTCACCACTACCTTTGGACAGTTGGCTAGAAGTGGGGTAGAAGTGTTTAAGAAGCTTTATTAAAGTAGGTTTGGAAAATGTCCAAGACTACACTATCAGTTTATAGATTATTATCAGAAACTCTTGTCTCCACAACAAATCTCTTCCTCTTAGGGGTATTCTCTTATTTAGACTCACACTATAGTTGGGGCTTAGGAGCAGATGACTAAATGGTCAGAGCACTTATTAAAAACATTTTTTGTGTACCATCTTACCATCTTTAAGTAGGGATGATCTATGTTTTGGTTAAAAAATGTCACTCTCAGCCTAGATGCTTTCACTGAAGCAAGCACTTGCTTTCACTCATTAAAAAATTAATTTCTTTATATTTTTATTATTGTAATATTTTTCTACAGCTTTATAAATTTTACTATATTCTAATCTTGATCTGCATTTTACTTACCTTTCATAATACATGTTTTTCTTATCCCAATAGCATGAGGAACATTAGTTTTATATATACATAATATATATATATGAGCCATGTAACATTAGTGTTCTTACTTTTTTCCCTCTGTCTTCATAGTACACCTATTCAGTTTAGAAAAAATATTTACTTATAAAAATATTTTTAGGAATACTTTTAAATCATCATATTCTCCGGACACAAAGTAACTTTTAGGAGCCTCTCAAAGACATAATATGTGTGTATAACTCATATAACAAAGACATAATCCCACTGAGTAGGGTTGATACTTGGCAGAATTTTAGTAATTGTTATGGTTTCAACTCTCTTCAAACATAATCTTATATAGCATACAAGAAAAGAAATTTATGTTGTAGTGACATAAAATATGCACAGAAATATATAATATAAACAATTTAAATGATATTAAGTCTATACTTTAGTTGCAGTTTCTATATTTAAATAATGCAATTGCTCACCATTTATCTCCAGAATGTTTTTTTTTTGTTTTCAAACTAAAATTTTAAATTTCCTGTTCCAACACACAAAAAAATTGCAATTTCTTCTTCTCATATCTGATATTCATTATTTAGGTTTCCATACCCTTGGGGCTGACTATATATATATATATATATATATATCAGTGTATTTGTGTGTGTGTGCACATGTATGTGTGGTGTGTGTATGTGTGTGTGTGTGTTTATGTGTGTGTATTGTAGATGCATGTAGTATGCAATGTTTTCTGGCTTGGCTTATTTTTTTTAACAGTCCCTTTAAGTTTCATCCTTCTTATAATGTGTCCTACAAGGAATTTCATTCATTTATTTATTTAAGGACAATAGTGTTCTACTATTGTTGTAATATATATATGACAATTGGTTTGTCTAGTAAATCCTGAGCTGACAAGTTTATGCATAATGATGCAAGTATCATGAAAGAGTAATGTACTATCATGCTATATAGTGTCATTTTTGTTGCTATTGTAAAATAGTCTTGAAAAAAGCAAATTAGAGAAGAAAGACTTAATGTTAGCCCACAGTTTAATATTTTAGTCATCATAGCTTGGGATACAAGGCAAGAGATACTTAGAGTATTTGGTTCCATCATATCTATAGTTAATAGCAGAGAGAAATGAATGCACATGTACTTACTACCTACCTCACTCTTGCTCTCAGTTTATATCAAATAATACAAGCAAGGCAATCTCCCGCAGATAACTCCACAAACCAACCTGATATAGAGAATAGCTTATTGTGACCCTTTTGCCAGGTGATTTTATATTGCATGACATTAAAATCAATGTTGACCATTGGCAGAATTTACCCAATGGTTAAACAATTTTTTACATTACATTAATTCCTTGTGAGGCTAATTTTTTTCTTTGTCATTAAGCTATAAGTAAATACTCAAGACTGCATCTGTTTGACTATTTCAGTGCTTATACCTGAAAATCATAACAGAATTTGTCAACAAATTAAGAGAATATATGGTGTCAGGTATAAAATTTCCTTGCAAGGTTGGATATCTGTCCAGTTTAAAATTTTATAATTCACTCAGTTTTCTTCTAAAACTTGATCCTGAATTCTATTTTGAGTGTCAGAACATTTGACCTAATAAATACACTTATTTTTTTCTAGCTTTCTTTCAACATTAGTTTGTACAAGCTTTATTTTATCCTCTACACTTTAAGTTCTAAAAATTTTCAAGATTGGATCAGAGAGGGGATTGCTTTCTTTTAGTTTTGTCTCAAATGCAGTTTCACTTTTGTTTAGCTGCTCCTTGTTAATGCAGAAAACAATTCCCAGTAGCTGTGATTTCTGCTGTATTCTACTATTTCATTTTATGTTAAGGAAAAGTTTTACGAATATGATGTATAATGTATTGTTTCTCACTACATATAAATCATCTTTCTCTTTATATTACTTTGGTGAATTTTTATTATGTATATTTTGCAATATGCAGATTGGAAAAGGTTTTAAGAGGTTCTTACATATGTCTTCCTTAGCTAGTTAGTATGCAAAGAACAATTATTTACTCGTGAAACTGTTTTTCTCTAAATACTTTCAAAATTCTCTCATTAGAATTTATGTAATGCATGAGTGGTCCACTCAAAGTGAACATTTATAACATTCAAAAAATAATAAAAAAGTAAAACGAAATCAGATAGGTATGTAACATTGAATATTGTTTCCTTCATTGAATTGACCAGTGGCAACAAATAATCAAATCAAATAAAGTCAACTTTGTGTTTAAACACTGCATTCTAAAGGAACATCATACAGAAAGCCCCCTTGAAGGACTACATTCATTGTTCTACCATCCCCTGGGAGGCCACCCTTCTGGAGCAGTTCTATGGTTCTAGGGAATGTATTACTGGTGGTTCCAGATAGTCAGATGGGTGTTTTCGCCTGTTTCCTGATTTTTTCAATGAAGCCACAAAATATTCTCTGCTTTTCACCTCACAAGTTTAGTGGTTTCCCAAAAGTTCATAGGCAGTCATATCATTCAATCTATCTCTTTGTATATGCAGCAAGAATGGAGTTAAGACCAAGGAATGGTAGAGAACTAAGTTCCTTGGGAAACCCATGACTTTGAAGTATTATCAAACATCTTCTGCACCTCCTAGATCTGGAGAATGATTAGAAACATCCATTGATCCTAACTTAGTTTCTCTATCCTGCTTGGGATCCATCATTCAATAACACAATTGTCTCTATCTATCTATCTATCTATCTATCTATCTATCTATCTATCATCTATCTATCTATCTATCTATCTATCTATCTATCATCTATCTATCTATCTATCTATCTATCTATCTATCTATCTATCTTTCTATCATCTATCATCTATCTATCCATCTCATCTCCTCTCTCTGTGTGTATATGTATGTATTTACAACTGTTAGGTTCCACACACCCCTATACACAAACATAGCATAACAGTTATAAAAGTCAATACTTTTTTTCTAACACATAAAGTAGATGGTTCTTGCCATAATTTTTATAATGTCCTCAGAAATATATTGAATTTTATGTAGTGTCCTGTGTATTTTGCAAAGACTTAAACTACTGTTTATGGGTAGGCTGTTCTTTAACCTTTATCTCTCACTGGGCATCCTTTATATTTACAAAACAGACATTAGTGCTCATCATATTTCCCAGCATTCTCTTTGCTATTCTCTTCATGCATTTTTTCAAAAGCAACCTACACCCTTATTCCAGTCTTTCCTCCACACCTCATTCTGTATCTACAGAAGATCTTAAGCTTTATACAAAATGCTTCTGTAGAATCTGTCCATTTCATCTTGACTACAGATGCTCTTTGGCATAGCCCACAGACAATAGACTGGAGCTCACTTTCCCTTTATTCTGTCCTACTTCACATATCTCTGCATCATAGCGTATCACTTATGTATTATGTGTTACTTGTTCTTTCACAGTGAGAGATATATTTTAAATTACACATTTTCAAGATTTCGATTTGTGCCCAGTGTTTCAAAGTTCAAATAGTGAAACTATTCTGTGTAGTTCAAGAAGCTTGCATTTAATACCCAAACTGTTTTCCTTACATGAACTTTTTTTTGAGTAGAATATTTTAAAATTTACTTATGAGAGAAATGGTCTTTTGGAGAGTCATACATCAACTCCTCATCTGACATTGCAGTTCTTTATTCCTAGGGTAGGGAATAATATAAGTAGGTAAGGTTACTGTTGCCAAAGGATTCTAATGAGCACATTAATATTTATAAGGAGGTCATTAGAGTATTAACTTTAATTTGAATTAGAGTGCTATGAGAAATTATTCCAATGATTTTTTTTTTCATGTACTCGGTTGATCCCTGTAAAAAAAAGCCTATCCAATAAATTCCCTTCTCCATGGAACAGTGATTAGCGTCGAGCTTTACAAATAATTTCTGTAATGTGCTTGTGAGTGAATGGAGAAAAGACACTCTTGCTTTTATAGATTACCCTGTTTGCTTAAAGCTAGGACATAAAGTGTAGAATGGGAACAGTGAGGTATGCTCTTTGACTAATAATATGCTTGTTTGAAATACCCATCTTGAAAATGGTTCAAATGAAGAATAAAAGTGAGGCTTTGGAGATGAATGGCAACTCATTCTAGACATGCATGACAGAAGGGTTAAAATAATTTCAAGTGCTTTTTAATTATTGGTCCACTGAAACTATGTATAACAATAATAGTAGTTGTATGTGGTGCCATTATTTTAAATTACTGGTAATATAACACATTTTTATGAGCACATAAAAAATTAATTTTTTTAACCCAAGGCTATTAAAAGCAATACTAACACATATTTACATGTTTTGACCTGCATTGGAAGTAATTTTGTATCTGACTGTGAAACCTCTTTTGGCCATAGGCTTGATTAGATGGCTGTATATAAAAGATAAAAGCATGCTAATTCCAATACACATTATTTATTACTAAAATCAAGGTGATAGTTTTTTATATTGTGTATACTGCAAATTAAAAGATCTCACACATTTTCTTGGACTGTGTCAGATCATGCTTGGGGCATTGACCCTCCTGTCTAACCTCACCATTATTGTTAGTAGGACTACTGTTTGCATTCTTTGTGAATGTTTATGTCATTCCTTCCTTTGCTGGAATGCATTGCTTCTTTGGGATGTAGCTGTATGTCAATCAGAGGCACTTGAAGGCAGAGATCTTTTTACTTTCTTGGTCTTTATATCATGCTGAGTGTATCAAAAGTATTTGAATTCATTCAAGACATTATACATTGAAGATATACCAGATTTAACCATGTTTATAACAAATTCTAAGTTTCAGTAGACAGCCCTAGGCCATAGCTTACTGCTTTTGTTTTGCCAATATGCAGTGTTGTTTAAAGTCAGACAGCATGGGTAAGAACATTCTTGTACTTTGTTTCCCTCTAACCCCTAGTCCTGTGTCCTTTACTACTGACCTTGCTTTTTGTATGCTCCACTTTTCAGACTGCAGTAACACTCTTTAAGTATGCCTATATTCTTATTTTCCAAACTAATGGAATTTTGCTGAAAGTTTCTAATGGTAATAGGAACAATATGGCAAGAAGTATTTTCTCTCCATCAATTGTTTCTCTTCATGGACTAAAAAAAAATGCCTAGTAATAATAAAAGGTAGACAGATATCCATAGAATATTAATTGGGGATACATTATTGGGTATTATAGTTATAGTGTTAAGAATCTCTATTAACTATGATTTTTTTTTGATTAAGGAGACATACCATGTGTGTTATCTAGTGTATTCTCATAATAACATTACAAAAGGATTATTGTATTTATATAACAGATGTTAGAATTAAGTTCATAGAGATTAAATCACTTGCTCAGAGTCATATGACTAATTTAAAGAAAAACTTTGGATCTAATATTTAGTTAAACTTCAAAAATGCCTTTCTTTTTTCTTAGCTTATACACAGATGTAAATATTTGAAGCATTTGCTTTTAAATGTACGTACACATATATGTAATGTATGTAATAAAATAATAAGAGATAAAGGGCCCTGTATTTGGAAGAGATGAAGTAGGAATTATGTGGGGTGAGGTTTCAAAGGAGTAAAAGAGAAAGGGTAAGTATTGTAAATATGTGTGAGTGAATGTGTGTGTGCAAACTTGTGAATGTGTGCACATGTAAGTGCATATGCTTATGTGTGAAATGTATAAATGTGTGTATGCTTTAGTGTCTATGTGGATGTCTGAGGACTACTTTGCAAGTCTATTCTCTGCTTTTTGTGGTGACTAGAGGTGATACTCAGGTCACCAGGCTTATGTAGCCAGTATATGTACCTGCTAAGAGATCTACTGATTCCTGAATAAAAATTTTCAGATTTTATATATTTTAATACTTTTGCCCTTTATTATGTCTTCAGTTTTATTCACTTGAATATATTTATTTCTGAACACATGGTAGTTAGCGATCAAGATCAAAAACTTTCTTATTTGAAAGTTAAAACAATTATGTATAATCAAGTTATCTTTACCTTGATTTATGCATGACCCATGTGCATATGTAATTTACAATACACTTACAATTTTAGTATCATTATGCCTCAAAGGGAATAATCCTGTTTATTTTTAAAGTGAAGTTTTCTGCTTCTTTTGTATGTATGTGATTTTAGGTTTTATTCTTTATAAAGAAAAATCATTGTTTTTTCATGAATATATGCCTTTTTCATATTAATGACTGAAATCCAGTATTGATATGTAAATAGTACCATTCAAATGTGCCTTCCAGTTATAACATAGAATTGATTGGTTCTTCAGTTTTTCACACTATCTGAAAAATTTCAGCCTTCACCATGGTCTTTTTGCCATTACAGACTTTCTAAAAATACTTGAAGTTCAACATCTCCAATTCAATTCACACTTGCAATTTCCATTTCATAAGTTAGATATCATCACATTTCTTCCTGACTAAAATCTTTGAATCATCTATTTTATTTTCCTTCCAAGCTGTGATGTTTTTTCTTTACTTTTTTTTTTTTTTGTAAATATATTTTAATTATGGCTTTCCTGCCTCCTCCAGATCTTTCTCAATTTTTCCTATGTCCCTATATCACAAACTTTAAGCACCCTTTAAAACACTTAAAAAGAAATCCAAACAATGAAAATTGAAATAAATACAAAACAAAATAAATTTAAATGAAGCAAACATACATGGAGTTAATTTTGACTTGGCCAGTAACCCCTGATAATGGGACCTTCTCTGGACTGAGGTTGTTATGCCCACCGACACACAGTTGAGTGAATCTGATTTCCTGTGGCCAAAGGTTTCAATTATAAAAAGCTCTGTGGTCAGGGTTAGGACCATGTGAAGACTCTCTCAACCTTCAGCGCTGGGACTCTGTCTGCCTTACAATGTGCAAGTCTTACCTATTACTCTCACAGTCGCTATGGGTTTACATGTGAATCTGATCTTTTGCATATGGAAGACAATGTTTCCATGTAGTTATGCATCTGCATCACCTCTGGCTCTTATAATAATTCCACATCCTCTTTTTAGTAGATTGCTGTGTCTTTGCGAAGGGTATAAATTAAAGCATCCCATTTACAACTGAGTGCTCTAAAGTTTCTTACTCAGTGCATTCAATTGAGCTGAATTTCTCTGTGCTAATATCCATCTCCTGCAAGAAGAAGCCTTTATGATGTGGGTGGGATGAAAACTGATCTATGGGTATAGAAATATACTATCAAGAATCTTTTTTTACCTTTGGTTCTTTAGCAGAATAACATTAGATTTTTCACTATGCACATGACATATGCAATTTCAGAGGTTTGGACATCTCGACCGTGTCCAACGTGGATTGAGTCTCATAAAATGCTCCTTAAATTCAGTTTTTGTGACAGGCTTGGTTCACTCACAACATTTGTGCCATTATTGCCCCAGTGTATCTTTCAGGCAGGTTTTTGTGTTTGTAGCTCAAGAATATTAAGGATTAATTTTCCTCCCTCTGTTTATGCACACATAAAAGTTACTTGTTAGGAGTGAAATATCTAGACAGGCACCAGTCCAACTTCATGCTTGGTGATATTAGCAAATGTTGGTTTCAGCAATAGAACTTTTTAACCAGGTTGTAGAAAGCAACCAATGGGGTTGACAGGAGTTTGAGATACTCGGAGGACTTCCATGGGATCAACAAGATTGAACACATTCATCAATGTTTGCTATATTACACATCTACAGTAATAAAGCAATATTATATATTACATAATTATATATCTGTAATATTATATAATTTTATAAAACATACTATATATTTTATATATGTAGATATAGATTTTTTTTTCTTTTTATACCTAGGGTAATTCTTATTCATTCCTTAATTTATTTGAAATATCATTTCCTCATCATGAACCTTCTTTTTCAGTGTCAGATTAAAACAAAGTCTTTCCTTCATGATTTTATAGCATATTTTATGTATACTCTTAATAATAGAGCAATGCCTTTGCACTATATTCTTTTTAAACTTAAATTCCATTAAAAATAAGTCAAACACGGTTTTTTGTTCATTTTTCTTAACAAAGACAACAAGGAAATGTTAAAGTAGATGCTATGCACTCAATTGATATTGGTCATTTATCTGAAAGTATTTCTATATTGATATTATCTGACCTTGTTCACTGCTGATTCTGAAAATCACAGGAAGAAAGAATAGCTTAGAAGACTTGTTCTGTCTGAGTAATTCCATACAAAGAGGCACCTGGCTGAAACTTCAAATTGGAACTAAATTATTTTTTGTATTAAAAGCTGGAATGTGGTAGTTATGAGTATTACATGGAATAATACATGTTTCACAAAGTTTGACCTGTGCCATGTCTTGTAAATTGTCTTTCTTTCTTTACCCATCCTTATTCATTCAAAATCAGTTATATTATTGTTCTATAATACTCATTTGAAGTTTCTCTAAATTTCCTATTCAGAAATTCTCACCTTTTTCTGCATTCAAGTGGTTCAAAGCTCATCTTTAGCACTTTTATCATAACCTCCATGAAGACCTATTACATAAAGTATACTTTAAATTTTACAACTTTTGGCTAGAATTTCCTAAGACTGTGATTCTATAACATCTTCCTGAGCAATGATTTTTGCTGACAGATAATGACTAGTTCTGGGGTTTTCTGGGCTGTATAAAGGATAATGCCCAGCATAGTTCTGAATCCTTTCATTGGAACCATACCTGACTACTGCAGACATGAACTCAGCTTGGGGCTCTGTCTGAAGAAATAGGAGGTAGTAGTAGCCTCAGAAAGCAAACAACAAACAAACAAAAAGAAACCCCAAAACAATCTTATTTTATTTTAAAGTGCTCTGTAACATTGCAGATCAAAATTTAATTTTAACCACTGTATTGCAAATACTCTTTAAATGAATTGGTGAGGTAGCTCCATGTTTCAATATTAAACATTTCTATGAACTCTAAGTTCCAACAGTAAATAAAGTCTATTCCCATCAAATAATGTTACTGCAAATAAATATATGATTAGTAGAAATAAAGGTAATCTTTATTTATTCAATTACTCCTGGTAAATAACATAGACATTGATTCTAACATAGACATGAGATTACATTGTCTTTATGATGATATGATACAAGTTTATACACAGCAACAGTGGACAAAGTAGATGAATCAGTAGCAGATTATTGGTTTCTGGCAAACAGATACATTTCTCATATTGTCTTTTTAGTATCAGTGGCTGTAGATTACTAGGTGTTCAAGAGACATTCATTATTCATTTTCTCCTTTTATAATAATGAACTTTATAGAAAAGACCAAGAGACTATATATTTTCCATAGGTCAGAATGCCTGTTCATTGGTGAAGGGAAACACTGAGTCCAGGCTGACCTCTAGAACTCTGCTTGCCATGTCTTTCATTTAGATTTGAGCATTTTAAATGCTATGCAGTAGTCTTCTGAGCTCACTGTCCCTTATTCATGCTATTCTATTGACACAGCCAATTAAAATAAATGCTAGTAGATGCCAAATTTACAAACTGGCTCATTGATCAAAGCAAAGCAAATTACAGTTTCCCATAATGAGACTTGAGAGTATTAGGGATGCCGATTAGGTCTTCCACATATTCTGTTCCTTATTTCACAGAGCAGTTGAAATGTCACCATAGACAGTTTTGACTAAAAGGGCATCCACATCACAGAGTATGAACTCCTAATTTTATAGTTAGGAAATTGCGGCTCACAGAGGTTAAATGACTTGCCTAGATGATTTGTAATAAAAAAAAATAGAAGGAAAAATGGTATTGGGAATTCATACTATTTTAGATTAGGCAGGATTTGTTGGGGGAGACTCAGCGGAGAGAAACTATGCCTTATTGCAGTGTAATATTTTTGGAGCATGTGGGGGAAAATATATAAAGCCTTTCAAGGTTCATACAAAGTAATACAACAAGAGCCAAGGAAATAAAAGATAATCATTATGGTATGTAGAAAAGAACTCGGAAGCTTGGAAGCAAATTTATTCTTCACGGAAACTTCCCCTGTTAAAAACAAGCATGTTGCACCAAAGGCATAATATCAAATGTATAATTTGTTTTAAAGACTGATCATTTGGTACTGGATAGACAATGTATGTGTGCTTCCCTTGGTGAAACGGTTTTTTCTACCATCTACATTATTTTCTTTTCTTTCTTGGAATTCTTTGAGTGGAATTGAGACCCTGTTGTGTTCTCGCATCTACTCTAGCATGCCTATAATTGCCTCTTGGATAACATACATAGAAGTAATAATACACAGACAAAACCGGTTATATTAATGCATATTTGTATATGTGTGTGTTAGTGTATTTGTGTAACAAGATTTACTGAAGAAAGGTCAGGGATTTGAAAGAGAGTAAGGAGTAGTGTGTATATAGGATATTTGGAAAGATGCAAGCCAGAGAGTTGATGTAACTATACAAGGGTTTCAAAAAGAAGGAACAATAAAAAGAGTTAAAATGTATAATTTTTCTATCAAAATGTTTTTAAGCACATTACTTCTGTTAACAGTATCAGAGTGAATTAGGACAAACAAGATGGCTCAGTGCATCCTTATTTGAGCCAAGTTTGTGGATTTTCATTTAATTTATACCTTTTATATAGTAGAAGGAAAGATCTGAATTCCACAAATTATCCTGTGAAATTCATATACATGCTATGTCATATGAACACATAATTATGCACATACAATAAATAAGTGAATTAACAAATACTTATGATTTACAAATAGAAAATACATTTAATGACTGATATTTAACAGTGACTATGATTTAAAAATAGGAAACACATTTAATGGCTGATGTTTAACAGTGCCTGTGAGAGAAAAATTAACTATTGGATCAAATACAGCTCTTTAGACTTGGAGATCATGTAGATATTCTAGAGTTCCTGAGAGCACAGAAAAGGGCTAGAGATCCATCATTGCTGTTCTATTTTAATGCATTGTCAGAATGTACCTTGTACAAGTTCAGATACCTTTGAATGAGTACAAGACATCATTTTTCTTTAGTTATTCTTGAACTGCCTAAGGCCTCAACCCTGGAGGACATAAATTGTAAAATAAAAACTGGTTATTTTTCAGAAAATATATCCAAAATCTACTCAAAGTAGTTCTGACACCCATGTTGAAATACTATAGTTTAAAACAAGCTGCTTCATTTGGGCAATGAATCTGATATCAGCTGCTCAATATCCCCACATGTGCAATAGTTTAACTCCCTCAAGGGGAATATATATCCCATGGAAAATACATGATGATGGGTTTTGTGTCTACACAGAAACCACTAGACATTTCTCATATCACTAAGTCGGTCAGAAGCAGATTCTCTCTTCTACCATCCTTTGAATTTTATATCTCAGACCAGGAAGGACGATTTCTAACCTAACTATAGTGATCTTAGAGTTTGCATAAAAATATCTCATAGCTTTTTCTTTTATAGCCATTGGAAATGAATCCTTGTGGTTATTATTATAAGTTCCACTTAACTACTTACACACACATAGAGACAGGAGAGAGAGAGAGAGAGAGAGAGAGAGAGAGAGAGAGAGAGAGAGAGAGAGAGAGAGAGAGAGAGAGAGAGAGAGACAGACAGAAGACAGACAGACAGACATACAGACAGACGGAGACAATGAGTCAGAATGTTTCAAAACATATATCCCAATGTAAGTGTCAGGTACAGAGAAACATGAATAACTTTCATGGATATGTCTTTGGGTTTCAGCTTAAAAATCACAGCTTGCTAAAACATAGAGTGGTCCAGGGAAGATGGTGGATGAACAGAGACCAGAAAGAGCCCAGGAAATGAGAATAAGATTTCTTATGCAAATATAAACTGGTAAACTCCCCTTTCAACAGAGGATCCAATGATTTGAAATCATCCTTGTTGCCCAGTAAATGAAAAAGTCACATTACAATGCATGTTGATTTTATCAATCTAAACTATTTTCAAGTAGGACAATATCTATTTTGGCTTTTAGGGCCCCTACATGTACAGCCTCTTAAAGTGTATCTTATGCTAATGTGGTATATTTGGGGTGACAGTTCTGCAGAGGCATACATGCCATATGCTTTTCAATTTCCTTTATGTCTTCTTGCATGTTTTCATTTTAAATTGAAAATATCATCTATAATTTTATATTCATGTTTATTTGCAGGAGTTTATTTTTAGATAAAGAAAAAGGAAATTAATTGTTTAGACTTGTGCTCCTCTTAGCATTCAGAGCATTAATGAGAGGAAGGGTAAAACCACTGGAGAACAATCTCATCAGATGGCCTCTCAGAGGGTATAGCATGCTCTAAGTGCTCAGAATCTTGAAAAGGATGCAGATGGCCCAAAGGAGAGTATGTGCTCCCTGGACTCTGCTCCCTCAAAGCCATGAACAGGAAATGTTCCGAGTGCCTTTCCAAGATCAGTAATGACTCCTCAGCTGCTTCTCTGCTGCAGGTAATGGCTCACCCATGCAATTACCTTCTTTTGTCTTCTCAGAGTTCAAGATAAATTATTTCAACCTCTTAGCAGGGGGCATTTGAAGCCAAAGTTATTTTTAGGGAGAAATAAATTTTTCTTATAAGATGCAGAAGTTATTACTCCTCAGGCAGCTTAGAGAAAAATGAAAGGCACATCAAGTCTTTAAAAGCCAAATTCTGATGTTTAGATGGAGATCAAAGAGACACTCAGGAAAGGAAAGGAGGTGGAGGATACTCCAGGAGATGTAGTACTATGTCCTTTGAAGGAGCTGCTTTTACATTTCTGATCTTTGAACTCAGCAGCTTCCTTCATGCAGATGAATCAAATGTCTTGCAGTTGTCAAGCTAATAACTTGGTAAGTTTAGCAATATGTATCAACCTTACAAAACAAGAGAGCAGGCCATATTCTTGTATATAATTAAAACAGGACCAACTAGGGTCATATTGTAACCATTTGTAAATTTACTGAAGCCCATTTACAAGTTTACCATTTACAAACTCAAAATTACACCTGTGAGGAGCAGATTCCATAATTGTTGCTCCTTTACTTTTAGTGTTACTGCCATAGCATTATTGTTAAACATCAATCATTTGTCCATTTGGTTGTATGTCTACCAATAGCTTTGAGAGCTTGGATAACTAATTGTGTTCCTTGTGTTGAAGCTCCCATTTTACAAAACTTAATAAATTAAAGGCTACTAGGAAGAGATTGATTTGGAAAGACTTACCATTATATGCTCTTAACAGAATTTTGTTGTTCAGATATTTGTCATCAAGATGGGTTCTATTTTTACATTTTCATTCATGTGTAGAAAAGGTTGTACAATATTTATTTAAACACTAGGGAAACCCCACTACTGAATTACATGAAAGTAGAGGTTTGCCTTAATAAATGTCCTGCTTACCAAAGGTTACCTGAAACACCATGAAAACAACGCTGTTATTGCCAAAGGAAAACTAGACCCTCTGTTTTTCTCTTTCTTTCTGGTATGAAGAAGTGGGAAAAAATAGCACTAAAGATGCTGGAGCTTCCCAAAAATAGCACTAAAGATGCTTGAGGAGACACCCAAGAGATAAAAACTTCTAGCAATGGGCATGAGGTCCAGGATTGTCTGATACTCTTTTGTCATATGGGAACATAAGTGACCATTAGAACAAGAAGATAGTGTAATATTTCCCACTTCCAGCTTGAATCATATGCATTTCTTGCTAATGTGTGCTTTCTGGTTTTCTTCTCTATTTTATGTGAAAGACTGTCAATACAATAGTTATAGATGTGATTTTCTTTGATATTAGAAATATGTAAAGAAAACGTCAGGATTATAACTTATGTATGCCTTCGTCAAAAATGGTATTACTGAATTTATAGACCAGCTCTATAGATGACTATTATGTCAAAGGGCCCACTTTACCTCATATTTTGTTGGAGTTGCAAACAATGCCAGATAAATGTGGCCCTTTAACCCCCACCAGAAGAAACATTTTTAAAACCCTAGCTAAGGGACAACAGATTTTACTCATTATTTAAGATCACATGATACTCTTCTAGAAGATGCAATTTTGATTTCCAGTACTCAAGCTGGATGGTTCATAATTTCCTTAAACTCTAGCTCCAAAGAATTAGAACCATACTCTGAAACACAGTTATACATACTCTTTCATAAAAAAAAAAAAAAAAAAAACGCACCATCTATACAAAAACACAAACATAAACAAAACCCAGCAGCATCCTATAGCAAATGTAGAGGTTTTAGACTTTTCATTGCAAATATATTATTTTCTATACACTAAATTTCTAGAGAAAATAACACTTCCACTAAAAAGTCAAGATGAAAACTATCCATTCACTAATTTATTTTTAGCATTAAATTGCTTACTGAGAGAAAAAAAATCCAAGGACACTGTACTGGCTATTATATTTGGAAGAGTCATTGATTCTTATTTGGAAGCAGTTTTTACTATTAATTATATAAGTTATGGTTATTGAATTAAGTTATTTATTAAAAAAGAAATTAATACATACTGATATGCAGCACGTGGAAATGTAAAACATAGATCTTTCAAAGACACATAAAATGGTATAAATATAATATACTTCCACAACAGCTCTTCAATAAGCATATTGGGAAACCCATCATGGCTACAAAAAATTAAGCATCTGAAAGGAAAGCATTCTTGACTAAAACTAAGGAAACTGAAATTAAGGAAATAAAAAAGCATTCAAATTTGGAGGTATTTTAAAAGATAATTATGATGAGTTAGAATATTATATGATGAAGAATAAGGGGAATTTTTATGTAATAATGGTTGAAAATATTTCAAATTAGTTTTAGACATGTGTACTGGCTGGTTTTGTGTCAACTTTACACAATCTGGAATTATCACAGAGAAAGGAGCCTTGGTTGGGGAAGTGCCTCCATGAAATCCAGCTGTAAGGCATTTTCTCAACTAGTCATCAAGATGGGAGGGCCCAGCCCATTGTGGGAGGCTCCACCCCTGGGCTGGTAGATCTGGGTTCTATAAGAAAGCAGTTGAGCAAGCCAGGGGAAGTAAGTCAGTAAGTGACATCCCTCCATGGCCTCTGCAGCAGCTCCTGCTTCCTGACCTGCTTGAGTTCTAGTCCTGACTTCTGGTCATGAACAGCAATATGGAAGTGTAAGCTGAATAAACCCTATCCTCCCCAACTTGCCTCTTGGTCATGATGTTTGTGCAGGAATAGAAACCCTGACTAAGACAACATGCACACATACATAAAACCAAAGTACAAAATATCAAACAACTTAAATTTACCCTCCAATCCAGGAAGCTCAATAAATACTGGGCAAGCTAAGTATAAAAAAATAATCACTTGAAAGCATATTACATACTATGTAAAACCAAAGAGGAGGAAGTGTTAAGAACATGATCCAAGAATGTAGTCTGTGTGCTTGTAAGAAAACTAGACAAGGTATTCCATTTTCTGGTTACCTCTCCTCCAAACCCCCTTTCTACAATTGTAATTCCCCTCCTTTGCAAGTATGAGAGTACTCCCTCACCCACCCACACTCTCCTACCCTACTGCTCCAGAACCCCCCTTTACTGGGACATCAAGCCTCCCTGAAACCAAGGGTCTCACCTCTCATTGCTGTCAGGCAAGGACACTCTTTGGCACATATGTATCTGAGCCATGGATCCCTTGAGCTACATTCCTTATACCATTTGAGATATAATGAATGGAATGATTAATAAAAAATAAAAATAAAGAAAAACACAAGGGAAGTGCTTATTTCTCCAAAGACAGAATTATTTTTGGGATGTGCTTTTGTGCCCCTCCTGAGTGTACTGAATATGAGTGTGTTTATTTTAGATTATTATTACTACTACTGTTGCTTGTTTATGTATGCATGTTGTATGTATGTATTATGTTGTATATGTATGCATGTATGTATGGAAGCATGTATTTTTGCCAAATATGACTTGTTCTTGTGATTATATAAAGGTTGAACTCGTGAGACATTTACTCATGTGATCCTTCTTAACCCTCAGAAAATAACTGTCTGATGTAATGAAAAAAATTGAAAATTGAGAGAGATTTTAACATACCTCATTTTTTTGACTAGTCTCTCCAAGGTCAAACCATGAATTAGAGCAGTCATAAGGAGGGAAAGATATCACTTCAGTTGTCCATTTTGTATTAGTGAATTATTAACATGGCTCATCCCTGGGAAAGATTATGTCTCCCTCTACTAGGAATCATTAGTTGCCTAAAGTTCTTTGCCTAGGGATGTGACCTCATTAAAAAGAAATCCCTCTTCCATATATTTATTGGTATTGTCATTGTACTGGTTTTGTTCACACCTTCCTAAATAAGGCAGTGCTCATGGCAAACTTCATGGTATTATGGCTCTTAAAATTTTTTGTACCCCTTCTTCTGCAATGTTCCTTGTGCCGTAGATGTTGGAAAAATGGATAGGTTTAAGGAAGAGGACAGGAACAAGAGTATCTAGGAGGGGCATTAAGAAAAAAAAAGGAAGGGGAAAAGTGACGTAATTCTATTTTAATTAAGAAAATCAGAAACAGTCTATATAGTAGAGATATTTTCTGCCGTGTTGAAACAGTGCTGACTATAATAACATTGAGATATTGATAGACAAACATGTAAACACACACACACACATACACACAAAAACACACACACTGACACAAGTATTTTCCAATACAGATTAAAAAGAATCTTAGAGTATGTCAGTCATCAGCTTAAGATTTTCTTTTTAGGACTATGGGAAATTACCTAGGTAGAGACACATAATCAGAATATGAAGTCCAAAGTGGGTAGGCAGCAAATTACAGTACAAGGGAAAAAATTTCTTCACATAATTGCTATAACAAGTAGATGTTTACCAATATGGGAAAAATCCACAAGGATAAGTGCTTTCAGTAAGAGCAACAACTTTTTCTTGCAAGGAGTACAAAGGAAAGAGTATGCAAACTCATTTGGGAGTTTGAAAGTCTGGTGAAATTAACTGAAAATTTGGACTATAAAATCACTACAATCATTTAAAAGTATAATGCATATGTCTAAAGAGATGATACAGTGTTCCATAAAATAATTGAAACTTGATAATGTAATAATGCTGTAAGATAGGGGAAGAAAAATAAAAATGCAACAAATGAAAAAAAATCACAAATAGCTGATTAATTAAACTGTACTAGATCCTTTAAAATATAAATGGAATAAGTAAAATAATTGGAATGCAGAGAGGATAAAAAAGTGAAAGAGTAATTAAAGGTCAAAAGAAGGAAAAACAAAATGAAACAAAGAATATGCTTTCTAATTGTTAGGATAAATTAACTCCAGATACTATGAACAAACCTAAAGTTAGTTAGACTTTGTAGTTAGACAAAGTAACAACAAAAGCCCTAACAATCCTATTTGTGCATGCACCTAAGACTGTTTCTGCTTCACTCTTTGTCCTTGTATTTCCTCCCATTTGTTTGTTCCCCCTTCTAAAAAGAATTGAAGCATCCACATTTCAGTCTTTCTTCTTCTTGAGCTTCATATGGTCTGAGAATTGGATCTTAAAGATTTTGAGCTAATATCCATTTATCAGTGAGTGCATACCATGTGGGTTTATTTTGTGATTGGGTTACCTTACTCAGGATAATATTTTCTAGTTCCATCCATTTGTCTAAGAATTTTTTAAAGTCATTGCTTCTAATAGCTGAGTAGTAATCCATTGTGTAAATGTACCACAATTTCTATATCCATTCCTCTGTTGAAGGACATCTGGGTTCTTTCCTGCTTTTGGCTATTATAAATAATGGTGTTATGAACATAGTGGAACATGTGTCCTTGTTATATGTTAGAGCCTCTTTTGGGTATATGCCCAGGAGTTGTAATGGAAAAGCCATCAAGAGATTGCCCCACCTGGGCATCCATCTCATATGCAGCCACCAAACCCAGTCACTATTGCTGATGCTACAGAGTGCTTGCTGTCAGAAACCAGATATGAATGTCTCCTGAAAAACTCTGCCAGAGCAAATACAGATACAGATAAAAATGATTGCAGCCAACCATCTGACTGAGAACAGGGACCCCAATGGAAGACTTAGAGAAAGAACTGAAGGAACTGAGGAGGTTTGCAATCTCATAGGAAGAGCAACAATATTAATCAACCAGACACCTCAGATCTTTCAGGGACTAAACCACAAACCATAGAGTACACATGGGGGGAACTCATGGTTTCAGACACATATGTAGCAGAGGATGGCATTCTCTGGCATCAGTAGAAGGAGAAGCCCATGGTTCTGTGAAGGCTTATTTTCTCAATATAGGGCAATGTCAAAGTATTGAGTTGGGAGTGGGTGGGTGGGAGGGAGAGCATCCTCATAGAAACAGGAGATGGAGTATGAAAGAGGGGGAAGCCAAGAAAGGAGATAACATTTGAAATGAAAATACATAAACTATCCAATTAAGAAAGAGTAAATCTGAAAGAAAACAAGAACTCCATTGAGAAAGGTGACATGCCAACTCATCCTTCAACCATCTATAAGTTAACTGCTCAAAATAGAAAACAAAAGTCTAAAAGAATACAATTTTCAACAATCCCATTACCATTTAAAATATTCTATATAACTTAATACACTATAGAAGAGTTGCCTCTTAATCAATCAAAAGAAATATGTGCCATGTTATATTGAGGTAAAATAAAAAGAGCTGCTGTTACCTGTCCCTACTTGTTCTGGCTCTGCCCTAAGCCGTGTGGTCTACAAGGTGCTCCAGTGGTCTATGAGGTGCTCTAGCAGTTTACAAGGTTCTCCAGCAGGAGCTGCTCCCCGGCTGTCTCTCTGCCAGTCACTTCCACACACTGTCTTTTTGGTGGGTTGTTATCATTCCTAACAGTTTCCAGGTCTGACACATACAATGTCTTCTGTAATATGCTCTAGCATAGCACTACACCAGGCTAGCCTCAGGTATTCTATAGCTGACCTCTCCCGGCTGTCTCTCTGCCAGCTGAGAAATCTGCTCACATTCCCTGCAGCCCAGCAAAACCAAAGCTCCAGAAACTTGTATTTTATCAATCAGATTTATATGTTAAATTCTCAATCCACAATACATCCACACAATAAACTCACAGTCTATTCATTAAGAAATAAACTGCCCACCTAGATAAGACAAATGGACCTATAGAGATCCATCCCTTAAAGATAACTTAACTACCCATGGTTCAGTTAAGACAACCTGGATCTGGATAATCCTGCTCCATCATCATTTTGATTCTCCCTACTTCTTCTTCTTTCCCATCTTACAAAAACTCCCTCCCTCACTCTATACTGTCCAATGACAGACTTTGTAACAACCCTCTTAATTTAAACTACAATGATAGGCTCTATTGCAACCACAAAACAGATCGGCATGTAGTCAATCTGAACCATATACAATATATGCATAAACTACAACATAATAAAACGAAAAACTAATATAATGGGAAAATTACAATTTTAATAAAGAATATATTTTAATTGACACATTCAAGATACATATTTAAGATAAATAGTTCTGTTTTGTTATTTGTGTTTGTTTGTTTTGAAGATTATATCATTTCCTCTTTCCTTTCCTTCTCCTTAGTTCCTTATGACTAGCAACCTTATCTAGCTATAATGCCTATGAACTTCATGGCACAATAATGGTATCTGTACCATAGTGGAATCAATATTTTGTCAACAACCTATAGCAGTCTATATGGACTTAAGAGTCATGGCACAAGAGAGAACTCATGCCTTGTACTAGAATCCTAGATAAATACTCAGAGCTAGTAAAGTCACAGATCTTGAAAGAGACACTACTTTATTATGCCAGCATAGTCCCTCACAACATTTTTAATATTTCTCCTTTGTCATTATAGTTACAGATCAGTGAAATTCCCCACCCTCATCAAGGAAATTTTCTTTTAACAGAGAGAGACAATTACAGAGAACCAGGAAATGTTTTAAGTAGATAACTACTGTCATGAAGTCTCTAGTCAGCCAATGATAATTAAAGAGAAAATGTTCCAATTGCTAATATCAGAAAAGAAACATCTACTATATTTAAAAACATGGGAAAAATGGACACATCTACAGAACACTTGTGAATCTAAGGGTCAGGAAGCATTGTAGAGAACAATAACAAAATGTAAGAATGTGTTTTCTAGTAACAGTAGCAACAGACATTAAGTTTCAGTAGCATGGCTGACTAAACATGAGCTGAGCAAGATTAGCACCAATGGACATGTGAAAGTGGGTAAGAAAAAGCACACAAAGCCTCTATAAAAAAAAACAACAAAAAAAAAAAAAAAAAACAAACAAACAAAAATACCTATAGTCACTGAGAACAGTAAGGAGCAGGATAGAGTGTCTTCCCCAGTGAAGAAGATACCAATCATGAACTGCCAAAAGGTGAGCCTTGAAAACATATATACATGTAATATTATATAGACATAACAGGTTATTTTTAGGAATATAAACCTGTAAGTGGCCACCTGATATGGCTGCAAAGAATTAAACCAGGTCAGTTGGGGGTGGGGGGCATAGCCAGACTAAGTCTGTGAAGATTTTATTGACAGCAATAAGACTTCATGTACCTTTTCCAGAAACAATATAATGGTAATTACCAGCATCAGTACAGTTGTAGTTGCCTGGATACAATGGTGTTTGGAAGTGATACAAAGTATGAAAGATTAATGCCCAAGAGCAATTGCCTTGTCATGCTTAACTTCTAGGGGAACATACAGAGAAGCATAAAATGCCCTGAATGCTTCACTGCCTGAGGGAGTGTGCTGTTCTCTCAGTAACTGAAAGGCTCTTGTGCCTCTGGAACTATGGACCGTATCCTCAAAAACATAGGAATTATTCATGGAGGCAACAAGACAGGTCAGCTTCCTGATTCTCTGCATATGCCCATATGCATGCAATAACAATTAGAGAAAAAAAGACAACAGATTTGAAGCAGAATTGGGGAGAAAGCATGTGGGAGAGATTAAACAGAGGGAAATTAAAAAGAATTATTTTAATTATAATCTTAAAAATAAAAGAATTAACTAAAAAGTAAGACAATATTACTAACAAACTTTAAGGGACAAGTTGTTCACTTTAACAAGATAGAACACTTTATTGAAAGAATCTAATGAAAAAATATCATTTGAAGAGATGGGCCTACATTTACTGAATGGAATAAGTCAATAACATAGCTACTGCCCATTACAAAATTGACTTCAAATTGAGCTAGCACTCATTGAAAATAAACAAATACAGTGTGTAAGGTTAAGAAATAAAATATAAATATGTGTCTATATATCTTAGATTTGTTGACATATTTTCACATATAAGAAAATAATCTATTTTATTGTGCATTATACAGTATAAGAATTTGAATCGCAATTAACGTGGGAAACTCTTACTGTTTTTTTTTTTTTGAATTTTTTTATTAGTATTATCTTTTTTTTAAACAACTTTATTTTACAAAACAAAGATAAATGTACAGACTTTTAAACATTTTTTTGCTTAAAATTATACATTTTTGTCAGTACTGATTTTTCAGATTTTAACATAATTTTTACATAAAACTATATGAATATATTTTTTAGTCAGTACTTAATTTTTTTCAAGGTTTGACAGTATGCCTTGAAAACTTAATAGTTATGATGAGCATAAAGTACATGTAAAATGAAGTGTAACATGGAAAGTGTTAAAGTTTTCTTGTTTTGTAAATATTTTTTTTTGTTTTGTTTTGTTTTCTTTATTTCTTGGACTTCATACAGTCTGTGAGTTGTTTCTGGGGGAGTGCAAGCCTCTGGGGTTAGCATCCCACTATCAGTGACTGCATATTATGTCTGTTCTTTTGTGACTGGGTTATCTCACTCAGGATGATATTCTCTAGATGCAGACATTTTCTTAAGAATTTGGTTAAGTCATTGTTTCTGGTGGCTGAGTAGTATTCCATTGTGTATATGTACCACAATTTTTGTATCCATTCATCTTCTGAAGAACATCTGGGTTTCTTCCAGCTTCTGGCTATTATAAATAGAGCCGCTATGAACATTGTGGTGCATATATCTTTGTTGTGTATTAAAGTGTCTCTGGGGTATATGCCCAGCAGTGGAATAGCTGGGTCTTCAGGTAGTACTATATCCAATTTTCTGAGGTATCACCAGACTGATTTCCAGAGTGGTTGTATTAGCTTGCAACCTTACCAACAGTGGAGAAGTGTTCCTCTTTCTCCGCAGCCTCGCCAGCATCTGCTGTCATCTGAGTTTTGGATCTTGGCCAATCTGACTGGTGTGAGGTGGAATCTCAGGGTTGTTTTGATTTGCATTTCCCTGATGGCTAAGGATGTTGAGCACTTCCTCAGATGTTTCTCGGCCATTCGGTGTTCCTCAACTGAAAATGTTTTGTTTAGCTCTGTACTCCATTTTTTAATAGGGTTATTTGATTCTCTGGTGTCTAGCTTTTTGAGTTCCTTGTACACCTTGGATATTAGGCCTCTATCTGATGTAGTGTTGGTAAAGATCTTTTCCCATTCTGTTGGTTGCCGTTTTGTTTTCTTGACGATGTCCTTAGCCTTACAGAAACTTTGCAATCTCATTTAGTCCCATTTGTTAATCTTTGACCTTAGAGCTTGAGCCACTGGTGTTTTGTTCAGGAAATTTTCTCTTGTGCCTATGTGTTCTAAGGTTTTCCCTACTTTCTCATCTAATAGTTTCAGTGTATCTGGTTTAATATGGAGATCTTTGATCCACTTACACTTGAGCTTTGTACAAGGAGATAAGAAAGGGTTTATTTTCATTCTTTTGCATGCTGAGTGCCAGTTGGACCAGCACCATTTGTTGAATAGGCTGTCCTTTTTCCATTGAATGTTTACTGCTCCTTTGTCAAAAATCGGGTGACCATATACATGAGGGCTCATTTCTGGATCATACTGTTTACAGTACATTTAAAATGAAAAGAGTTATCAAGCATAGAAAGGAATATCTTTAATATACACATCTAAAAACTACCTTTTATCTACAATGTAAAAGACCTCTTTAAGTTAACTAGTATTTGGATAGTATCAACTTGAAAAATGGACCTTAGTTCTGAATAGATAGTTTACCATACAGTCATTTTTCTCCTTCTCATCTTCTTACAGATCCTCCCATCCCTTCCACATACCCAACTCCATGGTTTCCTCTTTCTTTTAAGAAAGAAGACAAGTAATACCAACAAACCAGAGTTAAAAAATGCATAAGAAACACTCTCTGTCTCTGTTGCTCTGTCTCTCTTACACACACACACACAGACACACACACACACACACACATACAAACACACACAGACAGACATACACACAAAAAAAACCTCAAAATCAAAAACTTTAATATACAAGTAAAAAGACTAGTAAGAAATATAAAGAATATACCTAGACAGAGCAATACAAGGGGAAAATATACAAAAATACTATTAAACTCACAGCTGCTGCACATACAACCTACATTTAAGTTTGGTTTATGTACCCAATAAATGTCTATTAGGAAACCATGTTTTTTCTCTGCAAGAATTTAACTTGTGGAGATTATGTCTGAACTAGGGATGATGATTGTTTCTATAACTTTAAAATCTGGTATATTCTCTGCTTGGACTAGATCAGGTCCTCTGAAAGCTTTTATTGTCTCTGCATTCATATGTGTGTCAGTCCTAATGTGGCTGGAAAAATTGTTTCCTTGGGGTATTTATCTAACTAGCCTTGTAGAGTCATTTTGTCTTCTCTTCAGCATAGCTACCTGAGCCCTGAAGTTTTGAAGAAGACCTTCAGTTTAAGACCAAGTGTTATAATAATGTCTCTCACTTTCTGCACATTGTCCAGTTGTGGGTCTCTCTTTTAGTTCCCATCTATTGTAGGAAGAATCTCCTCTGATGATGGCTGAGTGAAATGCTTATTTATAGGTATAAGGGATGTCTTTATGGGGTTATTGTATTAGGATGTTTCTTCACCAGAAAAAAAAATAATATCTGAAGTTGACTACTCTATCAGTGTGAACCTGGGAGAACCGGACAAATACTAACTAAGGTATTATACTATTCACTACTTATTCAGAGCATCAGACAGGTTGTACCCTTAGAGTTAAAAAGACTTATATTTGTAAGGTGTTCAATCGTAAGGATAGGCCATATGTGGGAAAACCATATTTTTTCACTGGAACATAGTAAATAACAACATCTACCATAAACTCAGTCATATCTGCTACAACCTGGAAGGCATATAAAAGTGCATTGTAAGAACAGTTCTCTGTTGTGAAGAAACTATTACATCAATCTTGCCTTGTTTTCTTGTTTTCTCTCAAGCAATGAATTCTCACATAATTCCATTCTTGAACTATGTTATGACAATTGTTATTTTCCCCCCTGGACCCATGCCTATTTATTTCCTTTAGATTCTTGGTTATCTGGGGACTATCAGACATCAATTCTATCTCACGGAGTGGGCTGTAAATCTAATCAGATAGTGCTTGATTAGCACATTTGTGCCGTGGTTGTACTAGGTGTCATTCAGGCAACTTACTATTGTAGATCACAGGTTTGTAGCTGGGTATGTGTACCTTTCTCATGTGGTAGGATGCAGAATAATTGTCAGTACCATGAATACCAGTGAGTATTAATGAAGGCTATAGGTTGTTTTTAGCTTATGTTTTCTATGTATTCTTGAGTATTTTATGAGATATGCAAGTGTTATCTTTAGCAATAAGGCATTACTATCAGTTTGGGCAGAAAAATTAATAGTCTTGGCAAATGTCTGAGTTGTTTCGGAATTACCATAAGCTCTTTTTTTTTTTTTCCAACAATTCATTTATTTTTAACCTATTCCTGGTACTGGTGAATTAATGATATCTTCTTGGACTTTGTCTTCCTGATAGTTAGTGACTTCATTTCGATTTACTTCATATGTATATGTTGTAAGAAGATTTTACTGCTGTAGATTTCTACATGATTCTTCAAGTGTCCCTTGGTTAGTAGTCTTCTTCTTTATTATATCATTTACCCATCTCCCATTATTTTCTATACTATCTAAAGTAAGTATTATAAGATATATGTTTTGTGTCTCCCTCTTGATGACTCAGTTTATATTTATAGAATATAAATTCTGAGGAGGGTAACGAAGAGATCAATGGCAGTTTCAATGAGCACTTCCAATTTTAATTGTATTTTAAAAATTACTGTCATCATAACTGATTTTCAAAGGAGCCCAAATTAAGTCCTAAACTATAGTTCCCTGAAATTCAAGATTTAGAGTAAACAGTTATTTCAACAGAGCCAATGTGTGTGTAAAAAACATAGATTTACTACTCTAATTCAGAAAGATTGAACTCCCTATTGAGCAGAGGCAATAAGTACCCTACAGCCTAATTCACTTGTGTGCAAAAATAAAAGAACTCATTTCATCCATGAAGACTAGCTGTCATTATGAAAAAAGCAAGGTCATGGCTTAGAGACCAGGATTCTGGGTATAAAAAGATGAGCACCTCTGATATGCAGCATGATATAAGACTGTGCGTTTTTACAAGTATTGCTAATCCTGTGTCTGTTATCATGAGCTCTGGGAAGATGGGAATCATCACATCTCTCTGCACAGAAGGAAGGGCCATTGGGAAGACCAAACAGAAACTTGTCAGTGTATGAAAGTCTCAGAAATTAAAGGCACACATAGAGTAATGTTACCAATAAAACACTAGCTCTCACAATTATTGTGCATTCACTCAATTAATGTCTAATAAACTAAAGTAAAATGTTGAAAACTTTTCAAGTCTTACCTTTCTCAGGACTACTATGTAATATAAAAACTGTAAAGACAAATAAACATGCATAAAAGATGAAATCACAGTTTGTTATAGTCATTATTGTGATGTCAATTATATTTGAGAGGAATGACAGAGGTATGAGGAGGTGTGGACTTCTAAGTAACTTTCAAGATTAAAGTTAACCATGTAGCTGTGTTTAGACTGTATAGGCTAACAATTTTTCTCATCTTAAAAATTATTTCTATGAAAATTCTATAAATTGTATCTTGACCATATTTCCTTTTGCTCCTATTTCTTCTAGACATTTATAATCATATATCAACATTTTCACTTACTAGCCAAATATTGAGATATATACTATTAATGTACAGATCTGTCAATCCTGCTAAAGATTTTTTTTCATATTATACTTTATAGGTTGAATTGCAACATACCACTTATGAAAATGTTAGTACATTATTTTAAGTCTTATACTTGTATACACATTAGTTTTATAACCTATTAGATAAATAGTTTACATTCTTTACTGCTGTGTAGCTTTTCCTTAGAAGACATGAACAAATGTCTATTTATTCTATATCAAACATTGATGATGACAGACCAAAATAAAAATAAAAAAAAAAACTGTTTTAGTGATTTAGTCAATGGTTTTTATTTTAATTTTATTTTTCTGTTTTCAGAAGTATGGGTCAAGTGTTTCTTACAGAAAAATAGATGATGCAAAATCATCTACTCAAAATAAAAATCAAAATGGGCATTGAAAAGTCCATCCAAGCTTAGGTGATGACTCCTGAAATCTGAAGCTCTAGAACCAGATATCTGACTCTCAGTCAAATCTACAGTTGTGTAGTTTTCTCCCTTTAGAAGTCCTTATTGCTTATATTGTGAGAAGGGACATGTAGAATCTTATGAGATTCAGGAAGTTCCTCAGACATGTGAGTTGTTTATTTCATGACTTCTAATGAGCTCTCCTTCATGATGAACATTTAAATTAAGAGAATATTGCTACATAACAATTCATGTATATAATGCCAAAATATTTGAATATTTATACTTTATATATTTAAGAGTACTATAATTAAATATAAGCAAAATGTAGCTAACATAAAAATATAATAAAATATTAAAAAATTGAACTTACTTGGACAGAATAATGTATATACCATCTGAATTTTCATTCTTCAAATTATAAATCTATATAAACTGGAGTTTTCTACTGTCTTTGTGGAATACAGGTAAGTAGGAGGAATAAATTCTGAGAAAAGTTTCTTCCCTAAAGTAATAGGTGTAAATGTTTCACTAATTTCATGTGTGTGCATAAAGCATCCATTCTATTTGTGAAACACTGTGTGTTTCAAGATTTCTTAAAGCTTAGAAGATAGAGAATTAGGCACAAATAGATAATGCATATTATTTTCTACACTAAGTTTACATTTTCCATAGGGAATGATAACTATATTAGTAAATTTATCAGTTTGTTATCACATGGTGCTATGATATAAAGCTAAACAAAATAATGAAGGAAAGAAAAATACTGTATATCATTTCTAAATAGGACAGTTGGAAAGGTGTTGGTTAAGTGGTATCCATCTATGTAGGAACTAGATGAATGAAGAGAAGCAGCTATATATCTGGGGAGAAATATGTCAAAAAGAAATGGTTCAAAGACCCTTTGAAAAAGTCAGCTTGTTGTGTCTGAGGAACAGCAAGAATCCAGTGAGGCTGGAGAAAAGTGAGCAAGGGCAGACTTGTATAAAAGGAATGAAAGTAACTCCCAGGAAGAGGATCACATAGTACATCTTTTAAATCATAGCTGGGGCTTCTAAAAATATTTTTTTCATCAAGTAGTTTTAAGCACATGGAGAAAAAAAGTGAACTGAAGTCACAGAGATGCCCCATATACCCATTAACCCATCATCCAGACAAATGTGTACTTTCCCTTATCAATATTTCACACAAACTATATATTTTTTAATGTAGCAATGAAACTCATGGTAGGAATTTTGAGTACCACAAATTCCTCCTCATTCCCCTTTGTCTTGGAATGTAAACTACATTTATCATGTTTTATAACAACTCCATCAGTCTTTTCTTAATGAAATAAGAGGCCACTGGGGGGAAAATGCAGTCAGATAAGTGGTGTGATATCTTACTGGTTATGTGAGTGTAGGGCAGATAAAAGAAAACTCAATAAAAAAATTTAAAAAGTTGTTGGAATTCGGAGAAGAGCTACTAGTTACTGGCTACTTGGATTTCAATGCTTGAGATGGAAAAAATTGGAAGTTCTTATTTTATGATTTATTCAAGAGGTAGAGGAGGCCATTTAAGGAAATACTTCTCAGTAATGGCTTTGAACATAAAATTTCAGGAATAGGAGAATAGGTAGGGCAGATACTAGCATTTTGTATCTATATTTATGTGATTTTGAATGCACATAAATATTTCAGTCAGTCTGAAATTTGATCTTTAATTTGGTAGTGATGGGTTGAATGGTATTGCCTTGTCACAGGTTATAACTGATAAAGTCAATTTGGATGACAAATAGATGCTTTATAACCTTGTAGGCCTGTGTATGAGAATAGCGCCCAGAATATGGTGAGATTTATAGAAATAGGTTAAGTACATTAACAAAAATCAGTTCTATAGAAGCCTATTCTGACTGTCTAGGCTGAATCATACATAAGTCTTTAAATTAATAAGACTTGATTTGAAGTTTGAATGCATTCTGTGAAAATTAATTTGCTAATGAGCATCCTCTAAAATCTCTAGCTAATTACCATGGATTCATTAGGGCACAAAGTATACCCTTTTCAATGCTTTTAAACAAATGGCTTTAATAAATGTGATACCAGAACATGTCACTTGTGTGAAATATGCATGAATTCATTTTAGTTTAAAATTTTGTTTTGTGAATCTTTTCTTTCTTTAAAGGGCTCAGACTAGCATAATTAACATAACATTAGCATTTCATCAGCATAGTCTTTCATATGATGTTACTCTGACCCTTGCCTTCAAATTCTACTGTATGTTTTAGCTGCCTTTTGTATTAGAAGTAACCTTTTCCTTGCTCTGTCATCTTTCTGTATTCCCACTTTTAATTTGCCTTTCTTTATTGTTTTTATTTCCTTTTATATTTATGTGCACAGTCCTAGTAATCTCTTATGAATTTCCTGTTTCATAAATTTTCATTTAGTCTTTGCAAATGCAGTTTTGAGTATTTAAATTCATCAAATCCTAATAATTTTTATTCTTTTAACGTATTTGTTCTTATACCTTACATGTTTGTGTTTCATCCCCAGGTGGGTTATTCTATGAATATAAAAGGGTGGACTCATTGTGTCCTTATGCCACTGGGCGATAGTTGCATGATAGTGGGAGAATGAGCTACTCTCAACTTTAGTCAAGAGTGTAATTAACTGAAAGGTTGCAGTGCTAGTAAGTGTTGTGGTTGAAATTAGAGGAACGCAGGCACAAGATCTGTTACTGGATGAGAAAAAAAGGTAGGCAGGAACAAAGTTTTAGAAGAAGAGGGAGAAGCCAGCGAAGAAGAAGGCAAGATGGAGGAAGACAAAGATGATCCTCCCTGTGTGTCTCTGCCTAGCTACAGGATGTTATGAATATTTTGTAAGGGATGGACTTGTATGGGATGATTTGTCTTGTCTAGCTGGACAATATATCATAATATTTGGCTCTGAGTTTATAGTATGGATGTTTTGTGGAATGTAAACTTGACAGAGAAAATTTGAGATAAACCTATTGCTGAATTATAAATATAAGGAGGTTTGAATGTGTTGAGCTCCTTGAAGTGTGGGTAGAGTTTGCAACTGGCCCTTCTGTCAGAAGAGAGATTAGCCAGAAGGTGGCCACAGATGAGATAAATATAATGTTAGTTCTATATGGCTCATTGGTGCTGGAACTAACTTGGGAGAGGCCACCACTGAGATGAATTAATGTTAATTCTATATGGCCTACCAGTGCTGGAACTAATGTGGGAGAGACCACTGGGGTCAGAGAGCCCCAGCGGACAATATTGCATGGTGTCACTCTGGAAATGGTCACTGCATTTTTAATATTTACTACTATTTGCCATTTGATCCTGTAACCAGAGGTAAGAAAAAGATGAGCATGAATAATTGAGACTGTGTAAAAACAGTTATCAGAATAGAAGGCCGTGGCTGCTTGGTACAATTTGCCAGATATTTTACCCATATAGGATTGTTAAAATCACCAATGCTATTTATTGAAAAGAGAGATAAAATGAACAAAAGTAAGAAAGCAGGAGGTTAAAATTGTTAAGTGTAATTAAAATTTAAAAATCATAGTCCCCCTTAGTCCTTCATTTTTGAGTCAGGTTTTGTCTAGTTTACATTTTTAATAAGACTTCATTAGCACTAATGCTGGACAGATATGTATCCTTTATGCTATTACAATCTATTTCCATTAACAAGCCTGAGTTATTATTTAATATGTTTTACCTGGGCTGATCTAAACTCTAGTTGGCCAATCCTCATGCACATGCTTTCTTGACTTCTTACCCATGGCATCTTTCTCAGCTCTCCATCTCAGGGTTTGGTTCTTGCATCTATTTATTATAAGAGATATACTGTGCTCCTAGGAGGAAGAACTATTATAAATGATAAATACTTTAGTTCTACCTCAGGGGCTTCAAGGTATTTGCTAATTTAATCCTAAAGAAAGGAACCAGTATTGGCATTTTGTTGATTACCTTTGAGGTTGTTTGAAAGATCCATAAAAAATATATTATTTTATATACTTAACATACTTACATGTATTATTATATATAAAATATTTTTATCATTAGATATTTAAGTCTATATTAGATAGACTTAAAATATATACAGTATATATATATTCAAGTTGAGTTAACTTTGCTGGAAAGGTGTTATAAGCTTTAGGATATGGCTACTGATTTTGTCAGAAAGTTTTCTCATTCCAATAAAAAATAAAAATGAAAATTATTAACAACTGATGTTAAGGTGAGACTTCCAATACTAATTTAAGTTTTTAGCTTAGGGTTGTTTCAGTGTTTCACCCTATCAAAGAACCTCACATTGCTTGCATATCTAACACAATTTCATACTGATTAACTGCATTGGAATGACATTGCTGATATGACAGGGAAAGCAAGAAGCGGCAAGAAGAACCTGGAAACTTGAAGTCACGGCTACAGGAGAGTATGAAAGAGAGTACAGTTTCCGGGACTGGGTAATCAAGTGTGGGAGTATTGTGTTGTCTGGCATAAGAAAAGAGATTCTCTTTAAAACACAAGAAACAATGCATCTTGTATCCTCTCCCCCAAGGATAGATTGTAAATATCTCATATGAAATATTTACATGGTCATCACACTTCTCTAGCCCATTTACCATATGGGAAGAAGTTTGGCTCTCCATGTGGAATGTGCAGTAAAGAAGATATCAGAAGATCTCGGTCACTGCCATGGCTATACACCCCCTTTCAGGTATGTTTCACATCGACTTGGTACAAGCTTGAGTTATCTGAAAAGAAGATCTTCAATTGAGATAATATGTACAATAGATTGTCTGTAGACAAAACCATAGTGGATTTTCTTAAGTAATTATTTATGTGGCTGATTTCAGATCATGCTGGATGGCATCATCATTGGGAAGGTGGTCTTGGGCTGTAGAAAAATGCAGATACAAAAAAAAAAAAAAAAAAAAAAAAAAACATACAGAGCAGCCATTACTCCATGGTTTCTTGTTCAGTTTCTCCCTCTAGGTTCATCCCTTAACTTCTTCCACCACTGACAGAGTGTAGCTTGAAATTCATAAGATGATTGAAACCTTTTGCTCCTCAAGTCATTTTTAGCTATAATGTTTTATTACAGCAATCATAACCAAAGACCTGACAACTGTGAAATTTATACAGGTAAAACTTGTGTCTGTGTAATGATTTTTGTTGGGGGATCGATTTGTGTTTACGTGGTAATTCTCATGTTCACTGAAGGTCCCTGCCAACAGTTGGTTTTTTGATGGGTCAATAAAGAGCCATCCTTCAATGTTTGGGCAGGGTGACAGAAACAGGTCTTTTAGGATTACAGGGCAGGAAGTGGGCAGGATCAGGAAACTGAGACAGCTAAATTGTAGGTCAAAGTTAAAGCTGCCCCATAGGAGGGCTTCCCAGAAGGAAACAGGGTAGAAAGATAACATAGATTTAGAGAGAGTTAGCACATAATACTAGAGGGAAGTATGTGCTAGCTGCAGGGAGATTCAGAAGTGGCCAGTGATTGAGCTAGTTAACACCAATTAAATATAAGGGTTGAATTGTGTAGGCCTTTCATTAGTAAATCCAGAGCTCCTGGGTTGGTGCAGAGTATTCTGCACCCGCAGGGGGCAGAGACCTGATTAACAATTCACCTCAACAGTTCTTAAGTTTTATTTTAGTAGTTAATTATAATTCCTTGTGACTTTTCAGAGTTCTCTGTTATTTTACCCTCCTCTTGTCTTCTGTATTTTTATTTGACTCTCCTCTCCCTAATTAGCCTCTGTCTTTCTCATTTTCCTGATCAGATCAGTTGTACTAAGCTTCTCTTCTCTATTGCTTCCCAACCCATATGCTGGCAATGGTCCTCTTTTACTTTCAAGGTTTCTACAGTGCATTTGATGATGTGGAAATAGAAGCTTGACACAAAAGAGTACATACCACACTTTCTTTCTCAGCCTGGGTTGCTTCACTCAGTGTGATTTTTTTTTAATTTTTAATTCAGTCTATTTATCTGGACAGCTCATGATTTCATTCCTTGCATATGAGCAGCACTCCAAAATGTGTGTGTTTATCTATCTCTATCTCTATCTCTATCTCTATCTCTATCTCTATCTCTATCTCTATCTCTATCTCTATCTCTATCTCTATCTCTATCTCTATCTCTACCTATACCTATACCCATACCTATACCTATACCTATCTATCTCTATCTCTAACTCTATCTCTATCTCTACCTCTATCTATCTATCTATCTATCTATCTATATATCTATCTATCTCTATCTCTCTCTCTCTTTCTCTCTCTCTCTCTCTCTACATATATATATATATATATATATATATATATATATATATATGTATATTCACATTCATTACCCATTTATCAGCTTTTTTATTAGATTATCTCAATTTCCAAGATAATGTGAGTAGAGTAGCAATGAACATGACTGCACAAGAATATGTGAAACAGGATGTCCAGTCCATTGAGCAGGTCCTGAGAAGTGCTTTAGTGGAGTGTTACAGTAGATTTATTCTTAGCTTGTTGAGAATTCTTCATACTGATTTTCAAAGTAGAGATACCACTTCCCATTCCACCAACAATGAAAGTACTGTCCCTTTTTCCTATATGCTTCCAGCATTTGTGTTGGTCTTGTTGACCTTTCTCATTTTAAGTGGGGTATAGTGAAATGTCAAAGTAGTTCTGATTTGCTTTTTCATGATTACTGAGTAGGGGAGGCAAAGAATATTTTTTGCTATGTATTTTAGCCTTTTAGAAATTGATTTTGCTTTTAATATTCTGTCATATCCTAGGTGTTTTAAAACAAATCAATTGTTCCTGCCTCATCTTAAAACAGATGTGCTCTTGTGAAAATTACAATTTTTTGCAGCAAAATATAAATATAAATGCATCGTATCTGGGTCTGATACATGATTTTTGTTCCTACATGAGTATACAGTCAAATATTCATCTCTCAGTCCCGAGTTTATGTATACAGAATCCAAGGCATATTGATAGGAATGCAAGTATATCATGAAATATCTACAAGTTATTTTCTTCTGATTAGTTTGTTAATTCTTTCAGTTGGGCAATCATTTCATTTAACTTTACTGTTCCATTTCATTTTAGTTTATATTTGAGAAGTAATTTACACTGTAGCTTAGACCGACCTCTAATTTAGGAAGTACTTGCCTTGGCGACATAGATGCTGGGATTGCAACATTTGCCACTGCAGTATGTAGCTTAAAAATAAAAAATGATCCATACTACATCCAGCTAATTATCAGCCAGGTAGTCTTGCCAACCCCCATGGCCAACTTGCTGCCAAGTTGCTCACACTTCCCAGACCATTCATCCCCTGTGGCCAGGCTGCAGGAAGACAGCTCCTGCCCATTCGGATTCCCTTAGCTCCATAAAATGAAAAAAATTGGAGACTTATAATATACCAGCTAGATTTACAATGGTAAATCTCCAACCCCAAAATGCCTGTGCAAAACCCACAAAACTCAATAGATATAAATAAAAGCTGCACACGTAGATTGGGCAAATTGACTCTACATTATTCTTTTGCCCATCTGTGAAATTCCTAGCTACTTGCAGCATGTCCAGTTCACAAGATTTTGTTTCATCTTCTTTTTCCTCCATCTTCTTTCTGTCCTCTTATCTTGTCTCTCCATCTCTTTTTTTTATCTCTATCTAAAACTCACACCTCCTTTTTTTCTTCCACAGTCTAATCACAGGCTCTAGCATTATCTGATCAGTTTTCAACTGACTTCATCTGAGTATTGCTACCCCTCTTGTGGGAGCAGAAAATACAAACAACAATCCACTAATGCCATCAGCATAAGGTAGCTATTGTCTTACCTGATGACACATGACACAACTATCCTAAACTCATCTGAAGTCAACTGTGTATATTGTTCAATGAATCATCGAAGTACCCTTTGCTACATTTTACAGACTGAACTATGAAAATTAATATATGTATACAAAAAAAATTTTATTTGAACAGTAAAGAAGATAAGCTATTAGAGATAAAAATAATTAAAGATATCTATCATATGACTATGAATAAATCACATCAGGATAGTGGACATTGTGAACTGCTATAGCAATTTCAGGAAAAATTAGATATAACTGTGAAGACATTCAAGTTTAAAATGTAAAAGCTAATTTTAAGCAGTAAAATCTAAAGCAAAATTGTATTTACCAATGCATGACAAGATCCACATCTTTGTGTATCCAACATTTCTTTGCTTCTTACGAACCCTTTGTTCCAATAATTAAGTTTATAGTGACTGATCTGCCACCCGGAACGGCGGCTCGTAGAGGCTGAGCAACTGGTGTGTGGGAGGCCTGGGCTGCCAGGGAACAGAGAGATCTCAGCAGAGTGCACACGGAAAGTGTACCCCCTCCCTTGCCCTGCCCTGCCCTGCCCGATCAGGGACAAGGAACAAAAATTTTGAACTTGTTTTTCCACCCGGTGGCGAAATCAGGACGCAGAGCAGAGCCTGGCCCATCTGCCACCCAGAACGGCGGCTCGTAGAGGCTGAGCAACTGGTGGGTGGGAGACCTGGGCTTCCAGGGTGCAGAGAGATTTCTGCAGAGTGCAACCCCTGCCTTGACCTGCCCTGTCCTGCCCGATCCAGTGACCTGGAAGAGAACTTAGGAACTTCTGTGTCCACCCGGAGGCGACTTCAGGACACAGAGCAGAGCCTGGACCATCTGTCACCAGGAACAGCGGCTCGTAGAGGCTGAGCAACTGGTGGGTGGGAGACCTGGGCTGCCAGGGTGCAGAGAGATCTCTTCAGAGTGCACACAGAAAGTGCACCCTATGCCTTGCCCTGCTCCACCCTGTCTGATCCAAATCAGTAGCCTTCCTATACTCAAAAGACAAACATGTGGAGAAAAAAATTAGGGAAAAGATACCCTTCACAATTGTCACAAAAACTGTGAAATACCTTGGTATGACTCTAACTAAGCAATTGATGGACCTGTACGACAAGAACTTCAAACCTCTAAAGAAAGAAATTGAGGAGTATTTCAGAAAATAGAAAAATCTCCCATGCTCATGGATTGGAAGGATCAACATCTTAAAAATGGCCATCCTACCAAAAGCAATCTACAGATTCAATGCAATCCCCATCAAAATTCCAACCTAGTTCTTCATGGAACTGGAAAGATCAATGTGCAATTTCATATGAAATAACAAAAGACCTAGAATAGCGAAATCCACCCTCAACAACAAAAAAACATCTGCGGGAATCACTATCCCTGACCTCAAGCTATATTACAAGGCAATTGTGCTGAAAACTGCATGGTACTGGTACAGAAATAGGCAAGTAGATCAATGGAATAGAATAGAAGATCCAGAAATGAGCCCTCATGTATATGGTCACCTGTTTTTTGACAAAGGAGCACTAAACATTCAATGGAAAAAGGACAGCCTATTCAACAAATGGTGCTGGTCCAACTGGCACTCAGCATGCAAAAGAATGAAAATAGACCCTTTCTTATCTTTTTGTACAAAGCTCAGGTGTAAGTGGATCAAATATCTACACATTAAACCAGATACACTGAAACTATTAGATGAGAAAGTAGGGAAAACCTTAGAACACATAGGCACAGGAGAAAATTTCCTGAACAAAACACCAATGGCTCAAGCTCTAACGTCAAAGATTAACAAATGGGACTAATGAGATTGCAAAGTTTCTGTAAGGCTAAGGACATCGTCAAGAAAACAAAACGGCAACCAACTGAATGGGAAAAGATCTTTACCAACACCACATCAGATAGAGGACTAATATCCAAGGTGTACAAGGAACTCAAAAAGCTAGACACCAGAGAATCAAATAACCCTATTAAAAAATGGGGTACAGAGCTAAACAAAATGTTCTCAGTTGAGGAACACTGAATGGCCGAGAAACATCTGAGGAATTGCTTGACATCCTTAGCCATCAGGGAAATGCAAATCAAAACAACCCTGAGATTCCACCTCACACCAGTCAGATTGGCCAAGATCCAAAAATCAGATGACAGCAGATGCTGGAGAGGCTGTGGAGAAAGAGGAACACTTCTCCACTGTTGGTGGGGTTGCAACCTAATACAACCACTCTGGAAATCAATCTGGCGATACCTCAGAAAATTGGATATAGTACTACCTGAAGACCCAGCTATTCCACTTCTGGGCATATACCCCAGAGACACTTTAATATACAACAAAGATATATGCACCACAATGTTCATAGCGGCTCTATTTATAATAGCCAGAAGCTGGAAAGAATCCAGATGTCCTTCAGAAGATTAGATTCGCCAATATCAAAAATTCAGATGACAGCAGATGCTGGCATGGATGCAGAGAAAGAGAAACACTTCTCCACTATTGATCGAGTTGTAAACTGGTACAACCACTATGGAAATCAGTCTGGTGATTTCTCAGAAAATTGGACATTGTACTACCTGAAGACTCAGTTATTTCACTTCTGAGCATTTACCTCAGAGATGCTCCAACATACAACAAAGGCACATGCACCACAATGTTCATAGCAGCTCTATTTATAATAGCTAGAAGCTGGAATGAACTGAGATGTCCTTCAGTAGATGAATGGATACAAAAATTGTGGTACATTTACACAATGGAGTACTACTCAGCTATCAGAAACAATGAGCTTATGAAATTGTTAAGAAATTGGATGCATCTAGAGAATATCATCCTCAGTGAGATAACCCAGTCACAAAAGAACAGACACAATATGCAGTCACTGATAATTGGATACTAACCCCAGAAAGCTCAGAACACTGCAGAAACAACTCACAGACTATAGGAAGTTCAAGAAAGAAAAAAAAAGAAAAAATGATTATGCTTAATCCTTACACACCAAGTAAACTTTTACTAATTCTAGGTTACATCCTCTTTTATATGTCTCTTTTATATGTAGACTGCTCCTTTTTTGTTCATCCTCCTCTTTTCTAAATTACAGCACCACCGGGCCAGAGGTGCTGCTGAACATGGTGAACCAAGCCCTCCCATAGCAATGATCAATCAAAAAAAATGCACTACTAGCTTGATAACAAGTGAAAGTGTTTGGGACATCTTTAATATATGTTTCCTGTTCCTAAAACTAGCCAGGATGGCACACAGGAACCAGTTTTTCTGTTAATGACTATTCAATTTTAACTTCTAATATTTTAATGCTTGTTATGCTACTTGTTCCTATATGTTGCTAACACTGATGTTCATTTAAAAATAGCTTACATACAGATAAGTAATTTCCTTAGATAATTTTAATCCTTATCTACTCTTAAGATCATGCTTGAAATTTTAAACTTAATTATCTGTATTTAAAAAAAAATAGTGGGTTGGGGCAGTTGCAAAAAATATTTCAAAGGGGGATTATACGAATATCAACTATATATAATGTGACCTAAAAAAAAAAAAAAGAAAAACCAAGAGTCAACTAACCTGGATTCTTGGGATTTTCAGATACTGAAACACCAACCAAAGAGAATACTTGTGCTGGGATTAGCTCTTCCTGCACATATGTAGTAGGTGTACAGCTATGTATTCATGTAGATCCTCTAGAACTAGAGCTGAGATTATCCCCAAAGATGGTGCTTGTATATGGATATGCTCTTTGAGTTAGGGTGCTTTGTTAGGCTTCATTAGAAGGGGATGTGCCTCACCTTGAAAAGATTTGGTGTGCCAGGGTTAGGGGATATGCAGGGTTTTCTTATTCTGTCAGAGGAGAAGAGAAAGGACAGTTGTGGGAGGAGTGACTAGAAAAATGTAGTTAGTGGAATATTAATTGAATGAGTTTAAAAAAACAAAGTTAAAATAAAAAGAACTTTGTAATATATAAAACATAATATAAAACATATCAAATATACTAATGTTAACAGTAAATATCAATGAAAAGAATTTTTTGAAACTTAACTTTTTGTGATCTAGAAAATACTTTAAGTCAGTTCTAACATGTAAAGTGGGTCTGGTAAGCAAAGGGCTTTACTGCATTAACTTAAAACAAGACATCTTAATTTTACTAAAGTAACACAGGAGTTGATATTGTCATTCTGCTGAAATGGTACTTTACTGGAGAATGTAGAAGAAAAACATGCAGTATAAAAGGGGAGAAGTTATATCAGTAATATACACGACTGTTATATTGACCTGTTTGAAGGAAGAGATGATACAAATTCTTTTTAAGCTTTTCCTACCCCCATCCTCCAAACCTGTTTTTCTCAAACCTTAATGTATTAGCAGTGAAGAGGTTCATTATTTTCAATGACTGCGATGAGAATGAAAGAGAACAAAGTTTTGTTTTGTTTTTTTTCCTCATTCATTTTAAGTGGTAAAACATAACTATTGAGACTATAGGGATTAACGTGGTTGCATTTCCAGTAACGTCCTGAGTGTAAAAGGAATTAAAGCAGCCAAGAGTGGTTGAGCTGGAGAAGGAATATAGAAAGGGCTTTTGAAAAAAAGAAAAAAAGAAAGCAGTAAGTATTACCTAACAACTTTTTGTTCCTCATTTGGAATGTTAGGTATGTTAAAAGCCCATACTTGATTTCCCCATAACTCACAATTAGTTTTGCAGAAATGTTTGCAGAATATTGCTTCAGAGCAAGAAATAAAACATTATTATGCAAAATTCTCAGATATATACGATGGAGATTTGAACCCACATTTTCATAAGTACAATCATGAATGGACATCATTCTAAAAGCTGGTCGAATCAAAAAAATAAATAAATAAACAAGTGAAACATTGAAGACAAGGCCGGCAAATGGCTTCCATGCTGCGCAGACTGCCACACCATGTGTGTACTCTAAATCCTGTGGCTCCGTGCTGTTGCAGACAGATTGTGGCAGGCTGAATTGGAAGGTACTTACATCAGGGCCATCAGTTTTGATGTAGATTGGTAATTGCCCAGCAGGCTGTCTTGAAACTTGTTTCAAGCTGTTTATATTCGGTTTTTACTAATTCTGCCCAATGTTTTCATATCTTAAATTGCAATTAATAGTGAAGAGGTTTTGAGATTGTCAAAGTACATTTTGAGCTATTAAATTGATTCATTTATTTTTTTCTTAATCATTACTAGAATCAAAGGGTAGAGACTGTGTACATATTTGCTTAGAACATGCTCTGGGGCTCCTCCTGCGACCAGAGAGATTCATATTTTCTTATTCTTCTAATAAGTTCTATAATTCTTGTTGATTCTGCAGTTGAGATTAGCCCATTCATTCACTCATTCACTCACTCATTATTCAATAAACACTTTTTAATATTTTCAGTAAACATGTCACAAGAGAGCTGAGGACACCAAATGAAATAAGACTAGTTCACCTTTAACACTGAGTTTTTGGTGTTCTGACATGATTTATAAGTAAGAAAACAAAAAAAAAACCACTGTAGTGGTATTTCAGGTAGCTTTAGAATGCTAAGAGTATATATACATACATATATGAATATATGTCCATCTATGCATATGCATATATATATATATATATATATATATATATATATATATATATATGAATAAACCTAAGGATATTATGAATTTGAGATAGTACAATCAGAAGTACATAGGAAAGGTTAAAAGAGGGAAAAAGGGGAGAAATTGATATAATTTTATTTTAATTAAAGCATATAAAGGAAAAAGAAAAGGTTATATTATATAATTACTATTAATTACTGTTTTGTGTATTTCAATTAGTACCAAATAGCATTAAGTATTATTCATAATGTAAGTCATTGCAGTCTGTAAGAAAGACATGTGGAATTCCAGTGCATATACTTATTTGAATATTAGGAATAAGTAATTTCTTCTACATCTGCATTTGATTATTCTTCCCCAAACTTTTCAAATTAATGCACAAAATCCCTGGCTTTTAGAGTCTTTTTTAATTCATTTCAAAGAATCATTTTTTTTTCTTTTTCACACTTTAATGTATAGTGATCTGTTAAAGTAAATGCTGTTAGAACAATGCTTTTCTTGGAGTGGTGCTGAAGTCTTTGATGTTGTTATCCTGTGAGAATTTAATAAACACATAAAGATTGGATTCTTACTTACAGATATTAAATATCTGTTCTACAAGATTCAATATATTCATACGTATAAATAATGTCTTATCTTGAAAAATAGACTCTTAAGTGCAGAACCTAAAATCTTTTGAACAGTATGAAATATTTTAGTTAAAATGTAATAAAAATATTAACCTTTAATCATTTAGACACTATTCAGGTTTTTTTTTTTAAATCTCATTTACTTTAAAGATTACTCATATACTTTAAAGAGATATATAATTAGGAAGATATATAACACAAAACCCACCACTAATTAGTAAATAAGCGTGAGACATGACTTGGTATTTATCAGTCAATTAACAATCAAAGCATGTGTATTTCAGTTTACTCAAAGAAGTTTACCTCACACCTTATAGTCTTTTAATTAGGGAAAATGATGATGATAAGGACCCAGGAACCATGGAGCAACCAGGGTCACAAACTTTCTCATTTCAATCTGTGCCCCAGAGCTGACACTGTGCTACAGCTATCCATATTCCAATCCCACCCAGAGAGAGCTAGTTACCCAGGAGTGCAGACATATCTAAGATCACAGGTGAGACAACCACTACTGCACCAATACCAGGGTCAAGTGGTACCTACCCAGAGAACAGAGGACCCAAAAACTGTGGAGCACTGGGAGGCATGATTCTTTGATTTCTATCTGTGCCAAAGCTGACCTGTACCACAGCTATCCACAAAACAGGCCTACCATAAAGTGCATGTCTCACAGGAGTGCTTACACACCTAAGACCACTGGCTCACAGGATAGCCAGATTAGAGACAGTAAGACCAGCCAATACCATAAATAACCAGCTAGCTGGAGGGAAACACAAGAACATAAGCCATATAAAACAAGGCAGCTCGGCATCATCAGAACGAATTTCTCACACCAGAGCAAGCCCAACACACTTGAAAATCAAGATTCTGATTTAAAACCACATCTCATGATGATGATGATATAAGACTTTAAGAACATAAACAACGTCCTTAAAGAATTAAAAAAAGAATGCAGGTAACAGCTAAAAGCTCTTAAACAGAAAACACATAAGTCCCTTTAAAAATATAGGAAAACACAAACAAATAAGTAAATGAATTAAACAAAACCATAAAGGATTTAAAAATGGAAATAGAGACAATAAAAAAAAGCAAAAAGGAAGACAAACTTGGATATAGAAAACCTAGGAAAAAGATAAAGAATCCTAGGTGCAAGCATCACCAAATGATGACAAAATGTAGAAGAGAGAATCTCAGATGTAAAAGATACAATAGAAAACATTGACACAAAAGTCAAAGAAAAGGAAAAATGCTTAAAGCTCCTAACCCAAACATCCAGGAATTCCAGCACCAAACTTAAAGATAATAGGGAGAGACACAAGCAAAGATTCACAACTCAAAGGACCACTAAACATCTTTAACAAAATTATAGATGCAAACTTTCTGAACCTAAAGAAAGATGACCATAAACACATAAGAAGCCTACAGAAACTCAAATAGATTGGACCAGAAAAGAAATTCTTCCTGTCACAGTACAATCTAAACATCAAATGCACAAAACAAAGAAAGAATATTAAAAGCAGGAAGGAAAAAGGGTCAAGCAAAAGGCAGACCTATGAGAATTACACTAGACTTTTCAACAGAGACTCTAAAAGGCAGAGAATCCTGGAAAGATGTCATACAGACCTAAGGAGAAAAAAAAAAAAAAAACCAGTCCAGGCTACTATACCCAGCAAAACTCTCAATTACCATAGATGGTAAAACCAAGATATACCATGACAAAACCAAATTTAAACTATATTTTTTTCTTAAATTCAGTCCTACAACAAATAATTGATGGAAAACTCCAACACTAGGAGGGAAACTATACCAAAGAAAAAACAAGAAATTAATCTTCTTTCAACAAACCCAAAAGAAGGTAGCTATACAAACTTAATTCTACCTCTAACAATACAAATAACAAGGAGCAACAATGACTGATTAATAACTCTTAACATTAGTTGACTCAATTCCCCAAAAATCCCAGACTAACAGACTAGATACATAAACAGGACACAGCATTTTTCTGTATTCAGGAAAAGCACCATAGAAACAAAGACATATACTACCTTGGAGAAAAGGCAGGAAAAACAATCAAAGCAAATGGTACCAAAAGACAAGCTGGAGTAGCCATTCTAATATCAAATAATTTTCACTTTCAACCAAAAGTTACCAAAAATGATGAGAAAGGATACTTCACAATCATCAAAAAATGTACCAAAATAAACTCAAAATTATGAACATCTATACCCTAAATGATAGAGTACCCACAGTCATGAAAGAAACTTTGCTAAAAATCAAAACACACATTGACACTTGCATAGTAATAGTGGGAGATTTCAACATCCCATTCTCTCCAACCCTGGAAACACTAAACAAACAGAGACAGAATGAAATTTTAAAAAATTTATGAACAAAGTTGATTTAACAAATATTTATGAACATTCATTTTAAAACAAAAGAATATATCTTTTTCACAGCCTCTCCTGGTATCTTTACCAAAACTGACCATATAATCAGTCTCAAAATAAGACTCAAAAGTGATAGAAGATTAAAATAATTCCATGCATCCTCTCACAAAACAACAAACTAAGGCTGGTCTTTAATAACAACATAGACATAGACTATCAGACTAGATATGTATCAGGATTCAGCATTTTGCTGCATACAGGAAACTCTTCTCAGCAACAAAGTCAGACACTACCTCAGAGAAAATGCTGGAAAAATTTCCAAGCAAATGGTCCCAAGAAACAAGCTGAAGTTGCCATTCTAATATCTAATAAATAGATTTTCAACTAGAAGTTATCGAAACAGATAAGAAAGGACACATTATACTCATCACAGGAAAAATAAATCAAGATGATCTCCCAATCATGAACATCTATTCTTCAAATACAAAGGCATCCACATTCATAAAAAAAAAACCTACTTAAGCTCAAAGCATATATTGCACCACACAATAATAGTAGGAAACTTTAACACCCCACTCTTATCATGAAAGCAAAGCTGGACAGAGACACATTGAAACTAACAGAGGTTATGAACCAATTGGAATTAACAGACATCTACAGGACATTTTATCCTACAACAACAAAAAATATACCTTCTCAGCACCTCACAGTACTTTCTTCAAAATTGACCATACAGTTGGTTCAAATTATATAGTATCCAAATTGACAAAATTGAGAAATGAAAGACATAACAACAGAAACTGAAAAATTCAAGAAATTATCAGATCCTACTACAAAATTCTATATTCAACAGATTGAGAATATGTGGAGGAAATGGATGAATTACTAGACAGATAAATGATACCAAAGTTAAATTAGGATCAAATAAACCATCTAAACAATCCCATAATACCTAAAGATATAGAGGCAATCATCAAAACCCTCCCAAGCCAAAAGAAAAAACATCCTCAGGATCAGATAGCTTCAGTGCATCATTCTATCAGACTTTCATAGAAGACCCAATACCAATACTCTCCAAACTATTCAACAAAATAGAAATAGAACAAACACTACTTAACTTGTTCTTTGAAGCCAAAATTAGGCTCATACCTAAACCACACTAAGACACTACAAAGAAAGAAAATGTTAGACCAATTTTTCTCATGAATATCTATGCAAAAATACTCAATTACATCCTTGCAAAACTAATCCAAGAACACATTCAAAAATTTTGTTCATCATAATCAAGTAGGTCTTATCCCAAGGATACAAGGATGGTTCAATATATAAAAATCCATCCACACATTCCACCATATAAACAAATTCAAAGAAATAAAAGCTACAAGATGATCTCACTAGATGCTGGGAAAGCATTTAAAAAAATTTAACACCCCTCCATGTTAAAAGTTTTGGAAATATAAGGAATCAAAGGCCAATACCTAAACATAGTAAAAGCAATATATAGCAAACTGGTAGACAACATCACACTAAATGTAGAGAAAGTTGAAGCAATCCCACTAAAATCAGGGACTAGACAAGGCTGCCTACTCTTTCCCTACCTATTCAATATAGTACTGGAAGTCCTAGCCAGAGCAAAGAGACAATAATACATACTCAAATGAATGCAAGTCGGAAAGGAAGAAGTCAAAATATTACTATTTGTTGATGATATGCTAGCATACTTATGTGACCTCATAAATTTCACCAGAGAACTCCTACAGTTAATAAACAACTTCAGCAAATTGGCTGAATATAAAATTAACTCAAACAAATCAGTAACCTTCCTCTACCCAAAGAATAATGATACTGAGAAAGAAATTAGGAAAAAGACACTCTTCACAAGAGTCACAAAGACTATACAATACATTGCGGTGATCCTAATTAAGCTGGTGAAAGATCTATATGAAAAGAACTTCAAATCACTGAAGAAGGAAATTGAAGAAAATCTCAGAAGATGGAAAGATTTCTTATGCTCATGAATTGGAGGGATCAACATTGAAAAAATGGCCATTTTGTCAAAAACAATCTACAGATTTAATGTAACCCCAATCAAAATTCCTAAGGAAGTTTTAATAGAGTTAAAAAAAGCAATTTGCAAATTTATCTGGAATAACAAAAAGTCTAGTTGAGTGAAATCTATTCTCAAGAATAAAAACACTCCTGGGTGAATCACCATCCCTGACTTTAAGCTATGTTACAAAGCAACTGTTATAAAAACCACCTGATATTGGTACAGAGATAGGCAAGTAGATCAATGGATCACAACTGAAGATCCAGAAATGAACCCACACACCTATGGTCACTTGATCTTTCACAAAGAGATAAAAACATTCAATGGAAAAAGGACAGCCTTTTCAACAAATTGTCCTGGTTCAACTGGCAGTCAGCATGCAGAACAATGCAAATTGATCCTTTCTTACCTCCTTTACAAAGCTCAAGTCCAAGTGGATCAAAGACCCCCATATAAAACCTGGTACAAAAAAACTATTAGAAGATAGTGGGAAAGAACTTTGAACACATAGGCACAAGGGGTATTTCCTGAACTGAACACCAATGGCTTATGCTCTAAGACCAATCCTACATCTGATGGCTAATATTTAATCCATACGAATATCTCAATATATTAGACTCCATAGAATTAAACAATCCTATGAAAAAATAAATAGAGATGCCAGAGTTATAAAGATAAAGGTGAGCATGCTTGCAGGTAACCATCAGATTGAACATGAAGATTTCAATGAAGGTACTAAAGAAAGGACTTAAGGAGCTGAAAGGAGTTGCAACCTCATGGGAAGAACAACATTATTAAACAACTAGACCCTCCAAAACTTCCATGGACTAAAACACTAATCTTGAGCACACATTGAGAGACATGTGGCTCCAATGCATATGTAGCTAAAAATAGTCTGACATCAATGCCAATGTGAGAAGAGACCTATGGTCTCGGGAGAGCCAACTTTTCCAATTTACTGAATGCCAATGCAATGGGGTAGAGTTGGTGATTAGGAGCAAGTGTAACTTCATGAAGACAAGAGGAGGGGGAGCAGGGATGAGAAACTTGAAGCAATTCCACTAAAATCAGGGACAACACAAGGCTGCCCTCTTTCCCCCTATCTATTCAATATATTACTGGAAGTCCTGGCCAGAGCAAAGAGATAGCAAAACATAGTCAAAGGGATACAAGTTGGAGAATGGGATAGGAGAAGGGGATGACATTTCAAATGTAAATACAGAGAGTATATAATAAAATTACAAAAGAAAAGAGAAGTATCATAAACATGTATATGAGTGATACTATTTATATACCAAATTCTATCTATCTATCTATCTATCTATCTATCTATCTATCTATCTATCTATCTATCTATCATGTATCTATCTATCTATCATGTATCTATCTATCTATCTGTCTATCTATCTATCTATCTATCTATCTATCTATCAACCTATCTACCTATATGTCTATGCAATAGATAATGGATTTATATGTACAAATTTATATTAACAGAAATATGATTGCAGGTTGATTGGCAAATTTTTCATTGTTCATTATTTTGGGTTTGTATGTATATATATATGTAGTCTGTAGACATCAATATAAGAGCCTCACATGTGCAGGTCCAAGTCTTTGCCAGGTACTTTGCTCTCTCATTCTCCACATTATATTTTAGGTTATCTAAATCTGGAGTTTTTTGGATTGGGTAGAATAATAAGCCCTTGGGGAGGCATAGTCTGAGGCTCAGAATGAACAGCCTGAGATTGCTCAGTGGTACTTGGGTTTTCTTGGGGGATAGGAATAAGTTTTCATTAACAGAAAGACTGGATAAGTTGTTAATCACTGCAAGATGGGCCTCCTGTTCAAAAATATTTGACCAACATATAATATCTGCAGTGGATGCTGTATATTTAGCAGTAAAGTGCAAATCCACAATTATCTTTTCCTGGTGTGAACCTCTGGTGGAGAAAGCTGGAACCAAAGACTTACACAAGCTTCATGTAGCTGTGTAATGGGGCAGTGTTTTAGTTATGGTTTTATTGCTATGAACAGACACCATTACCAAGCAAGTTTTTAAAGGACAACATTAAATTGGGGCAGCCTTACAGGTTCAGTCCAGTACTATCAAGGTGGGAACATGGCAGCATCCAGGCAGTCATGGTGCAGGAGAAGTTGAGAGTACTACATGTTCATTCAAAGAAACCCAGAAAGAGACTAAGCATCCTCAGGCAGCTAGGAGGAGTGTCTCCAAGCCCATCCCCAGAGTGACACACTTCCTCCAACAAGGCCGCACCTTCTAATAGTGCCACTCCCTGGGCCAAGCATGTGCAAACCATGACAAGCAGTGTAGTGCCCAGTATATCTATATTATTTTATCTCAAGTAACAGAGAATGCTTTTTTGATTAGATTATGACTTTTCATATAATTTTGTTTCTAATACCAAGTTTTCAAGATCTTTGGTTCAATTACTATTTGCATTTAGTAGTATAAGTAGGGCTCTTTATACAAAATGAACTCTACCCAAGATTACAGATTATTTTGTTAGATTATGTGAATTCAATTTTTTTTGAATGAGATATAAAGACAATTTGTAATCAGTAACCAAAACTACTGTTTTCATTATCATTGTAAAATTCAAAAAATATTAAATTGATATGAACTATACTTTGTAATTACATTCAACTTATAATTAGACTTGATTTGTATCTAGTAACATTCAACACTAACAATCGTAATTCAAATTGACATTTTTTAAATTTTTTGACTGTACTCTAGTCATTAGAAAATAGGATAGAAGAGTCTGAGGAAGTCCCTTGCATGTGCACCAAACACTAAGGCCAAATACCACCAAGAACAGCTGAGATCCAGACAAGCAGCCAGGTGAGAATGTGCTGCCAGTTGCTGGATTGCAGAGAGGTCTGGGCCAAGCACATGAAAAGCATGGCCCCCCGATTGGTTCAGGGGAGCAGGAACTCTGCCATAGGGACTCGGTTTCCACCCAGAAGGCCCTTGCATGCAGAACAAAGGCTAAGGCCATATGCCACATGGAACAGCTGAGGTCCAGGAAAACAAGCTTGGCAAGACTACATTGCAAGTACCCAGGGCACAGAGAGGGCTAGACCTAGCAGGCTTAACATATATGCTCCAAATACAAGAGAATCCATATTCATAAAAGAAACCCTATTAAAGCTCAAAAAATACATTACACCCCAAAGAATAATAGTGGGAGACCTTAACACCTCACTTTCATCAATTGACAGATCAAGGAAACAGAAACTGAACAAAAGCACAGTGAAACTATCAGAAGTTATGAACCAATTAAAACTAACAGACATCTACAAAACATTTTATCCTGAAAGAAAAGAATACTCCTTCTCAACACATCATGGCACCTTCTTCAAAATTGACCATATAATCGGTCACAAAAAAAGCCTAAAAAGATATAAAAATATTGAAATACTCCCATGCATCCTAACAGATCATCATGGTCTAAGGCTGGTCTTTAATAACAAGAAATACAACAAAAAGCCCATACACACATGGAAACTAAACAATGCTCTATTAAATGATAGCATAGTCAAAGAAGAAATTAAGAAAGAAATTCATGAAAGCACAACATACCCAAACCTATGGGATGCAATCAAAGCAGTCCTGAGAGGAAAACTCATAGCTCTGGGTGCTTCCAAAAAGAAACTGGAGAGAGCATACACTAGCAACTTGACAGCACACTTGAGTGCTCTAGAACAAAGGGAAGCAGATACACCCAAGAGAAGTAGACAGCAAGAAATAATCAAACTCAAAGCAGAAATTAACCAAAAAGAAACAAAAGTAACCATTCAAAGAATCAACAAAACCAAGAGATGGTTCTTTGAGAAAATTAACAAGATTGATAAACCCTGAACCAAACTAACTAGAAGGCAAAGAGAGAGTATCCAAATTAACAAAATCAGAAAGTGGAGACATAACAACTGAAACTGAGGAAATTTAAGAAATCATCAGATACTATTAAAAAGGCTATACTCAACAAATCTGGAAAATCTGGAAGAAATGGATCAATTCCTAGACAGAAACAAGATACTAAAGTTAAACCAGGACCAGGTAAACTATTTAATAAACCACAACATCTAAAGAAATAGAAGCAGTCTTCAAAAGCCTCCCAACACAAAAAAGCTCAGGTCAAGATGTGTTCAATGCAGAATTCTATCAGATTTACTGACAACCCAATACCAATACTCTCCAAGTTATTCTACAAAATAGAGCCAGATGGAACACTACCTAACTCATTTTTCGAGTCCACAATACCTCTTGTTCCTAAAAAATACAAAGACCCTACAAGGAAAGAGATCTTCAGACCAATCTCACTCATGAACATTGATTCAAAAGTACTCAACAAAATCCTTGCAAACCAAATCCAAGACCACATCAAAAAGATCATTCACCATGATCAAGTATGCTTCTTCCATGGGATGCAAGGATGGTTAAACATACAGAAATCAATCAACGTAATCCACCAATAAACAAACTCAAAGAAAAAAACCAAATAGTCATCTCACTCAATGCTGAAAAAGCATTTGACAAAATTCAACAACACTGTATGTTAAAAGTCCTGGAAAAAAAGGAATCAAAGGCTCATACCTAAAAATAATAAAAGCAATATACAGCAAACCAAGAGCCAACATCAAACTTAACAGTGAGAAACTTGAAGCAATCCCACAAAAATCACAAACAAGACAAGGTTGCCCCTCTTCCCCACCTATGCAACATAGTACTAGAAATCTGGCCAGAGAAATTAGGCAGCAGAGAAAATCAAAGGGATACAAATTGGAAAGGAAGAAGTAAAGACATCACTATTTGCAAAAGACATGATAGTGTATGTAAGTGACCGAAAATTTCCACATGATAACTTCTACAGCTGATAAACAAGTTTAGCAAAGTGACTGGATACAGAATTAACTCAAACAAATCAGTAGCCTTCCTCTACTCAAAGGACGAACATGTGGAGGAAGAAATTAAAGAAAAGATACCCTTCACAATAGTCACAAACCATATTAAATAACTTGGTATGACTCTAACTAAGCAAGCAAAGAACTTGTATGACAAGAACTTTAAATCTCTAAAGAAGGACATAGAGGAAGATCTCAGAAAATGGAAAAATCTCTTATGCTCATGGGTTGGAAGGACCAACATTGTAAAAATGGTCATCTAACCAAAGCAATGTACAGATTAAATGCAATCCTCATCAAAATTCCAACCCAATTTTTCATAGAATTGGAAAGAGCAATGTGCAATTTAATCTGGAATAACAAAAGACCTAGAAGAGTGAAATCCATCCTCAACAACAAGAAAACATCTGTGGGAATCACCATTACTGACCCAAAGTTATATTACAAGGCAATTATGTTAAAAACTGCTTGGTAGTGGTACAGAGATAGGCATGTGAATCAGTGGAATAGAATAGAAGATCCAGAAATGAGCCATCACATATATGGTCACTTGATTTTTGACAAAGGAGCTGTAAACATTCAATGGAAGAAGAACAGCCTCTTCAACAAATGATGTTGGTCCAACTGACACTCAGCATGCATAAGAATGAAAATAGACCCTTTCTTATTTCCTTATACAAAGCTCAAGTGGAAGTGGATCAATGATCTACACATTAAACCAGGCACACTAAATCTATTAGATAAGTAAGTAGGGAAAACCTTAGAACACATAGGCACTGGAGAAAATTTCCTGAACAGAACACCAATGGCTTGTGCTCTAAGGTCAAAGATGTACAACTGGTATTCAATGAGATGACAAAGTTGCTGTAAGGCTAAGGACACTGTCAAGAAAGCAAAATGGCAGCCAACAGAATGGGAAAAGATCTTTACCAACCCCACATCTGATAAAGGCCTAATATCCAAGGTATACAAAAAACTCAAGAATTTAGACACCAGAGAATCAAACAATCCTATTAAAAAATGTGTTACAGGGCTGAACAAAAATTTTCAATCCAGGAATATTGAATGGCTGAGAGGCATCTAAGGAAGTGCTTGACATCCTTAGTCATCAGGGAAATGCAAATCAAAACAACCCTGAGATTCCACCTCACACCAGTCAGAATGGCTAAGATCAAAAATTCAGATGACTGTAGTTTCAGGTGATAATGGAGAGAAAGCAGAACACTTCTCCACTGTTGGTGGGGCTGTAATCTGGTACAATCACTCTGGAAATTGGTCTGGCGATTTCTCAGAAAAGTGGACATAGTCCTACGTGAAGACCCAGTTATTCCACTTCTGGACATATACCCCAGAGATGCTCCAACATACAACAAACACATGTACCACTATGTTAATAGCAGCCCTATTTATAATAGCCAGAAGCTGGAAAGAACACAGATGTCCTTCAGGAGATGAATGGATAAAAACAATGTGGATATTAACACAATGGAATACTGCTCAGCTATTAGAAACAATGACTTTATGAAATTCATAGGAAAATGAATGCATCTAGAGAATATCATCCTGACTGAGTTAACCCAGTCACAAAAGAACAGATATAATTTGCAGTCTGATAGTTAGATACTAATCCCAGAAAACTCTGAACACTGCAGAAACAGCTCACAGACTCTATGAAGTTCAAGAAAAACAAAGTCCAAAAAAAAATCAAAAATAATTTTTTTTTTTAATCTTTACACAGCAAGAAAACTTTGACTACTTCCAGGTTACATCTTGTTTTACATGTACTTTATGGTCTTGTAAAGATTTTAATGTATTATTTCAAACCTTTAAAAGAATCAAGTAATAACAAAAATATATACTATAATTTTACACAAAAATGCTTTTAAAATCTGTACATTTACTTCTATTTTTTAAAATAAAGTTGTTCCATTAAAAAAAGAAAAAGGCCAATGAAATGAATGAATATTACTTGTATGAAAAAATACAAATTGTCAGTAAATATCTTTAAAATTGGACAAAGTCCTTTTTTCATGAAATTCAAATCAAAAGAATTATGTGATTCAGTTTCACCTGACATAAACTGACTCACATCAAAATTTGTATAGTTGAAGTGAAAAGCTAAGCTTCATTAATTATTTCTAAGAATCAATATGGTTTCAGCCCAGTGAAGATTTCTTCAACAAAGTAAATGTGAAACTGCCTTATGCGTCGTCAGACTTACCATGCCAAGGTGCATATCTGGAGACCTGTGTGCCATTCCACCCAGTGTGTTTTTTTATACTATTTATTCCTTAGTCCTCATAAGAGCTAAGTGAAGGACCCTGGCTACATGCCAATTATAAAAGGAATGGAAAGAAAAATAAAATCATGATGCTCGTAGAAAAATGATGAAATTAGAAATTACCATAATTGAAATATGACAGGCTCAAACAGGTAAATAGCTTATTTTCTCCCTGAAAAACATTCTCTTAAGAAAGCTCTATTACTAATTTTCTTGGAAACACAGTGTGTAAATTTGATGTGCATTCATCATAAAAAAATACTACATAATAACTTTTAAGATTATGTCAATTACACACTGTAATCATACTCATTATCTACCTTCTCACTAGTGATGTTTCCCACACCTAGTTCTTTCTTTAAATATGACATTATATGTTAAAAAACAAGTTTCAATGACATTTAAGTCAAACAAAGTTTTTTATTGAAAATTATATTAGAGTAACTTTAATAGACTTTTTTTATCTTCGTGTTTATATATCAATTCTTCCATAATGAGACTTATGTAAAATTTATGTAATTAGTATAAATGGGAATGAGTATAAATATATTATAATTATATATTTTTAATAGTTCAATAACTAGCAATGCTTTCTAAATGATTCACATATCTTTGTCATATGTCCAAAAGTAAACATACAGATGAAATGAAATTAGGGATAATTATATTTCTGATATACTTCTTAAAATTATTCATGACAGGTATATGAAATAGGAACATAAACACAGGAAAGTCACTTTTAATATCATATATTCAGAAAAATTATTTCAATTTCTCTCAATTATTAAAAATTTATGAATGAAGTAAACTTTTACTTTTGTTATTGAGTAATTGAATGACTCACCAAAGCACATATGCAACAGGGCAAACCTTTGATTGGTCTCATTTTAAAATTCACCTTGAGAATACATTCCAGTTTAAATTAGTCTTTTATATTTTTTAAATTATGTTGTTGAATATTAGATGAAATATGTGTATGTAAAAATATACAAGACTAATAAATATGTCATGTTATGTAGAGGTAATAAATATTTTGTTCCATTTTTAATGTACTGGCTGGCAGAAGATTGAAGTGATATTTACAAGAATATGTTAATAAATCTTTCTGCCATTAGGTTAAACCCACAATACTCTAAAAGGAAGCACCCTGTGTTGTTCCTGCTGATTTTTTATAACCCTTGTAGTGCAATAAAATGCTTGTTCCTAAATCCCAGTGTTAAACATAATAAGAGTAATTATTATTGACACATAATGTAATTACCAATAATGTATTGGGTTCAAATGAAGAGGAACATTTTAATCTTTACATGAAGCAATTTATATGTCTACTCCCCATTTGTGTTAACGGCAAGTGTTCCCATGAATCTCAGTGTCAACACAAGAGGAATGTGCTCTAATGTGTGCTCATCACAAATTCAAGCTGTTTTATTTAGCAGAAAGAAGAACAGGGCACCCTGAGAAAGATATATTTTTTTAAATGAAAAGCAATTTCTACTCCACAGAGCATTGCCAAATACTCTCTAGCCTTCCAAGTACTGCCTGTGTTCTGCTTTCCATTAAAAAGAACAATTATTTTCAGCCTGTCTCTTATATCAACTAAGACTTCATTTTTCGATAAAATATATCATTCCTGGATAATGGTGGATAAATGCTGTGAATGGCCAAAATTTACTGATTTTGTTATGTATGAAACTGAAGAAACTGATAGAGAATTATTAGTTGGTCCAAAAATGCCTCATATATCCTTATTGTTTTCTGATAGAAATTAAGGACCATTTACTATTATGTCTGTACCTAGCTAATGGTGAAATAAGAGTACAAGGTACTAGAATACAATTCGCAAGTTTCTATATTTTATCCTTCATACAGTCAAAATTTCTTGAAGTCAAAATGCACATATATTTGATTTCTACCATAAAACAAATGAAATATAAGTGATTTATGAAAAAAATAAATCTTCAAATTCCCTAAGCAAGTATTCAAAATAAGGCAGTTTTATTTTCATTATTCATGACTATTTGAGAATCATCAATAACAAAATTAAAATCTTCTATCTTTGAGATACTTCAGGGAAACATTTTGTGAATCTATTAAAATTATTTGCTGTGAACATGATGTTTGTCTCAAAGCAAGGCAATATTTTTAAAGTATCCCCAAAGATTACTGAATTCAATTGTGCCACATTTAAGAAAGAAAATACTGAACATGTTACTTAAAGAGATTTATTATCTAGGGAAATCATTGATATCAGCCAATAAAAATAGTACAAATATATTTATAAAATGTAGCCTTAAATGTTATATTAATGTACATATTTCAGTAATGTCTTTATCCTCAGTAATACATGCTGTTATAGGCAAATATAAAATGACCCACATAGCCTCACTTGGTCCCCAGTTTATGATTATATTTTCAAAGATGTTGGAAACTTTATTTGGTTAAATATATTAGAGAAAAAATATCACAGAGAAAGTTTTTGATGAATTATGTCTGGACACTGCTTCTTGTCCTCCATGGTGTGAGTAGACCAGGCTACAAGCACCTGTTGTATGTTGTCCCTTATTATGATTTAAAATTAATGGATTCAAGTAATATAAGTTGGTATCTCTGAAACTGTAAGCCCAAATACATAAATTAGTATTTTTCTGTTGAAGTGAGAGTTTCTGGTTTATTGGAGACTCAGTTGAATATCTGACATATTTCAATGGCAGCTATTCAAAGGTTAAACATAAGCTATCAAAAAGTGTGTGTATATATTTGTACACACATGCTGTGTGTGCATGTATGCTCATGAGTGTGAGTCTGTTTATGTGTGTATATGTGTGTTTGTGTATCAAGTTACATAATGAGTTAGAAACAGGAGAAATTTGAGAAACAGTAATGTATGGCATGGTAGTATAGATAAATTCTCTCTTCTCTTCACGGTCTTTAGTATAACAAAATGCTTCCCTTGGAATCAAATTAATGTCTTACATAATCTAGTTAATATAAAAATATTTTTAAAACAATATCCATTATGTTTTACTGATATAATTTTGTCAAATAGGGAACATGTCAATTTTATACATAGCAATTAACCAATTAATCTAGTTTTAGTTATGTGGCTTTTGTGTAACATTACAATACTATTACTTTATTTTTAATTAAAATATTTGCTGTTGTTATTTGATAAAATTATTATATGCAACAGTTTTAGCTCTGAGTCACCAAGAACTGTATAAATATAACTTTTCTAAATATTTTATAATAAGCTATTCTGCTTAGTATCTTACTAAGTAGTTTAGATAAGACAGAGATTTGCTGACTTCTGCTAAGGTTAAAGGGTGAATTTACCTTGTAACTATTTCCTGTTTTTCTTCCCTTCATGACATATTTTTGAGATGACTAGTCATATTGTAATACCACAATAATAATGTCAGAAAGGATGTTCAATATTGCTAAAGACTGACAAACCATTTTGTTAATTTTCCCCATGTATATTTCTTCAGAAATGTTAGACATTAAAATATATTTTAAAACTGTTTCTGAAATTTGTCTGGTCAAAAATTTTACTTGAACTGTTTGACATTAAATAATTCTAATTATTGGTGTTTCATTGGAAGGCATTTAAGAACAAAACCAAACAAACACTCAAAAAACACAAACTAGGAAGGAATGTTCATAGGTACTATCTAACAGCAAATCTTCTTAAGTGAAAACAAAGACAAAGGATTGTAATTGTGAACCTTTAGCAGTAAAATTAGATGAAACTGAAAAGAAATATTGGACCCTAAGGATTTCAATTTGTACTGTCACTGTAGCCAAAACAATAATATACATCCAAGATTCAAGGTTTTCTAAATTGCTTTTATAATATTAGATCTTATGAAAATAGGAGGAGAAAAAAAAAGTCTAATGAAAGGCATATGTATTCATTGTTGAAAAACATTGCTAGGGAACTTGATACAAGTTACTTAAAAGACATTCAGAAAGTGGGAATTTCTGGTTTTATTAGAGACTCTGTTGTGTCATGTAATATTTTCTGAAAATTTTCTCCTGGGATGGTGTTTTGATGTTTTGGTGATAGACACTTGAAGGAATGTTTTTTTTTTTTTTTTTTTAGGTTATATGTGGTGTTTTCTGAAAGCTGCCTGGTGACATGTGATATTTTTGCTGAAGCAGAAGCTTAAAAACCACATGATGTTTAGAAAGAGTATAAGTATAATCTAACAGACAACAGTCATGCATATGTTCATCTTGCAACATTTTAGATATCTTCATTAGGTTTTGCTGAGTCTGGTCCTCACTGACAGCACTCTTGTATTGGTTCACCTTGTACTCTGCTAATTTTCAGTTGTTTTGACTGTAGAGAAAAATGTACCATGGGACTTTTGGTGGTATTCTGGTTGCTTATAGCTGATTCTTCAGACTTGTTTTGATTGGTGGTGCCTCATGCTTTCTTCTGGATCAAGCTGATGCTACTGGTGGGCTAGAAGGGAGGTTAAAAAATTAATGAACCATAGAGTAGGTTTTGAAAAATCTAAGCCAACAGCAGGAGGTGCAAATATGTCTTGAACTAATAAGTAACTCTGTTTCTGATGTAGTAGAGGAAAAGGTAGGGTGTGATAGGTTGAAAATATTGTTATACAGGTTAGCAGAATAGAAGCTTCTTCCTCTGGGTGGTCTCTTGTCTTGTTCTGGAGGACATTTTCTGGTTTTGCTTCTCTGTCTTTACATTTACCATTTTGAAATCAATTGGATGCAAAGCCAACAATTCTCTTATGTCAGTGAAGATTGCAGAGTTCAATATCCATTTTGGGAGTTTACTGATAGAGGTAGAAGGGATTGCACAGCGAAATGAGCCAGTGTAAGGAGAACAACAGAGTTTAGGCTTGATGTCTGAGACCAGGAATGTGCCCCACGATGAAAGAGGGAAGCAAACTATGCTGGTGTGTAAATTTTCACCCCACTTTGTTCCATACATTTTCACTGTCAGGTGATTAGAACACATCTGTGAGACAAAGGACCAGAAAGAGTAAGAGGCAGTACAAAGTCAATGGGTTAGTGTTCATCCAAGTGCACCAGCAGAGAATATTTTGGGGCTACACAGATATCCTCAGCCTTCCCAGTCTTTATGCAACATATGCTTGCTAATGGTGAATGTTATCCTTATAATGGGTTTACCAGGCATCTGATATAAAAGCTAGATCTGAAGCATTTTTAAAGAGGCTGTTATGCATTGTATGGTTGCAATCTTCATTTATTACAGAAACGTTATGTAACTGGGCTATGCAGCATAGAGCTATCCCCCAGGGCTGGAAAGGATTAGTGATAGCTGAGCACAAAGCTGGTGAAAAAAACGCAATGGTTGAATTGGTGGAGGCATGAAGCCACAAAAATAGAATAGGGTAATTTTGCAAAGGAGATAAATGTTACTAAAGACCAGCTGCTTAGCAAATGGTGTTATGCTGACTTACAAGAACAAATCAGATCTGATGCTTTCATAATTGAACAATGGCATGTTGTGGCTTTAAGAGCTTGGAATATGATTCAGGAGCCCAGGGGGTGGGATCTACTTTATTTACTCAGAAAATGTTGGGTCCTATAGAACCACTTACTGACTTCTTAAAGAGCTTAAGTTCAGCTGAAATAGAGGCATATCAGAACCGGAAACCACACAGTCACAGAAATAAATCCTGGCATTTGAAATGCAAATACTAAATGTAAGAGCAATCAGACCATTAAAAACACGACGGGCACTGATAGAAATGGTTGTAAGAGAGCCACCATGTGGTTGCTGGGAATTGAACTCAGAACCTCTAGGAAGAGCAGTCAGTGCGCTTAACCACTGAGCCACCTCTCCAGCCCTGAGTGAGATAACCCAGTCACAAAAGAACAGACATAATATGCAGTCACTGATAGTGGGATGCTAACCCCAGAGGCTTGCACTCCCCCAGAAACAACTCACAGACTGTATGAAGTCCAAGAAATAAAGAAAACAAAAACTATACATATATTCACAAAACAAGAAGACTTTGACTATTTCCACGTTGTGTTTTGTTCTGCATGTACTGTACGCTTATTGCAACTAGTACGTTTTCAATGTATACTGTCAAGCCCTTGAAAAAAATCAAGTACCGACTAAAAAACATATTCACATGGTTTTATGTAAAATTTATTTTAATGTCTGAAAAAACAGTACTGACAAATATGTATAATTTTAAGCAAAAAATGTTTAAAATCTTTACATCTATCTTTGTTTTGAAAAATAAAATCGTTTAAAAAAAAAAAAAAAAAAGAAATGGTTGTAAGAGATAACTTAGATCAGCTCTCAGGAGTACCGTGCTCATAGCATAAGGCAAACTATATCAAGAAGTCTCAGAAGTCAAAATGCTGATGCTTTAATTGTGGTGAATTTGGCCATTTCTATAGACATTGTATGACAAGAATATTCAGACCTCAAAATAGCAAGTATATTAACTCTGTAGAATATGGTATATGTAGGACAGAACAAGCAGGTTTTAGTTGCAACAAACCACAGAGGCTTTTGGGTTACTGTAGCTGCTGTAGAAAGGGCAAATATTGGTCTAAGGATTGTCAGCCCAAGAGAGATATTCAAAGTAAATTTTAACACCTGGAAATGAACACAGGGACCAGCCAGCTCAATACTCTACAGTAAACAATATGAGCCATATTTCATTGACCAGCCAGGTGGTGCCAAGCAGGCAAGAAAATCAAAACTAAGTATTTCTGATTTCATACATGCTACACAGGAAGAGCTGGTCACAGATAATATTCTTAGGTTATCCACAAAAGTTAAATGTTACAAATTAACCAATGTGCTTATAGCCCCTTAGCTTCAGGGATTTAGGATGAAGTGGGATTGACTTTTCAAACATTTATTGTGCATCCATGCATAGTATATAATGACATCAAGGAATAAATAAAAACCATGGCACATATAAAAAGGAAGATGCAAATTGATACAAAGGTTAGAATAAGTCAACTGTTATTTTTTGACATAAAGGACAAGGTCCTTCTCAACAAAAAAAGATGGGACTTTTGTGAGGACTAGAAAAAGTGTGTTCCAGCATACAGTCTTTAATTATCAGAAAACCAGAAGCAGAAAAATGGTGCAGATGAATGGTGTTATCATAGAAGATTTTCTGGATATAAGAGCTAATGTTAGAGTACTTTCCCAAAAGCCTTGATGTCCAGACTGGCCATTTCATAATGTTTGCACACACTTTATATGAGTGGTAAGATATAATGACTAAAACAAGAGGCTGATAGATAACCTGTGTGGAGCTAGAAGGGCAAACAGGGAAGTTGAGACCTGATGTGGCTGATATACCTATAAATTAATTTAGAAGAAATCTTTTACCACCATGGGGTACTCAAATTAATGTTCCTGCAAATTCTGGAGCACCAAATGAATAAATAAAGATTGATATGGTAGATTCTCCTAGGGAAAGTGTTTATATGAATAACCATAAACATTCAAAGTTGTAATCATCATACAAACACAAAACATAACGACAATTGAGTTTCGGAATTTATAGAAGGGGATACTGCTGACCTACCAACAGCCATGTGCTTAAAACTTTTATCAAACAATCACCATCGATGGAGAGACGAAGATATTTCAAGACAAATCAAAATTCACACAATATCTGACCACAAACCCAGCACTACAACGAATGATAGGTGGAAAACCCAATACAATGAGGGAAAATACAGCCTAGTAAGAACAAGAAAACTCCTAAACAAGAAAACTAAAAAAAGAAAAAAACACAGACACAACTCAACCCAAAAAAGCAATAATGGCAGGAAACAGAAACAACTATTCCTTGATATCTATTAACATAAATGGTCTCAACTCCCCAATAAAGAGACATAGACTATCAGACTGGATACATAAACAAAATCCAGCCTTTTGCTGCATACAGGAAACTCATCTCAGAGACAAAGACAGACACTATCTCAGAGTAAAAGGGTGGGAAAAAAAAATTCCAAGCAAACAGCTCCAAGAAGCAAGCTGAAGTGGCTATTCTAATATCGAATAAAGTAAATTTCCAACCAAAAGTTATCAAAAAAGATAAGGAAGGACACTTTTTACTCATTACTGGGGAAATCTGTCAGGAGGAACTCTCAATCCTTAACATATATGCTCCAAATAAAAAATCACCCACATTCATAAAAGAAACCCTACTAAAGCTCAAAAAATACATTTCACCCCACACAATAATAGTGGGAGACTTTAATACCCCACTCTCACCAATGGACAGATCAGGGAAACAGAAACTGAACAAGGACACTGCAAAACTAGCAGAGACTTTGAACCAACTAGAATTAATAGATATATACAGAACATACTATCCCAAAGTAAAAGAATACACCTTCTTCTCACCACCCCATGGCAACTTCTCGAAAATTGACCACATAATTGGACACAGAACGAGCATCCATCGATATAAGAAGATTGAAATACTCCCATGCATCCTCTCAAATCACCATGGTCTAAGGCTGGTTTTTAACAACAACAAAGACAACAAAAAGCCCACATACACATAGAAACTAAACAATACTCTGTTAAAGGATAGCAGGGTCAAAGAAAAAATAAAGAAAGATATTAAGGATTTTCTAGAATTCAATGAAAACAAAATCACAACATACCCAAACCTATGGGATCCAATGAAAGCAGTATTGAGAGAAAAACTCATAGCCCTAAGTGCTTCCAAAAAGAAACTGGAGAGAGCTCACATCAGCAACCTGACAGCACAGCTAAAAGCCCTAGAACAAAAGGAAGCATATATACCCAAAAAGAGTAGACAGCAAGAAATAATCAAAATTAGGGCAGAAATAGACCAGATAGAAACAAAAAGAACCATTGAAAAAATTAACAAAACCAAGAGTTGGTTCTTTTAGAAAATCAAAAGATTGATAAACCCCTAGCCAGACTAACTAGAGGGCAAAGAGAGAGTATCCAAATTAAAAAAATCAGAAAGGAAAGTGGGGACATAACAACTGAAACTGAGGAAATTCAATAAATCATCAGATCCTACTACAAAAATTTATACTCCAGAAAATAGGAAAATCTGGAGGAAATGGATGAATTCCTAGACAGATACAAGGTCCCAAAGTTAAACCAAGACCAAGTAAACCATCTAAATAACCCTATAACACCTAAAGAAATAGAAGAAGTCATCAAAAGCCTCCCAACCAAAAAAAGCCCAGGTCCAGACGGGTTCAGTGCAGAATTTTATCAGACTTTTATTGAGGATATAACACCAATACTCGCCAACCGATTCCAAAAATAGAATCAGATGGAATATTACCCAACTCATTTTTTGAGGCTACAATAACCCTTGTACCTAAAACACACAAAGACCCTACAAGGAAAGAGAACTTCAGACCAATCTCACTTATGAACATTGATGCAAAAATACTCAACAAAATCCTTGCAAACCGAATCCAAGAACACATCAAAACGATCATTCATCATGACCAAGTAGGCTTCATCCCTGGGATGCAGGGATGGTTTAACATAAGGAAATCCATCAACGTAATCCACCATATAAACAAACTCAAAAACCAAAATCACATGGTCATCTCAATAGATGCTGAGAAAGCATTCAACAAAATGCAACACCCCTTCATGTTAAAAGTCCTGGAAAGAACAGGAATCCAAGGCCCATACTTAAACATAATAAAAGCAATATACAGCAAACCAACAGCCAACATCAAACTTAATGGAGAGAAACTTGAAGCAATCCCACAAAAATCAGGGACTCGACAAGGCTGCCCACTCTCCCCCTACCTATTCAACATAGTACTGGAAGTCCTGGCTGGAGCAATTAGACAGCAAAAGGAGATCAAGGGGATACAAATCGGAAAGGAAGAGATAAAAACATCATTCTTTGCTGATGACATGATAGTGTACTTGAGTGACGCCAAAAATTCCACCAGAGAAATCCTACAGCTGATAAACAAGTTCAGCAAAGTGGCTGGATATAAAATTAACTCAAACAAATCAGTAGCCTTCCTGTACTCAAAGGACAAACATGTGGAGAAAGAAATTAGGGAAAACGTACCCTTCACAATCGTCACAAAAACTATGAAATACCTTGGTGTGACTCTAACTAAGCAAGTGAAGGACCTGTATGACATGAACTTCAAACCTCTAAAGAAAGAAATTGAGGAGGATCTCAGAAAATGAAAAGATCTCCCATGCTCATGGATTGGAAAAATCAACATCTTAAAAATGGCCATCCTACCAAAAGCAATCTACAGATTCAATGCAATCCCCATCAAAATTCCAACCCAGTTTTTCATGGAATTGGAGAGACCAATGTGCAATTTCATATGGAATAACAAAAGACCTAGAATAGTGAAATCCATCCTCAACAACTAAAAAACATCTGCGGGAATCACTATCCCTTACCTCAAGCTATATTACAAGGCAATTGTGCTGAAAACTGCATGGTACTGGTACAGAAATAGTCATGTGGATAATTGGAATAGAATAGAAGATCCAGAAATGAGCCCTCATGTATATGGTCACCTGATTTTTGACAAAGGAGCAGTAAACATTCAATGGAAAAAGGATAGCCTATTCAACAAATGGTGCTGGTCCAACTGGCACTCAGCATGCAAAAGAATGAAAATAAACCCGTTCTTATCTCCTTGTACAAAGCTCAAGTGTAAGTGGATCAAAGATCTCCACATTAAACCAGTACACTGAAACTATTAGATGAGAAAGTAGGGAAAATCTTAGAACACATAGGTACAGGAGAAAATTTCCTGAACAAAACCCCAATGGCTCAAGCTCTAAGGTCAAAGATTAACAAATGGGACTTAATGAGATTGCAAAGTTTCTGTAAGGCTAAAGACATCGTCAAGAAAACAAAACGGCAACCAACAGAATGGGAAAAGATCTTTACCAACACCACATCAGATAGAGGCCTAATATCCAAGGTGTACAAGGAACTCAAAAAGCTAGACATCAGAGAATCAAATAACCCTATTAAAAAATGGGGTACAGAGCTAAACAAAATGTTTTCAGTTGAGGAACACCGAATGGCCGAGAAACATCTGAGGAAGTGCTTGACATCCTTAGCCATCAGGGAAATGCAAATCAAAACAACCCTGAGATTCCACCTCACAACAGTTAGATTGGCCAAGATCCAAAACTCAGATGACAGCAGATGCTGGCGAGGCTGTGGAGAAAGAGAAATACTTCTCCACTGTTGGTGGGGTTGCAAGCTAATACAACCACTCTGGAAATCTGTCTGGCGATACCTCAGAAAATTGGATATAGTACCTGAAGACCCAGCTATTCCACTTCTGGGCATATACCCCAGAGACACGTTAATACACAACAAAGATATATGCACCACAATGTTAATAGCAGCTCTATTTATAATAGCCAGAAGCTGGAAGGAACCCAGATGTCCTTCAGAAGATGAATGGATACAAAAATTGTGGTACATATACACAATGGAATACTACTCAGCCACCAGAAACAATGACTTATCCAAATTCTTAAAAAATGGCTGCATCTAGAGAATATCATCCTGAGTGAGATAACCCAGTCACAAAAGAAAAGACATAATATGCAGTCACTGATAGTGGAATGCTAACCCCAGAGGCTTGCACTCCCCCAGAAACAACTCACAGACTGTATGAAGTCCAAGAAATAAAGAAAACAAAAAAATATACATATATTTACAATACAAGAAGACTTTGACTATTTCCATGTTGCGTTTTATTTTGCATGTACTTTACGCTTATTGTAACTATTAGGTTTTCAATGCATACTTTCAAGCCCTTGAAAAAAATCAATTACTGACTAAAAAAATATATTTACATGGTTTTATGTAAAAATTATTTCAATGTCTGAGAAAACAGTACTGACAAAAATGTATAATTTTAAGCAAAAAAAAGAAAAACTTTTATCAAACTGACCTATAATGCAAAAGCAGTGACTCACAACAGAAGAAAAATTATAAGCACTTGTACAGCCTGGACGAGAACAGCTGAAGTCTCAACATAGAGAAGAGTCTATCAGCCCATGGAATTACCCTGTATTTGTTGAAATAAATAAATCAGTAAATGGAGAATAATAATGGGTTTAAATAAAGTGAAATAGGTAATTCAACCTGTGGGTACATTACAGCCTGTACTTTCTTTACCTTAATTGTTAAAGAGATCATAGCTATAATTATTTAATTGAAAGATCACTTTTTCACAATTCCCTTGCATGAAAAGTATAGGAAAAGGGTTGTTTATTTAGTACCTACTCTGAACAACAGTTATTAAATAAAAGATACCATTGGAAAGTACTTCCATAAGGAATGATAAGTAATCAAGCGTTATGTAAATATTTTGTCCAAGAACCTTTTAGGAATAATTACGTCTTCTATCTGTCATTTATCTTTATATCAATGATATTTTATTGTCAGATTCTGGCAAAGAAGTTTTAGAGAATATGTTTATGGTAAAAACAAAGATTTCTGCCATGATGGGGGCTAAAAATTGCTCCAGAAAAAAATAGAAAATTAAATTTGCTTATTTTTTTGGGCTATAAAATCAGTCAACCAAAAATATGACAACAAAAGGTACAGATCTGTAGAGAGTAATGGAAAACTCTGAAGAATTTTCAAAAATAATTGAAAGATATTAACTGGTTTAGGTTCATAATTGGATTAAGTATATCTGCGTTAAAGTTTTCTAAACATTACAAGGAGATTCCAATTTTTAAACTCCAGTATGTGTAACAGCTAAAGAAGAGTGTGAATTATTGGAGAACCAAGACTGAAAGATATATATATAAAGACCTACTCAATGCTAAATTTGATTGTTTTTGTTCATTTTACCTTCAACTCATTCTTCTACTAGGATCATTATGCAAAGTCAAGATAAAATCATAGAATAGATTTTTTTAGTTCATGAACAAAGTAAAAAAATTGAAGTCATATATAGGAGAGATTTCTGAATTAATTACAAAAGGTACAATAAGACTACATCACTTTTCACAGTTATGTTATTATGTTAGGCCAATTAAGATTGGTAAAAACTTATAGTAATCACTTGGGTGAAATTAATAACAAATAATTGAAAAACGAACATATAAATTTTATAAAAAAAAAAACTGGATTCTTCCATGTACTGTAAAAAGAAGACCATTCAAAAGGCACCATCATTTTATACTCATGCAAAGAGGATGAGAATGTCAGGTTATAAGTCACTCAAGATAACCAAGGTAATTAAAAGTCCATGTACCTCAGTTCAAATGTCATAATTGCATGCAATCTTTGTCTTACTGCCGACTTCCTTAACATAATTACTGATTCTTTATATGAAGAAAGTTTGCATATAGAGACTACTGAAGTTTTGATAACTTAGAATTAACTTTATTGTTTATGTAATTGCATCAGGCTATCAGAAGTGAAATCTATGCACATCATTTCTGTTTTATGCATTCTCATTCATGTTTGCTAGGTCTATTAGCTGAAGGAAATTATGAAATTGAGCAATTACTACTAGAAAATGTGTAAAAAATCACAACATTTAATAATAAAGGTTATATTAATAGGAAAAGTTTAACTAAAAATCACTCTATTACTCAGTAACAAGGCAAGAAATAATAATAATAACAATAATAATAATAATAGCAATGATAATAATAATGATAATAGTAAAATAACATCCTACATGTTCTTGAAACAATCAAACACTGTTTTTGCAGGTAGTAAGACTAGAGAGCAAGCAAATAGATATTTTTTATTTTGTAGAATTTAGAAGACAAATTATGTAAACCATACCATTTATACATACTTAGAGTTTCAATGGACTACTGCTTGAAGTTATGTAAAGGCTGTCTTTGTAATTATATGTTTATTGAAAATCATGACAATTATGGCAATATTGACAGAAATTAAAATTGATAATGTTACATATGTATCCAATAAAATGATGGTTTTTTGCTTATTACAAAATAAAGCAATTTACTGGTACACCACACAATCCCACAAGACAAGCAGTTATGTAAAGGGCCAATTGCACCTTAAAGGAGATGCTTATTAAGCAAAAGGGAAGAGTAAACCCCCAGGGACAGACTAAATAATGCTTTGTTAACTCTACATTTTCTTAATGTAGAGCTGGTGAAAAAGGAACAGCAGTAGCTGAAAGACACTGGGGCATCGAACTAAACCAGCCAATATACTCTAAGGATTTGTTGGTATTAGAATGAAAACCTGCAAAAGGTTTAGGATGGGAATGTAATTATGCATATATATATATACATATGTGTGTGTATATATATATATATATATATATATATATATATATATATATATATATATATATATATGGAGTAAAATATAGTTACCAATAAATTTTTAAAAAGTAGTTCTAACCATGGAAAACTTTTTATATGTTGACACATTAGTCTTCATAAAGAAGATAGCTCAGGTAACTCATTTTCACAGTTGGTCTCAGTGATTTCTCCAAAATATGCATATAAGTCAACTTCACGAGGGCTAGCCTAATGGATCAATCAAATGTAGACAACACATATCCTGGACAGATATCCCAGAGCAAGAAAATCCAAAAACTGAACAATAAATGCTAAAGGTACTTTTTTAACCACTTTATTTTAACAAACAAAGATAAATGTACAAATGTTAAGCATTTTTGCATAAAAGTATATGAATACGTTTTTGTCAGTGCTTGTTTTTTTTTTTTTTTTTTTTTTTTGAGATTTGATAGTGTGCATTAAGATCTTACTCATTACAATGAGCATAAAGTACATGTAAAACAGGATGTAACCTAGAATTAGTCAAAGTTTTCTTGGTGTGTAAGGATTAAGCATAATGACTTTTCTTTCTTTGTTTTTTTTTTTTTTTTTTTTTTTTTTTTTTTTTTTCTTTTCTTGAACTTTATATTGTCTGTGAGTTGTTTCTGGAGTGTTCAGAGCTTTCTGGCGTTAGGATCCAATTATCAGTGACTGCATATTATGTCTGTTCCTTTGTGACTGGGTTATCTCACTCAGGATGATATTCTCTAGATGCATCCATTTTTGTAAGAATTTCGTAAAGTTATTGTTTCTGGTAGCTGAGTAATACTCCATTGTGTCTGGGGCCCTAATCAGGAATTCTTCACCCAAATTCAGCAGGAACCAATTATAAAAATACTGTTGTTCTGATCCCTTATTTTGTAGTGGATGTTTTTGGTCGCTTGATGGGTTATTGTTATTATTGTCTAGGATGATAGGTTGTTTTATTTAATTATATATTAATAGAAATTAAGATTATCTTGTTGAATTACTATAAATTGATAAAAATTAAGGTTGCTTTATTAGAGCAATGTCTGACTATGTTGTACTTAGGACATTTATTTTAAATGTGATGTAAAATCTAATTATATTGTTTTTATAATTTGGTTTAGATAGTTAATGATAATGAAAAACATTTTTTAAACAAAATGGGGGATGTGAATGGTAATTTCTGGTTTTGTTAGTGATTCTGTTGTATCATGCGAGGTTTTTCTGGAAACCATCTTGTGGGAGGATATTTTGCTGGAGTAGCCCAATGAGAGGATGTTTTGCTGAGAATAGACAACATGGTGTATTTCTGGAAGCTGCGTGGTAAATGGGCATATGATGATTTGCTGGAACAGATGCTTGAGAGGACTTGTGATGTTGGAACAGTATAACTCAACAGACAAAGGCCAACGCTCATTGCCTGATTCATCTTGCAACAGTTGGCTGGGCTTCATTAGGCTTTGCTGAGCCGGGTCTTCACTGATAACACTCCTGCTTTGGTTTTCATCACCTTTCTCTGCTGAGTAATACTTGTTAGTTCATAGAGAGAAATGCTTCAAAGAACTTCTTGTGGCATTCTAGCTGCTACTTGCAATTTATTTCTTGTCAAGTTGATGCATATATTACTATGAGACATAACTCTCCCTTTATTGTTCACCTGAAAGATCTCATAATAATAATATTATGACAATACAATAAAATTGGAACTAAAAATGACACAGCATCTTTAAACATTCAAATACTTTAAATATGTAGTTACATTAAATTATATAAAATACATCTAATCCTGCAAATTTTAATGTTTTAAAGTGTTTTTTAAAATATTAAAATTCTAATTTATCCAGAGTCTCTCTAAATTTGTAAAATTTCTCTGAAACTCTAAAATCTCAATAAATCTCAGAAATCTCTTCAAACTTTTAAAGTTTTCCCTTCTTGTGGCATCACCATATAATGGGGAGAGATATATAAGCACATAAAAACAAAAAATGTCAGGAATGCATTTTGCTGAGTTATTTAAAAAGTGTTTTCCCCAAACAGGCTATTAGCAAGTCTTTTGGTTATTCTCTACATTGTGATGGTAAGGCTGCACTATTAAGGATAGAACACAATGAACATGGAATAATGTAGCTGGTGCTTGCTTGGAATCATCATGGCTACTGGCTAGTATTCATGGAGCCAAAAGTTATTTTGCATACTATTAAGAATAAGTGATCATGACCATCAAGCTGCTATAAACACTGTGACCTACAAAAAAGATCTTACAGCAAGATATACTTGTGCAATACCGTCACAAATATTACACAGATAGCCAATTTCTTTTTGGATGGATTTTAAGCATACTTTATCAAATGAGATCTAGAACTGACACTATTAAACTGTACAAGACCTAGAGACTATGTTGGTCATGGGACAAGGGGAAACCTACTACTATGACACTGGTAACAACTCTCCTAATGCTGTGACCCTTTAATATAGATATTCATGTTACAGTGATTCCAAGGAAAAATCATTTTCATTGCTACTTAATAACTCTCATTCTCCTCTTGGTATCATGATGTCAACATCTGATATACAGAATATCTAATGTGCAACACCTATGAAAGGGACATTCAACTCACAAAGGGGTTGAGAACCACTATGCTAAAGGAATATCACAAAAATTTGACTCCTAATGATATATCTTTGTAATAATAAATCTAACTATCACTTAACCCTTATCAATGAAACTTCTTTAGAAGGATAGCAACTAACAAAGAGATCTACAACAACATATGTACAGAGGGCAAGAAACTTTAGAGAGCACTAAGCTCTATATAGAATATCTCTATCAAATGCCTCTCAGATGCGGGGATCAATATGGAAGAGGAAGCATTATTTTATTAATTTTCTTATAATTTTTAGTTTATCTATTTTTACTTTTTGGGTTTTCTTTTTCTCTTTTATTTAAGACAGAGTGCAGGCATGAAGGCAGATGGGTAGAAGGGTGTGGAGGATATGGGAGAACTCGGGGAGTGGAAGGTAAATAATAAAAATGCGTTGTCAGGAACCATTAAAGTCAACTTAAAATAATCAAGGTAACTTTTTTCTTTCTCAACTCCAATATGACAAGAAGAAGAAGAGGAGGAGGTAAAGGAAGGAAAAGGAGAAGATGAAGGTGGTAATATCAGAAAGGACCTCAAACATAAAATTTGTAGCCAGTTTATTGCATAACTATTCCTGGTGCCGTAGTGGAGAAGGGCAGTACAAACATTCCCATTTAGGAGATTGTAGAGGCAGGTGCAGTGACATAGATATTTTGGAAGGAAGTGTCTCCAGCACATATGTGTTTCTCAAACTCTAAGTCACAGTTCATTACTTCATGAACTAACTATGCTATTCACAATGGGTTTACCTGAAATTAAGTTTTGGAAACCCAGAGGGACCAGCAACCCCCACCATGACATAGAATTGCTGGTGCTATCCTATGCTCTCAACAAAAGCTCATGCAGGAGCCCTGGCTTCATCAGGGCAGAAGTGAAACCATCTTGGAAAAAAGTAAAAATACTTTGAAAAACTGAAAAATAAAAATTTATAAATATAAAATTTCAGTCTACAAATTATGAGCCCCTTAAAATCGACAGTAAGTCATACTTTCTTATCCCAAAAGTAAAGAACTAGTACACAAGCACTATCAAACCAAACCCAAAACAAAGTTCCATGAATAATGCTAAATGTTAGACTTCTGGTACTCACAAATTTCTATGCTACAAAGGGCTTTGTGGTGCCAATTCTCTGGTGCTACTATCCACAACACATGCAGATTGTCTCATAGGTCCCACCCAGGTCTACAAAATGGCTACTGTCCTTAACATGACTGGTGTACCATCCGTGATGTTCAGTGTCACTGAACTGCATATACCTTCACTAATAACATCTGCAAGGTTCTTTTCAGGGGGCTTTAACCATAACACATTCTCCCAAGCCTCAACTTCTCTCCTTGATTCCTTTAATTCTGGAGATTTTTCTGCTACTAAGACTGTGCCCTCACCAGTAGCTTTTACTGGCCCCTCTCAGTGCTAATCAACAGTTGCTTTTCCTGATATTTTATTAAGTATAATTTCAAATTGTTTAAAATATTGTCTTCAATGTGTGTCCATAATAATATTACATAGCATACAAATTATTTGTTTTATACTAAACATGATTGAAACAAAAACAGAAGATATGACTAGATACAAAATATTATTCATCTTCAGGAGATGATTATTGTGATACTGATAAGTACGAATTTCCAAATACTAAAACCACTGAGTAGTATAAAAAGAATTAACTTTCAAAACTGAAGACAACTCAAAAACAAGATTTTAAGATGGATGTTGCTTTCCTTCAATATAGAAGTTATCTTTCCTGGCCTAAGATATCAGAGAATTTAATATTCATAGGGGCATGCAAATCTGTAAGAAACAGAAAGAACCATTTCCCACCCACTCTCAGTTTCTAACTGTCTTGTGTGAGTATTTTAGTTCTGTGTAACTTGAAGTAAAATCTATGGCATAGACAAGAACAGCTCCTAGGACACATGTCAGTTTTTCAGACTGTTTTCTCTGGCTTGTAAACTTCTCAAAAAGTGCCATCTGCAATTTGTTGAAGGAGTGGGATGAAAAGACAACTCAAAGGGGAAGGCAAAAATCAATGAAAAAAAATCAATGTAAAAGTTGTAAAAGCTATACCAATTAGCTTCCTAATATATTGCCTTTTGAAGTGCCAAAGAGCTGTTTTAAGTGCTACTTTTAATTTTTATTTGACTAGACTCACTGTTAATGGTAGGAAGCAATCAGGTGAAACCAAAAAAGAACTAACCCCCAAAGCCTTCAGCAACTAAAGGAGTATTTATAGTCCAGTGAATGGTTCTTTTTCCATACCCTGTTTTTCTCATTTCCTTTGTGCATCTTTTAAATATTTGTGGACATATGACTTCTCAAAACTGTTTAATATCTTGGTTAGAACAAAACATTCTAAAACTTACCAGGGCTTTGCTTTTATGGGATAGGTTGAAATATATGTGTACCCTTTGAACAGATTATCATAAAGGAATTTAAAATTACATATAAATATAGTACTATGGGTAACATAAATAATTGCAATGTATATTTTACTGAAAATAGTTTTAAGTATGTTCTCTGATTTGAAATGTGATATATATTATGAAAATATTGGATAACACAATTTTTGTTATTTTTACAACTAAATCCTCATAACAAAGTTAAAAAAACAGCAGTTGAGTTCATAAAATTTTAGGCCATTTGCATAATAAAACCTATAAATAAGGCTGCTATGAAAGTGGTGTAGCATGTGTTCTTATTATATGCTAGAACATCTTTTGGGTATCCTAGAAGTGGAATAGCTGGGTCTTCAGGTAGTACCGTGTCCAATTTTATGAGGAAACTCCAGACAGATTTCCAGAGTGGTTGTACCAGTTACAATCCCACCAACAGTAGAGGAATGTTCCCCTTTCTCCACATCCTTGCCAGCATCTGCTGTCACCTGAGTTTTTGATCTTAGCCGTTCTGACTGGTGTGAGGTGGATTCTCAGGGTTGTTTTTATTTGCAGTTCCTTGATGACTAGGGATGTTAAACATTTCTTTTGGTACTTCTCAGCCATTGGATATTCCACAGTTAAAAATTCTCTGTGTAGCTCCTTGATATGAGGTTTGGGACCCAGAATTGTAAGAATAATATGCACAGATAACTGCATTGTCATTTCCACAGTCCCCAGTTACACATTCTTATCAACCTCATAGTTTTCTATGAGATTTCCTCTTTTGTCAACAAAGACAAACACCAATATGTTAGTATTTTTCATGATATTGCATCGGTGAGTGGTTGATGAATATTTACCCCATGTTGTTTAGCTGATACTTTTCATTAAAATATCTAGTAGGTGATAAATTATACTTTTCTGTTATATTACAAATTAATAACTAGACTAAATGTCCTGGAATTCCAAATTAAAAATATTGAAGTATTAAAAATGATAGGATTATAAATTGTACTTTGTAACAGATATACTTATTAACAAAAAGGGAGAAAATGAGTAATTATTAAATGATTATTTGATGAATTAAATAGTAAATATTTGTCAATCTTTTACAACACCAAATTACATGTGGTGACAAGGTGGATTTTATTCTAGTTTAACATTGAGTGCAACTCCCTTTATATGATTCACCAAAATTTATATTAACAGCTCTGAGTATAAAATGTCCTTTACCAAATTGCCACAAGTAAATTCTACAGCTAACATTATCAATTTAATGGTGAATTCAAATATTTATTTAATTGCCAGGAATGACTAAGAAATTACCTCCTCTCATATTTTAGTGTAGCAGGGCTGCTAGTTTATGATCACTCTCCTACTCCAAAAACATAAGTCAAAAACAAAGGGATACATGCAGGATTTAAAAGAAATAGATTTAGTTTTGTTTGATGATTTAATGTAGGAAATATGTCTTTGTTGAAAAACCCATATAATGAACACAGAATACAGAACAGTTAGTACACCTGCCTGTAACATTTCTTTAATTTCTCAGCAAAGAAGGACAAAACTAATGAGTACTTAGTACCAATAAACATGATTTTTATTCAAACCTTGTTCCCAGGCATGATTCTCAAATAAAGGGAAGCATAGATTCTTGTTGAAAAACATGATGGTATGATTTGGATCAAAAACACAAAAGAGAAACACAACATATACTTCAGTTTTTGAAAACAAGAAATAAACATACAAGTAATTGGGAAATGTCAAAGATGTATAGGAGCTGAGTAGAGAACCTGTAACCATTTCATCCAAGAATAATAAGATAGTATAGGATTAGAAAACAATGATAAATCAAATTATGTGGTGATAAAATAAATTAATAAATGAATAAGTACATTTAATACAATTATCACCTTTTCATGAATTTAAAATTAACTTTTTATGACTCAAGTACAGGATACATATAGATTTTCTTCCAAGACTACATTTAAAATATTGAAGACAGGGTAATTTAGAATCCAGAAATATGACAGATTATACTATATTAGGATTGTTATGATCAATAATAAATTCTGAGGCTTTCTGCCTCTGAAACAATAAAATGAAAATAGTCAAACTCAGTTTCCATGCCTAAGACCATATGTCACTTAATCGTGAGAAATGTACCTATCACCTCCTGAGATTCTACAACTTAAGGGTATCAAGGGCATCCAAATCAAGATTTATTGTTAAGAAATGTTTATATCCAAGGGGCATAACAAAAACATAGCAATCGAGCATATCATACTTGGATTCTATCCACCACATCAGACTCATTGAAAGAAAGTGTAGGACTTCAGTTTTACATTAAAATTATGAAAAATGTTCTAATATAAACACTGAACAATAGGGAAGATAGAGTATGGAATGTATAGAAGTGCATGTCAATCCTCTATTTCTGTTCTAAAATATTATTACTGTTTTGACTATGTTTTTTCAACAACATAATTTAGATTTACTCCTTGCTCACTGATACACAGATATCTAACATATTCGTCACATAATGCTAACCGGTGGGAACAGTGTTTGACATTGATCATGAAAAATGCTATCAGCATGTTTGTCACTCAGTGAGAGCAGTGCTAACAGACTGCTCCACAAGTGGTTGGAACAATGCTTACTGAATAACCCAAAATGAGGGCATTGATGAAGCAGTGTTTCCAATGAGGTTGAAGGACATTAACCAACTTAGCACAGTGTAATTACTAGGCTTTCTTGGCTACAGAGATGTTGCAACAGTGACACGTACTTGCTGCTTTTTCACAGGACCTATGTTGGATTCTCAGCACCCATATTGAGCAGCTCAAAACTATTCCCAACTCCATCTACAGGTAACTAAACATAGGTATTATGCACTTGCACAAGTAACAACATGCAATCCTCTAAATGAAAATACAAATGAATTTTACCCAAATCACCAGACAGACAGACAGACAGACAAAGAAACCGAGAATAGGCTTCAGAGGGTGTTGCACACAGAGTAAGAATACTGAAACTATCTCTTCCCTGTGGGATATTTTTCTTTCATTTGATATTTAGGGAACCAGCAGAGTTCCATGATTGTGAATGATCATCAAGATCTTCTTGCCAGCTTTTTCAACATAGTAATTTTCTTCGTCATTACAGTTCACATCAAATATTAGGATATAATTTCTTTTCTGAGATCTTTGTTTTCTATGAACCTGGCACTCTTTTTGCAATGTATTTCCCATGCTGCCACCTTCTGGATCTTTGGGTCTTTTGTATGTATCATGCCAAATGTCCACTTAGAATGTTTACCGTCAATTTCATGGCCATAATTTTTATCAGATTCCCTCAGTTGGGATTCTGTGATCTGATCCTTCCCACACATGAACACTGGTTGGTTGACTGTGACTCCTAGCTCTGTCATTCTGATGTAGTTTCTTTTCAAAAACACATAGGCACATTTCTGCCATTTGGTCAGGTTGGTTCATTATTCCTCAGAGAAGTATTTGGAAGTATCCTTGAAGGCCTTGAACATCTTCTCTGGGTTTATAAATATCCTCAGGGCTCTTCATACAGAAACTATCTGTGTTCATGATTCTGGGGAAAGTGTCATGTTGAAGACTGTGAACTGTCTCCAAGCATAAAACCAAATGTCCTCAAACACAAAGAAGTGGAGGGTATTTCTTCAGAGTATCTCAATTCAGCTGCTCCCCAAGAATCAGCAAATCAAAATAGTCATTGACATTGGGGGGAGCAAATGAGGTAAGAGTGGGGTGCATGAGTACAGACTTCATAGACAGAAAGTACTTCATAAGGGTGTGGTCCCTGGATTTTTCACCTAAATTATTATATTTCCTTTCTCTCTGGCACTGGCTCTACCATGGACTACTGAGTTATTGAAATAGATTTACGTAAGTTTGCCCACATTTTCACGTTTGTCTACATCCCCATCATTCTATCCTTTCATCTACAGCATTGAATGTAAGGATAAAATCTACATGCTGAAGGTCCAAATCTTAAATCTTCCACTTTTCTTCCATAGGTGGTTTAGCTTGACATCTCTTTGCAATAACCTTACAAGCTTCCAATAATTTATAAAGAAAATATGAATGGTTTTTTCTTAGATACTCTCTGTATTTACATTTGAAATATGATACCCTTCACACACCCAGTTCCACTCCCCCACTATTTGTCTTCACTAAGGTGTACTAGCTCCCAATCACCCTCTTTATCTCAGTGCCTTGTCATTCCCCTACATTGGGAAAATGTGACCTCAATTTGCCAAAGGTCTCGTCTCAAAGTGATGCCAAATACTGCTATTCTCTACTACATATGCAACTGGAGCCACGGGCCTCTCAATGTATGGTCGATGGTTGGTGATCTGTGGAAGACTTGGTTGGTCAACAATGTTGTTCTTCCCATGAGGCCACAACACTTTTCCTCTCCTTCATTCTTTCCACTAAACCCAACAACCTCACCAGGGTCCCCTACTAAGTCTGATGGTTAGCTGCAAGCCTGCTGAGCTGCATGATTCTGACAGAAACAATGAGGAAGCACCCCTGTTTCCTGCCAGCAAGCACCTGTTAGCATTAGTGATAGTGTTAGGACCCTGTGGCTGTGCATGGGTTGATCTCCAGGTGAAGCAGTCCATGGAAGATCACCTCTGCAATCCCAGCTCTTCACTTGATTCTGTAACTCCTCCTGTGAGTGTTTTGTTCTTCTTTCTAAGAAGAACTGAGGCTTTCACATTTTGGCTTCTTCTTTTTCTTTTTTCCTTTTTTCTTTTCTTTTCTTTTTTTTTTTTTTTTTTTTTTTTTTGCTACCTAAGGTCTGTGAATTATTTCTTGGGTATTCAGAGCTTTCTGGGTCTAGTATCCAATTATCAGTGACTACAACCATGTGTGTTCTTTTGTGACTGGGTTACCTCACTCAGGATGGTATTCTCTACTTTCATTCATTTGCCTAGGAATTCTGTAAAGTCATTGTTTCAAATAGCTGAAAAGTACTCCACACTTTCTGTATTCATTCCACTGTTTAAGGACTTCTGGGTTCTTTCCAGCTTCTCACTATTATAAATAAGGCTGCTGCAAACATGGTGGAGCATGTGTCAATATTATATGTTGTAGAATCTTTGAGGTATATGCCGAGGAGTGGAATTACTTGGTCTTCAGGTAGAACTATATCCAGTTTTCTGAAGAACCACCAGAATGATTTCCAGAGTGGTTTTACCAGCTTAGAACCCCACTAACAATGGAGGAGTGTTTTTCTTTCTCCAGATCTTTGATAGCATCTGCTGTCATGTGAGATTTTGAGCTTAGTCATACTGACAGGTGTGAGGAGAATCTCAGGGATGTTTTGATTTGCAATTCACTGAGGACTAGGAATGTTGAACATCTCTTTAAGTGCTTCTCAGACATTCGGTATTCCTCAGTTGAGAATTCTTTGTTTATCTCTGTAACCCATTTTTTAATGAGATTGTTTGATTCTCTGGAGTCTAATTTCTTGAGATCTTTGTATGTATTGGATATTAGGCCTCTATCAGATGGGGGATTGGTAAAGATTCTTTCCCAGTTTCTTGGCTGCAGTTTTGTTTTCTTGATAGTGTCCTTAGCCTTACAAACTTCACAATTTCAAGAGGTCACATTTGTCAATTCTTGATCTTAGAGCATAGGCCATTGGTGGTATGTTCAGGAAATTTGTCCCTGTGCCTATGTGTTCTAAGTTCTTCCCCACTTTCTCTTCTAACAGTTTCAGTGTACCTGGTTTTATGTGGAGATCATTGATTCACTTGGACATGAGCTTTGAATACGGAGATAGGGATCAATTTGCATTCTTCTGCATGTTGAAACAGCACTATTTGTTGAAAAGGCTGGCCATTTTTTCATTGAATGTTTTCAGCTACTTTGCCAAAGATCAAGTGACTGTAGTTGTGAGGCCTAATTTCTGGATCTTCATCTACCTACCTATCTATGTACCAATATCATGCAGTTATTATCACAATTTCTTTGTGATACAGCTTGAGATCAGAGATGGTGATTCTGGCAGAAGTTTGTTGTTGTTAAGAATGTATTTAACTATCCTATGATTTTGTTATTCCAGATGAATTTGCAAATTGCTCTTTTCAACTCTATGATGAATTGTGTTGGGATTTTGATTAGGATTTCATTGAATCTGTAGATTGCTTTTGGTAAGATGGCCATTTTTTTTCAGGTTGATCCTTCTGATCCATGAGGATGGGAGATCTTTCCATCTTCTGAGATCTTCTTCAATTTCCTTATTTGGAGACTTGAAGTTCTTGTCATACAGATATTTCACTGCTTAGTTAGGGTCATCCCAAGGTATTTCATATTGTTTGTGATTATTGTGAAGGGTATCTTTTCTCTAATTTCTTTTTCAGCATGATTATTCTTTGAGTAGAAAAGAGCTACTTATTTGTTTGAGTTAATTTTATATCCAGCCACTTTGCTGAAGTTGCTTATCAGGTGTAGGAGTTCTCTGGTGGAATTTTTGGGGTTATAAGTTTACTATCATATCATCAGCAAATAGTGATAGTATGACTTCTTCCTTCCGATTTGCATCCTTTTGATGTTGTCTTCTTGTCTAATTTCTCTGACCAGGACTTCCAGTACTAAATTGAATAGGTGGGGGGGGGGGAAGTGGGCAACTTTGTCTAGTACCAGATTTTAGTAGGATTGCTTCAACTTTCTCACCACTTAGTTGGTGATATTGGCTACAGGTTTGATGTTTATTGCTTTTAGTATGTTTAGGTATGTACCTTGGATTACTACTCTTTACAAGACTTTTTATATTAAGGGGTTTTGAATTTTCCAAATGCTTTATCAGTATGTGGTGAGATGATCATGTTTTTTTTTTCCTTTGAGTTTGTTTATATGTTGGATTACATTGGTGCATTTTCATATACTGAACCATCCTTGCCTCCCTAGGATGAAGCCTACTTGATCATGGTGAATGACCATTTTAATGTATTCTTGGATTCAGTTTGCAAATGGTCCATTAGGGAAATTTGTCTGAAGTTCTCATGCTTTGTAGGATCTTTGTGTGTTTTAGATATAAGCTTAACTTCTTTATTTCTTTCTTGACCATATTATCATTGAGTAGCACATTGTTCAGCTTCCAAGAGTTTGTGGGCTTTTTGTTGTCTTTGTTGTTAATAAAGACCAGCCTTAGTTCGTGGTTAAATGATAGTTGAATGGGAGGAGTATATCTATCTTCATATAACTGTTGAGGCTAGTTTTGTGACCGACTATATAGTAAGTTTTAGATAAGGTACTGTGAGGTATTGAGAAGAAGGTATATTCTTTTGTTTTGGGGTGAAATATTCTGGAGATGTCTGTTAATTCCAATTGATTCATAACCTTTGCTAGTTTCGCTGTGTCTTTATTCAGTTTCTGCTTCCATGATTTGTCCATTGATGAGAGTGGGCTGTTGAAGTCTCCCTCTATTATTGTGTGTGGTTCAATATATGCTTTGAACTTTATGAATGTGTGTGCCCTTGTATTTGAAGCATAGATGTTCAGGATTGAGAGTTTATCTTGATATAGTTTTTCTGTATACATAAGATGGGTATCCTTTCTTAAGTTTTTGATAACTTTTAGTTGAAAATTTAATTTATTTGATATTGGAATGTCTAATCTAGCTTGTTACTTAGGACCATTTGCTTCCAAGGATATTTACTAGCCTTTTACTCTGAAGTAGTGTCTGTCTTTGTCTCTGAGATAAGTTTCCTGTATACAGCAAAATGCTGGAACCTGTTTACATATCCAGTCTGATAGTCTATATCTTTTTATTGGGTATTGAGTCCATTGATGTTAAGGGAAATTATTTAACAGTGATTTTTGTTTCCTGTTATTTTTGTAGTTAGAGGTAGACTTATGTTTCCTAGACAGATACAAGGTCCCAAAGTTAAACCAGGACCAAGTAAACCATCTAAATAACCCTATAACACCTAAAGAAATAGAAGAAGTCATCAAAAACCTCCCAACCAAAAAAAGCCCAGGTCCAGACGGGTTCAGTGCAGAATTCTATCAGACATTTATTGGGGATATAACACCAATACTCGCCAAACTATTCCAAAAGATAGAATCAGATGGAATTTTTTCTGATTTTTAATGACTGTTTTTCCTAAACATTTTAATATACCTAAATAATATTTTCATCTACTCTTACAAATGCTTGTAGAGAATACACCTATAATTTATCCATTTATTTTTTGCATATAGATATTTGTTTTATATGTATTTATGTTATTGAATTGAAAATAGTTACATAATATTATTAAATAATGATAAATAAGTTATATCCTGTTTTGATTGTTTTATGCTAAGCTTATACTGAATTGAGTAATGACAAAATTTGAATATACATTTTCTTGTTAAAGTCATTACTATGTACACATCAATTAGATGCTAGCTATTTCTGCCTTACTCAATTGATTATCAGTCATGGTGTTTCCATACATTTGTTAGGAACAACAGTGCAGATAACATACTGGCACTACATTTGAATGAATGAACAATTTGTCTCAGAGAAATGAGTTGCCTTTTATTTAAAACACAGAACTCTTCTTTAAGCAACATAAGAGAAAATAATGAGAATATCCCCAAAATATGCTGAATATGCTTATGTGGGTGGCAAAAGAGCCTCTTTTTTTATGCCACTCAGAGTAAAATTTTATGTATGAAAGACACAACTTGCTGGATAATATCTCTACATATCTGAATTTGAAGAATGATTTTAACAGTATTGCTGGTTTTAAATTTATTTTTGCTGTTTTAAATACTCATGACAAATTATCATTTAGGTAATTTATTTCAGAAATCTTAGTATATAGACTGAATTTGTTCTTAAATTATTTAAATATGTAAAATGTGGCATTTTTTGTTTCTGTCTAAGATTCTTGTAAGTTTTGTACATGTATGCATATTTTTGTATGTGGGGACACATGTGTATAGGTGGGTGGACATGTATGTTTGCCTGGGAATAGAAAGGCTTGCCTTTGTACATATTCTTTCTTTATCCTATACCTTATGTATCAGTATATTTTATTTAAATTCAGAGCTCAAGAAATTGGCTGGTTTAGCTAGCCAGAGTCCTCTGGTCTGCCACTGTATTCTAGGCTGTACTGCACACTTACCGGTCATTCATGTCAGTTATAGAATTACACTCAGGTCTTTGGCTTTGCACAAAAAGTCTTCTCTTCTAGACACACAGAATATTTTTACCTTCTTGTGCTGTTCATCTTAACATTGACAGAAATCTATTTGATTCAATGAACAACATAAGGTTTCACAGTGTATGTTGTACAATGAATAATTGTAGTTCATTAAAATGTCAGTGTATCACGTAGTTATCATTCTTTTATGAGTTTTTTTTACAGTTCCTCAAAGCGGTTTTCAATAATATGATGTGTCATTATTAGATATAGTTATTGTGATGAATAATAAGTTGGTTTAACTTACCTTTTATAACTCTAATTTTATATACCTTTAATTTGGTAGTTTATATCCTACTTAAATAAAACAATAACACTAAAAACTTTCCTTCTTGCAAAATATTAATTGATAATTTAGAAACTTATGCTTCATAGAATTCTGCTACACAGTGCTATAATTGTTTTTAGCACAACACTTTTATTTCCACAAAACACAATTAATAATTATTGTCTTATTTCTTCGTTTCACCTAAAACTAGGTCCTTCTAGAGGTTGAGATATTTTCCATCACTTCTGTCTCATCTTACTGATGTACTTCAATTTTCTTATAATTCTAAAACAGATTAAAAATAAAGAATAAAAAGACACGGCTTTTTAGACTAAATAGTTGAAGGAAATCATGTTAACTGTTGTCGAGCTCATTTTAATTTTGAAATTTTAAATTATTTATTTTATAACAAACTTTTTGTTTTGTTTGTTTGTTTGTTTGTTGCAGTTATGATTTTGTTTTTTGTTTGTTTGTTTTATAATGATTTGTATGCTTTTTTCTGAGACTGGAATGTCCTAAAAATATTTCTGTGCTGGAATTAGTTTTGGCTGAAAAGGAAAAAGAAAGTATCTGTTACCTCTGTCTAGGCAGGTAAGAACTCATGGAAGCCATCAAACAGGGTTTGAGAAGCAGGATACAGACATATCTGAGCTGCATTACTCCAAAATTTATGAGCTCTGGGAAGCAATAAATCACAATTTCAGGTTTTATTTCAATTGTTTTCCAGCTAAGATTGTTTGCAACAGATTTTGAACCCATCCTAAAATAACTGTCCTGCTGTTCAATAAAGTGTTTCTGAGCAGTGACACTCTAGGTAAAAGTAGAAAGAAATGACTCTTACAGTGGTATTACAATGTGTGGGGACATTTTATCCAAATGTACACAAGTATGATTGGTATTTGAGTTTCAAAGTCTAAGAAAACATTGTCCTATTGTTATACTAAGCAAGTTAGTACCTTGGAATATAAAAGATGGAAGTGAAAAATTACAAAAGCCAAACAAGCTTGTATGTGGCTAACCCGGGTACTCTCATACTGGTTCACATCATAAAGAGAAACTAAAAATGTTGTTCTGAATTAAACATCAAGCTATTGTCTCTGGATCTTAAGTTTTTCAGGAGGATTTTTTGTATTAATATGTTTGATTTTTAAGCTGGAGTCATTAAAACTTTTTCACATAATATATTTCTGTTTCTCTGTAAGATTTGAGCAATGCAGGCATTGGTCTAAACTATCAGTAGACCCAGTGTATAGACAACTGAAAACCCAGAGTCCTTGCAAGTAACCTGTCAAGGAGACAAGTCTTTTACTTGGCCGTATTATATGGTCTTTCTGGTTATTGTTTCTTTCATCCTACAAGAGTGGGATGTTTTGCATTATACAGTTTAGACCATTACTGAACCTGTTGAAGTTAGAAAAAATTAATGTCTTTATCAGTGTTATTTTACCATAAATTCATTCCTTAAAAATAATTACTACAATTCATTAAGTGGCATTTTATAGCACTCAAACCTATGTAATCATACACAAGTATTACTGTTCCTACTTTGCAGATAATGGAGCTGAAGCTGGGAGAAATCAAATCACTTTACAATCATATTTGACTTTAGAGTGACCCTAGTTCCAATCCAGAACTGTCGATTTTCTAATTTATACTCTTCCTGTCTCATCTTGCTGCCACAAATCAGGTTAATAAACCCTAGGCATTAGGAGAGGAATAGAATCATTAAGGCAGCCATGTAAGAATACAAATATCTTTTCATTGCACTTCTCTGTGTCTTACCTGTAAAGTATCACCCAGTTCACTAATTCTACAAGATTCAAGACCAACACTTGAAAGCGAGAAAGTACAGGAATACAGAGTGAGGAAAACAATGCTTTCTCTCTGAGGAATCCAAAAGGGAAAGAAAGGTCACATTGCCAGCTGGAGCAATTCTGTCTGTCATCAGATTTTATAATATGGTGTAAACATGGGGTCTGTGGCACTGAACAAGCAGCGAATAGCTTATTACCTCCCAAAATAGCACCAATGCCAAGCAACCTTAACTGTCTTAGCCTCAGGAAATTTCTCCATTCTCTGGGAATGTATAGTTGCATTAAATTATTTAGAAACATAAAGCTTGAGTGTATCAAAAGGCTAAGCCCTAGCATTGTAGTTTGAAATGGTTTGGATGAGAACTGCTTCAAATTAAGCTTGCTAGGTTCACCACTTCAAGTTTTGTAAAGAGTCTACATATTAAATAGGGTGCTGAATTATTAAAATAAACATATTATTCTAATAAATGAGGAGATGAACTAGGAATGCATTAGTGAAAAACCTGCTTCTTATCGTCCTTTGAATTTAAGTAGAAGAGCTATTTCCTAGTCAAAATATGTCTACTCAGTGTCATTCTGCATGGGAGAATTGAAATGAAATTATAAATCCCCAAACAGATTTTATTACTGTGAAAAACCTGACAGAATCTTAACCAAGAAACACAATTCTGCAGTGGCAAAGATGTATGTTAGCTCTCTAGTATTCTGAAGCAGTAATAAAAAAATGGAGGAAAGAATTTATTGTATTTTCTATCCATTTATTCTTTATATTCACAATAATTAATGTTGATAATTCCTTTCTACATAATTTAAAATTATCTATTGCAAAACTCTATAAGAAATTATTTAGGTTAAGAAAAATTTTTCTATTTAAAATAACAGCTTCTTCAATTTAATTTTCAGACAAAAAGCATCCAAAATTTATACTTTATTGATTCTGGATAGTTTCTTCTGAAATTAAAAACATGTTTCTTCAATATCCACATTCATACTTCCTTCATCTATCCTTCACTTATCTGACTTTTCTGCAATTTACTTGGCATGGCAATGCATTTTCAAGTCTTGGCAATCATGCCACATTGTAAAATAATTAAATTCATAATATTAATTTTATTATAATAATTATAACAAAATTATAAAAATAAAAATATTAATTACATTAAATTAATTAACTATGGAGGGATTTCTCAGAGCTTAAGAACATGCACTCTGTTCAGGCAGAGTACTAAAATTTGTTTTCTAGTAGCCATGTCAAGCTAGTTTATGAGTGCCTGTAACTCCAACACTAGGAGATATAAAGCCTTATTCTGGCCTCTCTGGGTAGAGTACACATGTGTGAAAACCCACATAAGCAAACCCATATACATAATATAAAAACCTTTAAAGTCAAGTTTTACCTAGAAATTTGATATGTAAAATGCATGAAAAGATAGTTGTCTATGGAAGTTGGGAATGGAGAACAAAACCTATGTTAGATAATTTTATTGATCACATCTTAACCATCAATAGAAAATTCCATTAATACTGAGTTTCTTCTTCAGAAAACAGTGTGCTGTAGTTTCTCCTGGAGTTCAATGTCTGCATTACATGTACTTCAGGTATCTGTTAAATGTTAATTGAGTGTGGAGAGCAGGTGTGGTGGCAGTCCCAAGGTGGTGCTTGGGACTCAGGCCAAGTCTTGTGACTAGCACCTGACTTCCTCCTGCCCCCTCCACCCCGATTAGCCACTCCCACTGTGCAAGCTGCGCAGGCACACCCATGACACAAGATCAGGCCAGATGACACAGACCTATGAACTACAGCCTTGCAACATGGACTGAGGAGGTAGAACTGAGAGAGGATAAAAGGGACTGCTCTTGGGGGCAGATGGAGAGAGAAAAAACAGAAAGAAAAACAGAAAGAGATAGAAAGGAGACAGAAAGATTTTCACTGGCATGCTGTAAGGTTCCTGAATAAACTGCTTTGAGAAAAATGCTGGGTTGTCACTCCTTTTCTGTTGGTCGGAGACAGTAGTGACAATTGAGGTTTGTATTTTTATCTGAGTATACCAAAAAGCAGCAATAATAAACTACAATGATTTTGTTCTGAATTATCAAAATAAAAATGTCCTTCTTATGAAGAAGTTCCATAGTAATCATATATGTTTTAGTATTTTATAACTTAAATTTACTAAAAATATAGAAAAACATTATATTTTTGTATATATACATTAATTATATATATAAAATCAATTAATTTAAAAATTGAGAAATTGATGTGTGCTTGTAGAGATAGTCACATATGATCCCTGAGGGATGCAGGTAGCAGGAAGAAAAGGTGCTTCATTCAATAGTGCTGTTTGATTTTTGGTGGGAACTCTAAGTATTTTCTGTATTAAATTGAATATGAGATCTACCTACATTTTTACACTAATTTTCTTTATTTAAAGTCATTTGATTATACATTTCAAACCAAGATAACTTCATACTAAGACCTAACTTAACATTTAATTAAATACTTAGATGTCAGAGCCTGCCCAATTTTAATTAAAAACAATAATCACTATACATAAAAGCATAATTATATATACTTGATATATATTTTGGATAAAATTAATTCATTGAAAAATACAACATGAGATAAACTTAATTCAAATAATATGTGAATTATTTTTAAAATGTTATTATATTTGTTAAGATGTAAACTACTTAGAAATTTGGAGAACTAGAAAATTAATTTCTTTATTCAATAGTTTTATTATTTTTTTCATGATAATACAAATGAGGCTAATATTCCTTCATTTCATGTAATATACAGAGGCCATTGTAAGACAGTAATTTCTTAGCTAATGCCATATTTTGGAGACTCTTATTTCTAGACTTTGGTATATTATACAATAATCATTTTAGCATTTCTGGCATTACATTGTGATATTTTGACTGTATGACTCAGAAATGTTAATAGACAATATATATGAAGGAATTATAAGAATCATCAGTCCCAACTCTTTTGTTTTCATTACCTCATAGAACATATTCTTTCTATATATTCTGCATATAAGATAACTGATTTATCAAAAGGAGGTTGGTTGTACACAGTGCCATAATGAGTTGAGAATCATGTTTACAAGGCTAAACTGAGAGACATGGTCACCAGCATCTTTAAAAAATCCACATATGCACAAGTAGACATTTGTTCTAGGGCAAAACAAGTGTATAATATAGACAAGTCATGGGAAAGAAATATCAACAATTTGATATCGGTAAATTATTAACTTAGCCCATATTTTTAAATGCTTTCAAATGATTTATCTAGACTTATGTTCATAATAGGGCAATATGCAGATTTTCAAAAGTCAAAATTTAAAAGTTTAGACCCAGCAGAACATTACTATTATTCAACAATTTCAGAATCTGCTGTCTTCTTGCCATTTTCACAACCACTGATATCACAAGTGGGTTTGGTTTCTGATAGTAAGATTATATGTGTTCTGTTTTTCAAACAGTAACCATATCATAATTTATGATTAATCAATTACTCATTGAGATGAAATCCATACCTAATACTAAATTAGTTATGCTACACATTGGATTATCTTCAAAGTAGCATTGGCTGATGATATACTGTCATTGCATATGGAATTTACCTGATGAATACATGTGTATCAAGTTTGAGTATGTCATTCAATATGCATAAGCTTGAGAAATATTTCTCAGAACCTTTCAGCTGAGAAATTACCTGGCATTCCTTGCATAGTCTCAATTCATTACCTTCTCTATTTTTAGTAAATATTTTAACTACTTCTGAGCTATATCTCTTTTTGTTTAATGAGGGCCTTAAGTAGTAATTTTCCTAATTCTGCACTTGATATATAAAGAATAAACTTTGTTCTCATGTAACTTACAAAGCATTTTTACTGAAAAATCAGAGAAGTAATTCTATTCTGCTTTTATTAAATTTTGTGTAAAAATATCCCAAAGTCTAATTCTTTATTCATTACAAGTTTAATACCTGGAGAGAATTAAGAACATTTTTTTTTCTGAAACAAACAAAGGAAGAAATACATCATTTTCAAAATATGCTACAGTGTACCTTGTAGCTTCAGGTATGACATGTGACACAAATTACTGTCTTTCATTCTTTTATTTTCAAGAGAGTTGTTGATACAAATTACAGAAACATTTTATCCTACCTCACTCAATCTCACTCCATTTAATTTTATTTTAAATGTAGTCTATGATATAATGTGGAGACATGTCTAATGACTCCAGGGTACCTACAATGATTAGCTTCCTTAGAACCTTAGGAAATATCCATTTAAAGCTATCTTTGTAATTGGTGTCCTTTCTAGAATGAATGATACATTGTTAGTGTATTATTCAAATGCCTTCTGAGCATATTGTGCACTGTGAGTTTTATGATACCCCACGTTGGATAAATGGTCAGATAGTCTTTATACTTCTGTATTCCTCTCATAGCAAACAGCATGACCTTAGATCTTAGATCTCTGCATGTCTAGAGATGTCTATAGCAGATCTCCAGTGAAACATCTTCTTCACAGACATCCCCTAATAAGTAAAATATCAGAAAGAAACACCAGCCTGGCCAGTGATATAACATGCTCTGGGCCAGTGACTCATGCTTTAACATTGTAAAATCCACTACAGAAAAGAGTTTCTTTAGATTTCTGGAAATGTCATAAAAAAAGTAACAAATCCTAGGAATGCTAAAAAAATAAGCCTACACTGAACTGGGTGGGGACAGAATGATAGGGTTTCTGCTGCTGGAACAGCTAATGTGGGCTTCCATGTGTGTCAATGCCTGCCATGGCATAAGTCTTATTTGTATAATAATCTAGATATTTTACATTCCTCCTTTTAGGAATAGCCTCCCTGTTAATGTTAGTGACTCCATGATATACAGACAATCTGAAAAGCAAAGATGTGCCTAATGTTTCTGTTGTGGTAAAATAAAAAAAAGGGGTAACCTTTTAGCATAGGCTATGCGGACACCCTTATTGCCAAATGGCATGTGTAGACACGGATGCTACTGTCACAGGATCTGCAACCTACTCTTTGCTTCTTTCCCACATGGTCTCTGACTGCCTCAGCATGTTTCATTCACTTTCCATTGGCATGCTGTTGTTAAGCATTGTACACACACACATCCTAACACTTTGTGAAGCTCTCTACTACATCCTCTTTGATCACAATTAAGTTGCCACATCAAAAAACATGCCCAGATACTCTAAGCCAATTGGTATGATATAATTTGCCCACCTAAATAAGTCAAATGATTTTGTAAAATTCCATTCCTCATAAAATATTCATAACAACTTTTATCCATATAGAGATGTGCCATGAGAATCATCGATATCTGCTTCCATGTTGCTCCTTCTTGAACCTGCCACTTCCTCCTTCTCTTCTGCCTTACCAAAACCTTGTCCTTGTCTCACTTTCTACTGTCCAATAGTGTATTGCCTAGATATCAACCTACATGTCTCAGCAAAATGTCTCAGTGAACACTGGAACCTTCAGGGCTGCGCTTAATTAAGTTATAGAAAAAAACACTAAAACCATGAGTGTGAAAATATATAATTTCTCATCTATGCAAAAGTATAAGGATGCAATATGAATTGTATTAGGAGCTTCGAAAATTGAAGGAAACAGAGGCAGCTGCATTAAAGTCACCTGTCATAGGTTACAAAGATAGGCAGATACAAAGGCAGTTCAAGTTAGCCTGGGACAAAGCAAGGTTAGGCCCAGGTATGGTAGAAATGGTAATTTTAAGACAGGTTCCAAACCAGCTAAAGTCTAAGTTTAACAGAGGTGGGCAGATCTCAGAATTCTTTTCCAATGTTAAAAAAAAATAATGTGTGCTTGCAATTTCCTAAGAATTAAGGATCTGGAGTTGAAGGATGTTGATTCATAGGACAATCAAAAGGACCCTTTAATAAATGACTGGATTGGTATTGGTAAGTAAAATAAATGACTTACCTTATGATCTTCAGGAAATGGGCTATCAGGAAAATTCTTTTAAATAGCAAGAGACAAATAATTACTTGGAAAACTGTCTCAAGCAGGATACACACACACACACATACACACACACACACACACACACACACACACACACAGAGAGAGAGAGAGAGAGAGAGAGAGAGAGAGAGAGAGAGAGAGAGAGAGAGAGAGAGAGAGAGAGAGACTGTCAAGAGATCTTCAGGGAAAACATATCAGAGAGAAAGAAAGTAGAACAGAAAGCAGGCTGGAAAGATGTCTCCATTAGTACATATGTCACCAGCTTGGACTCATGATTTGACTTCCAGTTGTTTGTTTCCCTTCTCCCAGACACCCCTTACTCAGAACCACAGGAAAAGTGAGAGGGGGAAGGTTTAGAAAATATTAAATTTTCAGAAATATATCAGAAATATAAAATACTTTTCATATATTAATATGCTTGTTTCCAGTATATTATTTTCTCATTGAGATTTAACCTAACATGACTATTTTTAATCCTTTGTTAGATGTTGGTTTGGCTTTTGAATTCTCATTGTTTGAGCCATATTCCTTGGACAGTGAAATTTGCCATGATTTGCTTATGTGATCAGTCCCTTCAGGACAATGCCAAGATCACAGGAAGCACAAAGAAATAATGGGAAAACATTTGAGTGGAAATTAAGTGGAGAAAGGTAGGGCACTGGTAACCTACTGTAAAGACTTAAGTCCTGTGAAAAGGCGGGATAGAGAGGGTAGCCCCGGAGGGCAGCAGATAGAGAGGGTAGCCCCGGAGGGCAGCAGATAGAGAGGGTAGCCCCGGAGGACAGCACAGCTCAGGGACAGTTTAAAGACACATAGGGTTGATCTTTAAGCAATTGTCTTACACGCCCTGTATTTTAAAGCGACAAGAATAGGGAAGAGGATGTGTTGCACTGTCACTGTCTTGGAGCAGCAAAGGATTTGTGACCTTGTACAGATATACTGCATGACTCAGCACACAGCACATGAGGCTGTTAGTCCCCCAAGCACCAATTTTGGCATGCAGATTCTCTCATCTGTGACAGTAATTAGTACGCCTTTGTAAGTAAGTTCAGTGAAGTACACTGTGGTATGGCAAGGGCATGTGCTCACATTGCAGACAAGTGCCAAGACTAAAGAGGGCATGCTGCAGGCATCCAGAGTCCAGCAAGAAGTTCTGGACCAAGGCTAGTGTTATGAATGAAACTATTTCTCTTCTTCTTCTTCTTCTTCTTCTTCTTCTTCTTCTTCTTCTCCTTCTTCTTCTTCTTCTTCTTCTTCTTCTTCTTCTTCTTCTTCTTCTTCTTCTTCTTCTTCTTCTTCTTCTTCTTCTTCTTCTTCTCTCTCTCTCTCTCTCTCTCTCTCTCTCTCTCTATATATATATATATATAATGTATATATTTATAATAATTTTATTATAATAAAATTTATAACATAATATAATTTATTATAATTATACTTTAATTTATAATATAATATAAATATTACATTTAAAATTTATAAAATTTATAATATAATACATTATATTATATATAATATAATGAAGTGTACATACATATGTATATGTATATGTGTATATATATATATATATATATATATATATATATATATATATATATATATATACTTTAATTTCAGCTTTAGCAACTGATTTTAAATTTCGTATTTGAATGCAGTTTCTTTAAAGATAACTAAGTTCAGATTTTGACCTTAATTCAGTGTGATTTCTGTGCTTCTGAAACTAATTAGAAACATTCCAAGAATTCATTTATAACAGGAGTGGGAGTGATAGCCAAGACTACCTTTTCATTGAAAAGAATATTTAAAAAATACTTGGTTTATTTAAGAATAAAATCATTCTGATCAAATAAAGATAACAAACAACCCAATGTACATTGTTGCTGTGAGGAGTTTACCAGAGAATCCCAGTGGGACATAGGTTAAAGCCCATGGAAAGTACTATATGCTTGTCAATAACACACAGGCTGTACAATATAGCCTCTAGCCTTTCTCAGGGTTAGCTTTTAATCACAAAAACCTATTCTGGTTGACACACCTCAATTTGCAAGAAGCCAGAAGTAGATCTATAGAAACAGAAAGCAAGGTTAGTACATTTAGGAACTGTCCCAGGTCTCTGGACTTTGATGAACTGGCCTTTTCTTTAGTTTTAGTAGGTGGCAGTAAAGTGGCCTGAATAGTAGTCCCATCATGGCATCATATGTGCTAAGGTGAGAGGATCTGTTATATACCAACAGGCTCTTTGGGCATGAGTGCAATGGGTTCTTCTTGGAGCTGAGAGTTTTAACGCCTTTTTAGCATTAGTAGTTAAACAAAATTTATGTTTAACAGATAAGTAGGCAGCTGAGGAGCAGACAGGCCTATAGTAAGAACTAGTAGTTAAGGGATTAATGGCACATCTAGGGCTGTTAGCTGAGTAGTTAATGAGGAGGACCGGAGGAACAACGATTGACATCTGTTGCCAGATTTTTGACACCTCATTTTTTAAAAAGGTTATTTTGACCATGGCTAAGCTTTTATCAAATTATTCCTGACTGATTGTCATGGAAGCAACATGTTTCTAGCAGTATCATATAGAGATTTTCTTATCTCATAAAGAGAAGGTCCATTATTTTTAGTGATTTTGAACAACTTTGGCTAAAGACTCTAACTGGGCTTCTATATTGGATGCAGAAAGATGGTCTAGGTTTGTGTCTATTTGAACATCCATGTTTTTAATATCCCCCTTGTAAATATGGGGGTGGCAGGAGTTCCAACTGCAGTGGAGCTCCCTTCCCCCATCAATAGGGAAATATAAATTGGAACAGTGGTAGAAGCATAGATTCTAGATTTATCTGGGTACTGCCCTTCCCACACACATCTGTGATAAAACATATCTGAGGATAAGAAAGATTGGATTCTCCAGAATATGGCAAGTTGACTGGCCTTTAGGTCTAGCAGACTAAGTAGTCTCTGGGTCTTGGAAATATGTTCCACTATTATTCATGGAGTTAACCAGTTGTGTATGGCTATGGAATTCTGCATAGGGGAACTCTCTAGATAGTATCTAGGTGTCATTCAATAGGCAGCCTTCCTATGAATATACCCCAAGGTGATGTAAATGTCGTTCTATTTACAGTTGTTAAGGTAGGAATTGAAGCTTAGTATTTGACTTGTTCCATACACAAGAATTATTGTATTCTTTCTAGCATGCTGAACCCTGGTGTGGAGGGTAGATGAAAGGGGGAAACTTGTGCTTTCTCTTTGGTTTTTCTCTTTGAGAATATCAAAGGAATTCCTGTGAAAAGTTGACTTTGGTTCTTGCCATCTGGAATGCTTGTATATGGAGGGTATCAAGTTTGGGCTAGTGACCTTGTTTACTAAAGGTATGATCTTGTTCAAAAATCAACAGTTAGGATATTCATCAAAATTTGGGAAACTAGCCATGAAATCTGGGCCAAAGTCAAGTTTACAAAGAGGGTCAACACAAATCTAGAAAAAAAATACCTTAGAGTTTTTTGCTGAAGTGCCTCAGCTGAGGGACTGAGGTCATATGTGGCTCTCCGAAGTTGCAACTGTAGACACAGCATATCCGATTTTATCTTGAACAAACTGCTCTGATGAGTACTTCTGCTTCTCACAGAAAGAGATATCTCAAGTCAGGTGCCATACTTTGAACCCTATTAGCCATATTCCAGAATCTAAGTGTGGAGGAGAGTTGGAGGTTCCTGGTTCACTAGCCCTGGAAACAGAGCAGATGAAGGATACAGTAGGCCAGGTGCTATCCCAGCAGCCTGGGTGTGATGGTTATTCATAGTTGTGAACTTGACTGTATCTAAAATGAAGGATAATACAGAAAAAGCGAGCACACATGTGAGAAACCTTCTCCTTGGTTTAAAATGGATAAATCTACTTTGTGTCCAGACCTTTGAGGTAGAAAGAAACACCTCTTAACCTAATATTGATACAGGAAGACAAGACACTCTTCATCCAGATCTTGGGGTAGAAAGACATACCCTTAATCTGGGCCAACACCTCTTACTGGAAGCTGGACAGTTTGCTTGCCTGAATGTCCTCAGTTTGCATGCTCATCTATTTTCACTGGTCATAGAGCCTAATTTTATAGCCTATACAAAAGACCACCTGACATAGTTAGACTTGTTAGACTGAACAGATACTAGATTATTGAGATTTCCATTCACAGCTAGCCACAGAAAGAGAGGAGAGAGGGAGAAAAAGGTATCTATATCTATATATCTATATGTTTATATGTCTATCTATCTAACTCTATCTCTATCTTTATCTCTATGTATATATCTATATCTATATCTCTATCTCTCTCTCTCTCTCTCTCTCTATATATATATATATATATATATATATATATATATAGATAGATGGATAGATATTACACAATTTCTCTGACTCTAAAGAACACTGAGAAGCTATCTTTCCTCATGGGCATGAATGCTTCCACATTGCAGCACCTTGGAGGAAGAACTGTGAGTTCTTACTGGCTAGAGCCAGGTGCAACTGTTTTCATGAGGGTCAATGTAGCAGACCTGTCCACATCTAGTGGACTGTCATGGAACCTTTGGTGCCATGATGGAGATGCTGTGCCTATTCAGGAAGATTTGTGAACCTCCAAAGACCATCAAAGAGCCTGATTAAGATGCAGCCACACTAGGGCCTTTATTCAAACTTGAACTTGGGATCATTGCCACCAATGGTGCAGTGGAGGGGTAAGGGTGGGGGTTGTGTCAGTGAATCCCCAAGCCCTCAGAGGGACTAGGTTTTGTAGGAAATGGCTCGTAAGTGAGGGGTTTCTAGCCTGGCAAGCATCTAACTGAGTGACTATTATAAGCTGATGGGTGGGTGCTCTGAACCAAATCTATTAACAATCAGAGTCTGAAAGTACATGTGGAGCTATCAGACTGATCGAGCGAATGACTCTGTGGTATGGGCCAGAGACAAGCTATATGGTTCTTGGAACTGGGGTGCAGCTTGGATTCATATTCAGGTCAAACCACATGTGCCTCCCATCTAGTTGATGGAGTCTAATGTCAATGCTGCCTTAGAGATGGTCTGTTGGGTTACAATCTGGCAGCATGCTGGCTGGACTGATGGTTGAAATTTTACAGAATTAAACATGTGGCTGGTCCAAAAAATAATGATATAATGAAAATAATGTTACTGTTTGATATGTGGTCTTGAGGTGTCAAATTTGTCTCTCTATATGTATTTCTAGTGTCACTTTAGCAGCAATTGTCCACAATCAAGCTGGCCAACTAAAAAAACAGGATTAAGTCTTCTGTACAGATAGCAGGTAGCCATGTGCAGTATCCCAAGGTCTCAGTCGATTGTCTGTTTATGGGACTGTCAGTTGTTGTACTTCTTTTATTCTTGTCTTTTTGGCTTCCTCCTTTGGATCTCTTTTATATTTGAAAATTTTAAATCACTCTTTAACAAATGGCACCTATTTATAACCTTATATCTTATATCATTATAATTTCTGAAGTTATTTTGTTTGTTGCTTTTTGCTTTCTGGTTTTTTTTTTTTTTTTTTTTGTTTATTGAACTAGTGTTATCTTTTGCAATAAATATTAAAAAATATAAAATGGTTTATCTCTCTATCAGCCCTGAGGTCTCACTCCTCAGGCTCGACCCTGATTTGGTGTCCCGCACACCTCTGGCATCTGGTGAGATCTACCACCATGGCCCAACTTGTCTGCACAACTCCCTTCCCTGGTGGTTTTCTACCACCTGTTTTCTGCCTCTATCACAGGATGTTTCTCTACCCAAAAATCACACCTGAATACCACTCTATAGATGATAGCTTTTCGTTCAGGTTTATATATTTAACTCTCCATCCACAAACCATCTACACAAGATTGCATCAAATAAACCAAGATACAAACTGCCTTTCTATATGAGATATTAGACCTATAAAATTGTTAATGTTTATAGCTTCTTACCACTAATCAATCCCACCTGGGTCTAGCTGGTTTTGGGAAACTCCATGTTGTCACAATCTTCATCTTCAGTCCTCTAACCTCTGAGACCTCTCCTCTCTCTGCCTCCTCACTCTGGCCAGTCACTGGCTTTCCTTTATTTTACTAATTAAAATGGGAAGGTTCAGATGAAGTCACCTCTTGTGTATGTGACTAGGCAGCCCTTCTTGGGGAAGTAGAATTAACATTAAAATACAAACAGGACAATCTACAGTTGTCTGTGTAACAAAAGCAAAACATTTTTAGTAATTGTCTTTAATTCCTTTAAAGGGAAAACTTTTGTTTAAAGTTTTCTTTAACAGTGGAAGAGAAGAATTCTATTCTAATTGTGTTGCACTACCCATTCATGCAACTCACCACGCCCTGCCTTATAGCCTGGCAACTTTTACATTTTACAGAGAATGGCGGGTTTTGCATTTTCTAATTATACAGATCATTGGTTGAAAAGAAAACATAAACCATGAAAGAGGAAACAATAGAACTTTCTCTTTACTCTGGGCATGGCAGAAGGAACAATTTTCACTGTCCTGTTTGCAACAGACTTCTAAGACCATACTGAGAAGAGAGGAGCATGAGTCTACAGCTCTGGGAATTATTTCTTTCTCTGAGTGTGCATTGCAATCAGATAAAAGGGACATCTGCCATCCTCTACACAGGGAACAGGATTGGGCCTGGAGAAGGAGCTAAGTACTGAAACAAGCTAATGCTTTGGGATTGGTCAATTGCCTCAGATGTGACTGAGAGAACAGACGGTAAATTTTCATTTTACTTGGCAAAACCAAAAGGATCCAGGAGTTTGGGAATATGTGTCACGCACCAGAGAAAACCACTGGTCAATGCCGAGAAACTCTTCAGGATGGTGAGATATTTCATATTATATGAGCCATCATTGGGCAACCTTACTACCAGTGAGGGCCATTCTATTTTCCAGAAGGTCTCAAGTTTTCTTTTTCTTTTTTTTTTTAAGAAAAGAAACACACATCCTATTCATTCTCCTCCACAAAATCCTCCTATCCCCTTTGAGCATAGGATCTTGTCAACCTTTGCTGCCAGTACCATCATAGAAAGAGCAATTTAGATCTGTTTCTCCAGTCAACAGATCTGACAGAAACACACACACAGAGATGCATAGTAAAGACAACCAGAGGTGGCCACTGCACATTCATATGCCTGTAAAGAAGAGTTTTGTCATGTCTCACACAGATTTGCAGATGAACACAGGATTAGTGCCTGCATGTGAACTCTTCTTGGTATCTTAAACAAAGGACACCTTAACCAGGCTTACCTCTGGTGGTAACAGATTGGAAAAATTTCAAAGTTGTTTCCTCTTGGGGTAGAGCTATCAGATTCATCTAAAACAGACAGTGACTGAGCAAATCGAGTATGAGCTCTTTAGATCTTTATGTTGAACACCCTTTTGAAGCCCTTAGATTACTGCACTCTTGCTCTGAGGGGTTCTGAACACCAAGAGACTCAAGGTCTTGACTTTGGGAATCTAAAAGGGACCTTCAGTCAACCAAAAAAGACTACTCAGATAGAATATAAGTCAATGGAAACACTATCTTAGTTGCTATGCTACTATACTGGGTATTTGGTATCCCAGTGAAGCCTTCAGCCCTTCTCAACCCTTTTGAGCTTTTAAATATACACACACTAAAACCATATACTGGGTCAATATACTTAGAACTACATAAGTAGAAGGAAAAAAAAAGGAGAATGAAAAGAAAGAAAAGTTAGTACATATATATATATTTTTTTTTTCCTAAGCAACATAACAAAGCTAGTACATATAAAAATTTTCCAATAACTTTAATGTATTAGGATTTTTGTTTTGTTTTGTTTGTGCAGATGGTACTATTTACATGCTGGGTTCCATGGTCTGAATGACACTTTGATTATGTCATCAGTTGTGCTAAGACAGAAGTGTCCACTAAAGTCTGGGGGCCTATTACATTATGTTCTAAGCTAAAACTAATCTTCATGAATAATTACACACTATGCAATAATAAAGAGTACTTTATGTGAATACAGAATTAATGTTGACCCTCTATAATTATAAAATTATTTTAAAATGTGTATCAATTTTAGTAATGAGATTATAACATAAGCATATTTTTCTTCTTTCAAACTCATATAAACTTTCTTGATCTTTCTCAATTAATCACTCCTTTTTCATTTTTTTATACATACATGCACACATGCTTATAAACATATATATTACTAAGTAAGCAAATACATCCTGCTCAGTTAGTATAATGCTGTTTGTGTAAATATGTTGAGGGCTGAACATTAAGTATGACCAACATGAACTTAACAAGAACAATTTCAGTAGACACCCATGGTGAAACAGGAGAGGCCATGAACCCTCAATCATACACAAACAACTATAGACCAAGAAGAAATACTGAGGGAGAAAAAATCTTTCCCAAGAAAAAGTCCATCGGTTTGTTATCTAATTTATTTTCTTTCAGTTATTATGGGGTTTTTCAACAATGTTTCTTTTCTTGCTTCTTGTTTCCATGAGATGTATATGAAAACAGCCTTTTATTACTAAGATATAAATAAGTTTATATACTAAAATTATCTACAATAAACATCATGAAGACTTCAGAGGAGGAAACCAAACTTTGGTAAAGAAGAATGTCTTATGTTTTTATTTCTCTTTCAACGGGGACATAATGAAGCCTGAAAATTATGACAGCCTATGACCCTCTGTATTATGTTCAGACTCTGTTAACTTTATAAAGCCTAGTCTCTCTTTACAACAGCACAAAACTTTAGCAGATTACCTTTTTCCCCTCACTGTTTCTTTTTTCTACCTTACCTAGAACATCACTTTTGAACTATTGGAAATCATGCTATCCATAGATAAAACTGTCATCTCCTCCTCTCTAAATCTTACATTCCTAATAATAGTCATTTCAACTAGGGTTAGATGGAAACTCTGCCAATATGTTTTAATTGATATTTCAATGGTAGCTAAAGATTCTTTCATGTGTTTATTGTCTGTAAAGTCTTTATAATTTTAGACTTTCTGGGCTTCATATTAACCCACTTTATTTTTCATTCAATTGCTTTTGATTCTACTTTTGTATTTCTTTCTATATTTTAGATATTATTCTGTTAGATGTACAATCATTACAAAAGAAAAGAAAGAAAACAGAAAAAAAATCCCCATTCTATAAAATAGTTTTTATTGTACCTGTTCTGGTTGGTTTCATGTCACCTTGACATAAGCTTGAGTCATCAGAGAAAAGGAGATGCCTCCATGAGACCCACTTGTGGCATTTTCTCAATTGGTGTCATAAGGGTAGGGTCAGCTTATTGTGGGTTGGGCCTTCCCTAGGCTGTCAGTCTTCAGTTCTATCAGAAAGTAGCCTGAGCAAGGAAGGTGAAGAAAGCTAATAAGAAGCTAATATTGCTTTTACTACTGCTTCCGGGATGCTGCCCTATTTCAGTTCCTGGCTTGAGTTGTGTTGTTGATACGCAACAGAGTGTAACTGTAAGCCAAATGAGCATTCTCCTCCCCAACTTGCATTTTGGTCATGATATGTTGTCACAGTAATAGTAATAATTCCCTTTACATACAGATAATAAAAGTACACATGCATAATAATCATTTCTATGTAAATGTTAAAATGAGAGTGTCTTATCTGATTAAGGAAATTAATAAGTGGATAAAGGGATAAGAATTTGAAGGTGATTGTTTATGGTATCTACATTATGCATACATTGGATTTCTGTAAGGAAAAAACAAATGAAACAGTACAAAACAACATTAATCTTCAACTCTAGCTACATGGAATTCAAAGCTGCTAGGACGCAGCTTCTACTGCAGCATGCACATTGAAGCTGGTTTATCCTCTATATCGGCATACCACAGAACTTATTTTACCATGGTGTTTTCGATAGCCTGAAATAATTTCCAGCGGTAACATATACGTGTCCTAGACTTCTGCAGCAGTTTTTATCATTATCTTTGGTCACACATTTCTTATCACTGTGTAAGTTTCCAATCACAGGGATCATTTCAACTTTTCTTAAACTCTTCAAACCACGCAATTCTCCGGGATTAAGGCTCCTTACTATCTTCCTTAAGAGCATGGTTTCTGATCTTTCCCAAGTCTGGTCTATTACTTTGTGTGATGATTTTTCAACACAATTTTCAAAAAAGCTAGTCATGTCTACTTTATTTAAGACTACAAACAACTTCAATATATTTGCTTTATTATTTTTCTTACCTGGCACCCATTTTTGTCTAAATCTTCTATCAGGGAGCTAAATCTGAAATATCTGATATCACCAGTATCTGCTAGAACTAGATTCAAACTCTGACTTTAGTGAACATTAGGTTCAATATATTAGAACATTGTTTCTAAGAAAAAATGTTAAAAATGGAAGCGTTAGAAAATAGATTAAATCAGAAAGGTAAGCTTTTCTTCTAAGAACTTATGAATGGGTTAAAACTTTTCCTTAGAAATAACATGGAAATGGTGACATGCCTTTCATCGTATGAGAGTGCAAAAGATATATGGAATATTTGCAACACAGAGATTTTCTTACCAGACATAACATTCGCCAATGTCTTTCTGTTAAAATTGCCAAACTACAAAACAGTAGCAATAAATACCTGATATTTACAATGAACCCATGCTAAACGTTTTTGGTAAAGTAACCCAAATGAACTACTGCAGTGCTGAACTTGTTGAATAAATTGAATTCTATTACAGAATGAATAATCTTCCAAATCTGAAATGAAAAATTATGTATTCTTCCTGAGATAAATGTCATTGTTTTCTCTTTCACTCAAAAATATTTCTAAAAGTTTTCATTTATTTTACTGGTTCTCTGCTTGAAGTATTCACATAAAAAAAAGCCCATAAGCCTCTGCCTATGTAAGATACCTAGAAAAATATATACTGTTATATTTGTTTGAATACAAGATTAAAGTAAAATTCTGATTTAGGAGCTCTTAAAATATTGAATAAACTATGTACATGTATATAGCCCAACATAGGCAGGGAATAAATGGTATATAGTTTACTTAAAACTTTCTTGGACTTTAATTTAGTGCTTTAACTAGAAAAGAGTAAAATATAAACAAAGCAATGAAAAAAGATTTTTGTATCTCATACTATAGTTTGACATTTGTTGTGTTAAAGGTTTAATTGTACATTAATTTCTTTTTATTTTAATCTGCATATATGGTTTATGAATGCCAATAACAGATCAGTAATGCAGGAAAAAAAGAAAAAGTGGATTCATGTTTAATTCTTTCTTAGAAATTTACAAATGATGACCAAGTATTTTCAGGGCCATAGAGAAAGAAAACATATTTAGGGGACCAAGAACCCAGTGTTGTGTCAAGAAAATCTGAAAAATACAAGTGCGAGATTTGTATTTATTTGAGTTGAATGTGGAAGCAATGGATGAACAATCTAACACACTGTAGGCATAAACTGAAAGACATTTCATTATTTTAAGAGACAAAAGAATAAATGTAACCATAACAAAGATATCAGGAAAAAGGATGCCAAACATTCAGCAAAAGTATCAGATGACTAATGGAAAAGTGTGAGATGAAGGTTTCCAGAGATGAGGCAAAGGAAAACAATTAAACAGGCATAGTCCTTCATAGGTGGGTAGGAAGAAGACTAGGTAGTGAATGTGCACTGTATGCTGCATGGTATTAAATAAAGAGGTATGTTTTTGGCTGCTTGTTGTAGATGAGTATATGCACCATTAAGCTGAAAACAGCTATTCTATGTGGACTACCAAGAATTATGTTCTGAAACAAGTAATCCTAATGACACTAAAGATTCCTGAAGGAACTACTACTTACCAGGGCTGTATCCAGTGTAAACTGAGGCAGAAAATGATGGGTGTCAGCAATTCCACTGGCAAACATTTTGATTGCAGGCACAAATATACCTTACTATTTGCAAATTTTCTTTTTCTTTAATTCTTTACTATTCTATGGCTAAATGTCACTGACTTCTGGCAATAAAATTCTGCTGTTTGCAACAGGAGATTAGCAAAAGAAAACTTACTTACTAGTGTTCTTTTCTCTCTGCTTTCATGGCTCCTCCTGGGCCAAATTAAAATCTTGGAGTTGGTTAACTCTTCATGACCAAAGAAGAGAAGACAAAGAAAGAATGAAAGAAAGGATAAAGAGAAATTTCAGGTACATAAAGAGATTCCCATACTGGGTTAAGCAGAAAAGAGCTAAATCCCCTCGTTGTTGTCATTATTAATAGTCACAGTTTCACAGAAAAAAAAATGATCTCATGGTTTTCAAACACTTTTACATTCATAAGTTCATAGTAAGTTTAAGACCATAGTTAATGTCATAAATTTGTAAGGCTTAAAGTGTTACAGCAGATTTACATGTCTTTCCATTAATACTAGTATTTAACTAAATGTTATCTGTTGCGAGCTCCAAAAGTTCACTATATGTTTAAAGCAATAATTTATTTGTCATATGTAAGCATTCTTTTGTCAAGAGACAAATCAACTGCTTTGTGTCTTTTTTTATTTTAAAGTCTTGTATATATAAGCTTGTCCATCATTTAATCTTTGTTCCTGCACCTACAATAGATCAGACAGTTTATGACCTTTAACTACAAGTAGGAGACTTTTTCTTTTAACTTAGAAGAAATGTCATCTTTGATCAAAAGTGTGTTCTAAGCCTGCTTTATTTTCTTTATGAATTTGGCCCATGACACATGAAGGTTTACCGAACTCTATTCATAGCTTTATTCTACAGAAGGCTTATGATTATTTGTATCAGTTCATTAATTCTATAAAATCATTATTAGGAATTATGAAATCATCAATTCATCTATACAGCATTATTTTTAAAATACACTTTTATATTGATTCTACAGGAAATCTAATCAATTGGTGGTCTGATATCTATGAGTCATTAGGGTATATAATAGGGGCAGGAGATGGCAGCAGCAGCAAGGACTCTTGGGATTATGTCTCTGAAGACTCTTCACTCTAGAGCACACCCATTGCAGCCATGCAAAAGTAGACTTGCTTGCCCTAGCTGTTCTTAAATGGCTTCTTAAAAGGAACTAACATTCATGGCTATGTAAAGTTCTTTATGTAAACTCTGACCAGAAATTTTACTATAGAATGTCATTAAAAAGTAGAAGGTAATCAAGAGATCTAAAGAAAATGATGTAAAATGAACTATCAATATTATTGTGCAAGGTATATAGGAGGAAAAGAATTTTGGCAGGGTTCATAAATGAGACAAAGATGAAGGAAATGGAATATCTTTAGTTTATTCAAAACTGAATAAGAATCATGAATTAACTCAGGTAACCTAGAAGAATGGAAATATCAAGTAAGAGGACAAATGATGTAAAGTCACTCACTTCTAGCTAATAATTTCCCTTAATATGAATCTAGGAAGTATAAACCCATAGGACAGAGCAAAGGAAGTTTTTTTTTTTTTTTTTTTTTTTTTTTTTTTTTTTTTTACCACCTCATCACATGCTAAAATTATATGGAATGAGGATTTGGTATAGGCAAGGTTTTGTGACATTTTCTTTAATAATGACTGTATGGGGGCATGTGACCTTAACTTGTGTGTTTCCATCACTAGAAAGCTAATCTTTGAGTGTATAAGGAAGCAAATTTAGCAAGATATAAAAGCAATCTATAGGTTACAAGTCACTATGTAGAGTGTTTCTAAATGTCCTGCAATTCATATTATGCTTTCAGGATCCTGTCGTGAGTCTTCCTTCATCACTTCCTTTCAAGATATAGTATAAGTTGCAAGGTGAAAGAAACTTGTTTATTACTCAAAATTATTTTGGGTCATAGAAACTAGAAGGAAAGCTAGAACTGTCATCTTTAGGGTTACTATTACCATGGTGAAATTACATGAACAAAAAAACAGCTGTGGGAAAACAAGATTTATTTCACTTACTTGTCCATAGCAATGTCCATCATTGAAGAAATGATGCCATGGCATATGGCATGATAGCAAAGCATGGATTCTGAGTCAACAAACTCCAAGCCCACAAGTAGGAAGCTGAAAACAATGCAGAGAAAATAATATTGATACATGACATATATAGCCTCAAATCTTGGTTCCATTGACATAATCTTATTCTACCATGTTAAGTCTGCAGAAACAACAGACCAAGTAATCAAATTATGGACAATATGGGGTATATTGTTATGAAACCCACCATAGCAGATATTTAGGCAAATATTTAGATAAGTATTAGACAAGATATTTAGATAAGTAGTCCGGAATGCAGGGATCTCTCTGCAATGGTACCCGACCTTGATAGAGGTGATCTAAGTTAGAGATATTAATAGAAAAAGTGGGTGGTTTGTTGGTAAGATGGAGTAATTGATTTTAGGTCTTCAGAGTGTTTTGGATATCATAGATTTGACATAAGGACGGGCATACTTAAAGGGCAAAGAAAGCTTTTGTATAGTAAGTAGCCCTTGGACACTTTTCTGTTAAAACTAATGAAGTTATCTAAGTTTTTGAGGATTTATAATTTAAAATTGTACATTTTGAGTAAGTAGAACTGTGGGTAAGTAGACCAGAGATTAGAAATATGTAGTTTTGAAGTTGAAATTTAAGCATGCAAAAGAACTGTCCTTGGGTACAGACAATTTGCTACTCAACTTTAAAGATGGAAGGTGTAGGTTACCTTCATTCCCCAAGTTCTCCTCTAGTTTTGGAGAGGGCCTGGGAGAGTGACCTTGATACTTTAATGGAAATATCGCAGTTAAGGTCACCAAACTTAAGAGCTAGGTTTTGGGATCCTCCACATTGATCAGACTGTGAATTCTCAGGGAGTTCGTGGTACATATGGTGTGGTAGGCATCAGTAACGTGCCTCTGTTCTGGAGGTTGAGATAATGAGGTAGGAAGATAAAAAGTGAAAGAGAGAGGGAGGCACATGAGAAGAGAGCCCTTACAGAATTTAAGGAGCAAATCTATCACACACCAGGACAGGGATTAGACCATTTTGGGTAACAAAAGCAGCAATAGCACAGATTTTTCAGTTCATTGCACCAAGTGTTAAGTCCTTTACTAAGCTTAGGAAGGGAGTCACTTTTGATGTGAAAGGTGTCAGAAAAACGAAGAGGATAAATTATGGGAGAAAGGGTGTTGTGAGTTGAAAGCTAAAGGTGTAGCAATAAGTCTCCACCCCTTCCCAAGACCACTCAACTTTTAGCCTAAAATTTTGCACCATGAATGTGATCTATGTAAAAATGATGGAGACTGGAAACCTTAATGGAAAATATGGGACATTTATTGCTATGAGGGGCAAGCAACCTTCCTATAGGAATGAAAGTCCTATATTATGTGGGAATGACGAAGAGGTACAAGAATGTGGAAGGCAGCATTTGTAGGATAATGGGAGTACCAGTTGAGGAAAGAATTTTTTTGTGCTTTTTTTCTGATATTGAGTAGTTGGATGGATACCTGGGGCCTCTTTGGAGGCCTGGAAGTCAGTGGTTCACTATCAATTAGCCTTCAGATGAAGATGTATAACTCTCAGCTCTGCCTGCACCATGCCTGCCTACACAATGCCATGCTTTTTTCTTGATGATAATGAACTGCACCTTTGATCCTGTAAGTCAGCCCCAACTAAATGTTCTTTATAAGATTCACCATGGTCATGGTACCTGTTCACAGCAGTATAACCCTAAGACATTACTGTAAAAAAGCTTTCTTGTATATTAGCATTTTGATAACAAGGCCTTTAATTAATGGAGAACACTGAACAGTTGCCACAATTAAATCAGTTACTCAGTGGGTTTTTAGTTGACTGTCACCGAATGAAATATATTGCTTTCTCTCCTAAAGAAGAGGACTTTGAGCATTTGTCAAATGATTATGACCAATTTTATTTACTCAATTTTCAAATGAATTATGTTTTGTGCATTTTGGTACTTTGTATATTACTTATAATAATAATATGAGTGATATAGTTAAGTATGTTGAGTGACTAACACTTTTGTTTGAGAAAGTTAAACTCTGACCTCATTATTGGATAAATACAGTGCATTAATTAGTAGATAAATTTCTGTGCCAAGTGTACCAAAAATGAATAGCTAAACAATGAAATATGTCTTTAATAACTAATAATTAATTAATGATTTTACTTTGATACATTGAATTAATATGTATTTAATACATATATGCCCATAGATGCATAAAAGGTGGTTAACCTTTCAGATTCATGAAGTTTGAAACATGTTCCAGAGATGTCTTTAGGATGGTCATGAGGTTTAGAAAAAAAAACTTATAAAACAGCAACTAATTTTTGAATTAATGGGCTACAGATGTCAAGGAAAGTATGAAAGCACATTTAAGATTAAGTTGGAAAATAGATTTTCTAGTAAAATATTCAACAAGTCTACAATACTTCTGACATGATTACCTATTTGGTCACTTCACTACTTTTGACTCTAGACTATGGTGTAAGTGTTCATGATAAGTCATAATGCATTAAATTTGTTCAGTCTCTATCTGAGAGTCTGATTATTTGACTTAATAAATATCACATTGTCCAATAAATATTTGTAAAATAAATGAAAAAATAGAGTTCATGAGTAGATAATCTTTTACTTCTTAAAGTTTCCATTAGCCATCAAGATGTGATTCTTGGAGAATATTTGAGAACCAATACATAAGAATGACCATTTCTACATAAGCCTCAGAGCGATGTAAGGAAACATCAGTGGTATTACAATTTATTTTTTCCAATGACTGCTAAATATGAGAAAGGTTGTATTTTTGTCATTACCATAGCAGAATTTTAATCTATCAACATCCCTTCAATTCTCTGGACTACAAACAATCCCTGGATGACAGTATGATCTGTCTAGAATACAGATACACCCTTAGTACACACCTTGAATTCCTAACTATGAAAGTGTGTATTTTATAGGAGGAAGTAGCCAGATTTAAAAATGATATTTAGTTGGGTGACAGACAGTGATGAATTAGAGAAAGATTTGACAGAATGAGTCAGAGATATGACACACTCAACTCTCATGAGGACAGAAAGTAGAGACTCCTTAAGAGCAGTTTCATTCAGTTCATTAGAATTTAGTTCAATGAATTTTAGTTGATCTCAGTTCAGAGCAGGGCAGTTGAGTTTATGGAGTTCAGAAGCAGTCATTCTAAGAAGAAAAATTCAGTCAGAAGCTGAGAGAATCCAATTTGAATTAGTCTGCAAGGAGAGGAGTTTGAACCTTAATAGCTGAGTAGAACCAGTTCAGAAAAAGCTAAAAAAGATGAGTTTATTCATGATTAAGGCTCAAAGACTACAGTTACAGCTGGAAAATAAAAGATAGTTTTACATATTATAAGAAATATTTGGAGACAGATTTGATTTCTGAACATTACATGGAGTGCCTTTTCCACTCACAGTGATGCAAATGTAGAGTAATTTGGGTAACTTACTTTATATTTTATTGCTAATAAATAAACTTGTAAATGAGCTATACAACAAAGCCAACAAAGATGATTATAAAGTAGAAGTCATAACTTTATGATAGATTAATGACTTTGGTTTTATACTTTTAGTTTTTTAGGTTTTAAAGCTTCAGAGAGAACCCAAATCCTTGAGCAGCCTCTTTTAGTAAATAATACACTAGCAACCCTCTTTTTTTCTTGATGCCTACTGAATTTATTATTACATTTTTGCAAGATATTTTCTTATATACATAATACAATATAAAAAACACAAAATAAGAGTTTAAAGTAAATATTTTCTCAAGTCTCAAAAATGTCAACCTAAATGCTGAAGAGAACTTCAACCTGGTAAGGGGGGTTCTTCTAAAAGTCTTTGTTTTGTCATCTGAATGGAACATTTCTGGTGGAAATCCCTCAAACTGGCAACCCATGTTTGTATATTGAAGTCTTACGTTCTAACATTGCAGACCAAAACTGTTTAGAGATACTTTCTTCAGAATCAGTGATTTAAAGTAGCTTGAGGTTGTAAGTACAGGTCTTAATCATACAGGACCACTGTCCTCAAGTGCAGTGATGAAGTCTGACACAGAAAATTAAAGAGAAAATAAAAACTTAGGGAAGGCAAAGAGAAGATTACTTCTACAAATCACACTCCACAGGAAACCTTTTTGATACCTTGAACTTAGATGGATTGTTTGTAAGAACTTAAGCAAATTCTGGCTATTTAAACCACTCAGCCTTAGGGTACTTTGTGGAAAAATACAAAACAAACCAAAAACAACCTCAACAACTAAAGTGTCTTTATACAAGTAATTTTTTTCTACCTTCTTTAAGGAATCTTTATTTGAGATGCCTTCAGGCAGAATGATAATCCAAGATGAAGAGATATCTCAACTTTGCTCATCTCCTTATTTGAAAAAGTAGATGAAATTGAAAGTTAAAACCTATTTAAGTTTCATGTGTTAGATTCCAGCACACCATAACTGCAAAATGATAACCATTTGTTTTTATTTACTTATATTTTTGAAATAGGTAAGACAAAATTATTGCCTAAAATTATGGCAGATAAACTAGGTAATTATTTTGGTGCTGTGGTAAACAGGTTTAAAAGTAGTTTGAGAAGGAAGAGTATACTCAGTTTATGTGTTACATCATTGAGGGAAACGAGGCAGGAACAGAAAGTGTGGTTCTCCAAGGAGGAATAAAAGCAGAGCTCAGGTGCAGGACTGCTTTCTTACTAACCTTTTAATAAGTGTTTATAGTAGTTTTTCTCTTAACTCAACTAGTTGAGAGTAGATTATTATGTTTATTTAACAAGCTTTAAGGGCACAATAACTGGTCAGTATTATTTTATTTTAATTCTCTAAATGAATCTAGCTTCCTCTCAGTAAAATCCCAGTGGTAATTATGTTTTAGTACTGATCTTTCTTTCTGGGCTCATGTGTTTCTCATGGTAGTTACTGGACTCTTTTTTTTTCTGCCTTCCCTAGCTGTAAAAAAGTCCAGCTCTATTCTCTCTCAGATACTGCCTAGTAACCTTCTTTATTGACTAATCAGGGAATAACTGGGGAGAAAAGTTTTGATAGCACATATAAAAGCACAGAAGTCAAACTTACAATAATAAAATGATAATCTCTGAACAGTGCATAATCACATAATTTTTATACTACTTATTGGCTTGCTTATCACAAGAAGTTAAATAAGAGTATCAAATGCATTTATCACAATAAGTCCTTCAAATATTTCATATCATCACTTCATGGCAAAAGGGGAGTATGTAGTAACATTAGGTTTTGTTCATTTGAAGAGCTAAAAATGCTCCAAGCTTAATAGAGAATTTTATTTATATAATTCCTTTTCTCTGGAATCCTAGAAAGTACTATAGTTTGTGATAGTCAGGGTTTTATAAAAGAAATTATGTAATAGAATCTATCTATCTATCTATCTATCTATCTATCTATCTATCTATCTATAATCTATCTATTTATCTATCCATGAATAAATTTGCATATATATGTATATATACATAATAAATTATATATCTATGTATTTGTATCTATATCTATTTTCAAAAGCAAGTTATCTATTTCAGTGTGAGTAGTCCAACAATTTGTGACATACGGTGGAGGCTGAGAATCTTGTAGTAGTTTTATCTATGATGGTGAATATTTCAGAACTTTTAATATAGTTCTGGATTTCTGCAGTTTTCCTAGAGAGGTACTAATCTTAAGGCTCTGTTGTAATCCTGAAGATGTTGGTTTACATTTTGATGAATGAATGCATACTACTAAAAGACAAGGAGACTGAGCACCAGTAGACCAACTATGTTTCCTTCTTTCATGTCCTTTAATCTAGGCTACCTGCAGAGAAGCAACCCAGATTTAAGGTAGGTAGAACAAATATTTTCTAGATATTTAGGCATCATTAGGTTGTATCAGCTCATCCAGATATATCTATAGAACTTCTGTATTTGTCACTCTCATGGAGGAAAAACTTTGTAGTTATAGGTAAGTGCAGATCTTGAAAATATCCTTGTTCTAATGGGCCCAGTTGAATCTTGCAAGTCTATCAAAACAGATAATCCTGATTTACACTAGAGCAGTGGTCATCACTCTTCCTAATGCTCTAACCCTTTACTATAGTTGTTATTTATGATGGCTGAAAAACAAAATTATTTCATTTCTACTTAATATTGTAAGTTTGTTTCTGTTATAAATTTAATGTAAGTATAGGATATACAGGATATCTGATATGGGATGCCCAAAGGGGTCATGACTGAAAGATTGAGAACTGCAGCTCTAGAGAGCCTGAAATATTACACTGAATAGAGTATGAATACTACTACTATTGTGCCTATTATATGAACTCCAAAAGACCACCAAGAAGCCAATTCCAAAGTAATTGGGCTAGCCTCTTTATTCAAGCTTGACTTTGGGCCACAGTGCCTTCTGGGATGCAGCAGTACAGTAGGGTGAATCAAGAGCCCAGTCTCCAGCAAGCATTTATAAAGGAAAGCAAAACAGTAAGGGGGTTTCTACCCTGAAACATACCTGACTTGGGGCTATTATGGAATTTGGTTTCTCTTTAAAATGATTGGAAGGTTCTGGGATCCAAACCATAAACTTAACTTCTGCTTTCTTCCTGATTGGTGGTTATTAAATAGTGGAGTGTCAGTGAAAGTCTTGTAACCTGGAGGCACAGGTTTGTTGGGGAGTTATGTAGATATTGGTGTTAGATGCAGGTTTGTTCGGGAGTAGCTCACTTAGGTTAAGTTCTATACAACTAAATCTGAAACCAACATCTGGTTTATTACTAGTAGGTTAGATGGAGAAATCAAATTTTACTTCATTTTAGAAACCATCCTTATACCAATTCAGGAAATGATATTAGTTTTCAGAAATCAAGAGTCAACAATTTGAATCACATGCTTTCTGTTTCCAGAAAAGAAGAATCCAGAAACAATTACAATCAGATTAAAAGAAAACCCAAATTGATCAGTAAATCTCTGTGTTCAATGTATGGAATGCACTCCTGATCTTTGGGCTCTAAATGACTTCAGCAGATACACATCGCTGGCTCTGATACCCACAGAACATGGTTTGTCATGCATTTTCCAAATGGCTCAATTCCATACCTCTCCTTGTCCTTGATGGTTATGCTACCATCCCAGCATTCCTTGTAGTGTTCATTCTTTTGAAACCTTTACTAGTTGGGAGATACGACGTTAATGAGTTTGGCAGGCAGCTTGAGTTAGAACCCTGGCCCCTTCTGGACCACATCCTGTGTATGATGATTCTAAAGAAATAGTTCTTAGATAATTTTGTACCATTGATGTTAGATGTTTATTATATCACAGTTAATTTTTCAGCCATAGTTATCCAGCATCAATTATACCAACCAGCAAAGCAAAAGTTTGACTTTAAAGGTGTTAATCTCTTGTTAATCACAGCACCCGTTTCAGAAAACACAGATTCTTTATTCAAAATATTGTGTAGACAGCCCTGATTGAACCATTCAGGAACTCTGGAGCTTCCCTCTGAAATTTCATAAGTCAGGCCTATTATCAGACAAAATTGGAAAGCAGGGTCAATCCTCTCTTACAGATTTTTCTGTGACTCTATTATATTCCTATCTCCTCCTGAGATGAGCATGCGGGGGGCTTTTTGGGAAGACAATTCCTCTTGTACAAATTTTACATCTTTAGTTTGGCCCCAAGTCCAGGGTTATTCAACTGTTGTAGATTACATGAAGCTCCTGAGTTCTTCAGAATGTGAAGAATGTTTCAGAAACATGCTACACTCGCATTCAGTCCCATTATTCATCAACTACTATGTCAATTAATTGTGAAAGAGAAACTGGCATCGATGTCCAACTTACCTATTATATTGGACCAGGAGATCAAGGGCTCAAGGTTGTAAAAAACATCACATGTTACATAAAAAGCAGTCACACAGAATATAAAGAGGTCCAAAGATATCTATATTTGATAGGAACTAATATATAATCTCAAATATCATCAGGATTGAACAGCCGGTAATACAGCTAATGGACATCTGCAAATAACACTTTTAGTTATTGGGCTTTCTGTGACAGTTCTTTCTAAACCTGGAAAATTCTCCTCTATAGGTAAGCTCTTTAATTATGGAGGTAAACAACTCAAAATAGATTTGCAATGTCCCCCAAGCTGACTAGATTCAATAACCCTTATCCCCATTTATTGCCAGAGTAGGCAATAAAATGCTGAGAATACCCCTCAGGCAAGTCTCACTACAAAAATAACTCTGAGACCAGTCCAGCTGCCTGGAAATAAACAGAAACAAGCTTAGCTGCATGGAAGGGGTTTAGACCAAAGTCACTTGAAAAGAATACTCTCTAACCTGTTGAGATACCTGAGGGCTCTGCAGTTTACTCCAAGTTCCCAGCTTCTCTAAGCTGTCACCCATGCTGGGATGGGCTTTCATGATACAACTGTCTTTGAGCAATTTCTGTTCCTGCACGCTACTGCTCAATCATCCTTTTGGAAGTAATCCAAATAAAATTCATTGGCTCATCAAGTTGTACTTTGCAGGTTTTTGGACCTGGTCTGTTGTGGGTGATTAGACATGTGTACTGCTTCTCCAGGAAAATATTTACTACACAACAGTAAGATAACATATTTCCTGACAACTGCAGGTGATAGTAGCCAGACTAGGGACAAGCTAAGTGAGTGTTTGAGATAGAAAAGCGGCATCCAGTAAAGACAGACAGTAAAACTTGATGACATTCCACTTCTTAACTACAGAAAATTAGCCTGGAAGTAGCGTGATCCCAGGTTTTCAAAACAAGCCAATCAGCCAACAAAGATCTAGTGTTTAATCCTCTCTTGGTCTCCTCACCTTGTAGGGTTGCATTATGTGACTCTCTAATGCTCCTGGAGCCACTCAATGAGTGTTTCCTTTATTAATTTTTTTTTGAAATTGTGTAGTATTTAGGAAACCCAGGCACCTTTACCAATTTCTCAAGTGCCTTACAATAAGAAGCTAGTTTGTCTAGCTTTTTATCCATACTATGATCTTCTCATGGCTTTTGCATTTCTGATACATTCCCACTTAAAAAACATCTTTTCAATTATATTTAAGCCAACTCCATGTGCAGAAAATATAAGATGTTTCTTGCCTAAAGACAGTGAATTTGGGTGGAAGTGATGGCAATGAGAAAAGACATAGAGTAGTTTTGCTAATGACTATCCATCTGTACACAAGATAAAATATATTGAAATAACTTTTTTGCTTTCTGTTTCTTTCTCCAGAGAAGACTGAGAATTTGAAATACAGGAATATGGTATCTAGATATTGTCCTTCCTCATAAGTGACAATGAAAGTTAGGATGAGCTATTGAAATTAATTATTTTCATTAATAACTCTCTATAAAACCCTGTGACACTAATTAATCCACTATTCAAAGAACCTCTGGAGTAAACATTCCCTTTGACTTTCCCCCTTCTAATTGATATTATGTAAGCAAACAGTGTACCTGTTACCAAGAAAATGATTTAAAGGTCCTGGTATTAACGTGGCTGTCCAGCATGTCTGGATAGCCCTCAGAGCTTGGTAGAAAAAGGACAACTTCCTTTCTCAGCAGGGCTTTCTCTTCTCCACTAGCATTTTCTGGAGAGTGTCTTCAATCACAGGCACCTGGAAATATCTAGAGGATGACCATTCACAGAGCTTCCTGAGAGTGTGCATGGTTCAGCGCCATATGGTAATTAGGTGCTGTGTCATTGCTCTCCACTTGTACTCCCAAAAGCTCTATTACCCTACCCCTAAAATAATTATGCAGAATTGTCTCACTGGTGCTCTCTCTAGTTCTTCAGTCACACTCACTGTCTTTTGAACCAAGCACACTCTTTCTGCTTTTTTCTGCCCATGTGGGTTGGTTGCCAATAACCCCTGCAGAAAGGGAGACCCACAGAGGACATGAAATTATACAGTGCTTTTCTCCTTCAGCCTCTTCATATCATGGTAGCTAGAAAGTAAAACTAAAGCAGGGTGTACATGGTGGGTACAAATAAAAGTAGGTGGCAAGAAAGAAAGTATATTTCATTTCAGCCAGAGATAAACAGGTATATGAACAGGCATTAAGACCCACTTGAGTCTTTCTTTTCTCTCTTCTACCCAAGCAGACTGATTCTTTTTTGCCTCTAGCTGTAACTGGTAACAGCTTGTCTAGGATCTGGACCTAGACAGATGAAAATTCCGTGTTGGCTATGGAACTCAGGGCCTTTAGCTCATCTAGTCTCTCTCCTTTTTCCTTTGATCTCTACCCACATTCTACACCATTCCCCCATCTTGGGAACCCCACCAACCTAGTATTTGGCAAAGTCAGAAAATTGTGCTGCCCATTTCAGCAGGGACATGGTGAAGTCTGGGCAAGAGAAAGTGCATCTGTATAATATCAGAGATGCCATCCCCCAAATAGTTGAGTTATGGGATACCATTTTCTTGTCAGCCCAACATTTTCCACAGACTTCTTATCAGAGAACTATTGCATCTCCTGTCAGCTCTAAAAAAAGAAAAAGAAAAACTGCTAGCACCCATTTAAGTTCTAGACAGAAAACCAAAAGCTTTCTGGTGTGCTAGTCTCCGACATAGATTTTCTGCTCAATTAGCAACTTTCCTAGCAACTTTCCTTTGAATATTATACACTTTCTCCTCAAACTCAAAGCATACTTGATATGAGAATATGCATTATAGATGTGTGGTTCTTCAAGCCAGAATAGAATGTGTCATCTCCTGAATACAAAGGTGTTATTATCAAATTAATTCAGGTTGGGAACTAGACTCAGGTTCTCTGGAAAATCAGGTGGCTCTTTGAACATCTGAGCGGTCTCTGTGCCCAAATAATTATGTAATTTTAATGTTTATTCTTTAAAACTGTATTATAATGAAATTTTATCATTCTTTACACAAGTCTGTAAACAAATCCTTACATGAACCTGATATTCTGTAAGATATTTATATCTTAACATGATGGTCTAAAATCACCGAATAATATATGAGAAGAAAATGTAATAAGGTATGTAATATCAATAAATTGGAAAGAATTAATTTATATTTCTGTCACACTTACTGAAAGCTCTCCTATTTAAACATAGATAAGATGAGTCAACTTTCCAGAGGCCCAGGAGTCAAGGACAATGACAGGATTGTGTTTGGATTGCTCTTTCAGTAGATTTGATCAAATGCTATTAATGTGATTTGAACTTTGAAATTCCAGCTTGAGCTAACAAAGTCTTTTATTTAATTCCCCTGCTACCTGCAACCACTAAGTGTAATATATACACAGTTCTAATCCATTAAAGTTAACAACTTACAGAGCCATTAGCAATAACAACTTCCTGCACCACAGTTTCTCAGAGCAGCCTCCCTATGCAGGATTTATACAAACAGCAGATCAAGAGAAAATAAAGACATTCAATTCTATTAACATTCTGAAACTGGAGGTGACAATATCTGTGGTCAGGTCTGTAGGATTGTGCATGGCTGATGAGAGTTCAACAGACTCCATCAGTTGCATCCTTTTAGTTCCTAATATTTCAGGCTCGAAAACCATGTTCGGTTGTAAGCTTTATTTTAACTGTTTATCTATAAACCACTGTCAGGTGCACATACCAATTTGTGAGAGCAGCTGGGGAGGTACAGCCATCATGCCAACCCAAAGTTCCTTGTTGGTGCCCTTCCTGCTCCTGGATTCCCAGGAAACAAAAACTCTGTAGACTGCCCTTCCCGACAAGAATACCTGTAAAACCTTCTCCTGTATTTCTTGGGTTTGTATTTTTTCATTTTTATACTTGAGGTGGGTGTAGATCAGCCCTTGGATACATTTTTTTCTACGTCCTTTTATCTTTGTTCAGCACTAAGCATAGCAAAAAGAAGACAGGGAGAGAGCAGGATAAAACAAGAGCTGAGATTAAGTGTACAACTTTTTAATTGATTTGTTTGTTTTATTAATAATTTAATGCCTATTTTCTTCTTTATGTCATTCTTAAGGCCTGTTATTTATGTTTTTATTTATTTTATTAATGCATTTCCCTGACAACTTAATGTATGTGCACATGCATTCTGACAACTTTCACTCCCAGACTTATTTTTCTTTTATTGCCTTTGACCCCAACTTCTGCCTCAGAATGTTTCTAATCTTCACTTTTTTTCTTTAATCACCAATTTAGTGAAACCAGTACCATCTGTCTTCATGATCATCAGCGTAAAACTATCCAGTGAATTCTGTTTGGCTCATAGTGGGTATATTGTTTCAGTTTGAAATTCACCAATAGGCAATAGTTCAAAGAGGAGGTGAATGAAATATGAGCCTCTCTTTAATTTATAACTGGCTATTGATAGTTCCAATCAATGTGCAAAACCATTATTGGTGGCTGAAGCAGCAGAATTAATGATTTTAGCTGCAGCATCTGCTCTGTTGATAGCATTTTGTAGCTCCTCCCTGAAACTTATGACTCTTACATTTGTTTTGCCCTTTTTTGATATTCCATGACATATGTGTGTGTGTGTGTATCTGTGTGTGTCTGTGTGTGTGTCTGTTCGTGTGTACCATCGCTAGTCCCCAATTCTCAATTCTGCAAATTTAAGAGGCATTGCCTTCAGTATGAAAGTCTGACTTTACTACTCCCACCTTTTTACTGTTTTCTACTTTAGTAATCTCTTCCTCTTCCTTCTTCTCTTCCCCATCCTTCTCTCCCTCCTCCCCTTTTCCTCCTACTGCTTTTCCTACTCTTCTTCAAGTATTCTGAATCCCCCAGACCCTCTGAGTGTCCTATTCTTTTCAAGTGCTTTGGAATATGGAATGAATATGGGAGTCATACAGAAAATAGGACTTAACATAGATCCTTTCTACTGTTTAATCATGATATTTCTGATCATTTCGATACTATACTCAGAAATACAGATATGATATGGTGAGAGCCAAGGCACTGGAAGCTATCAATTCCAAGACACTGACTGTTAGCATTCTATCTAGGTTTTACCCAACAGCTACCTGGGAATAAACAGGTATGCCTGGCTTGTTAAAGATGGCAGTGTTTGCCCCCTCCTCATTCTCTGGGTCTTTTCTCCTCCCTTCTCTGACTTTCTCTTTCTCAACTTCCCACTCAACTCGTCTTTCCAAGGCCTAAGTAAACTCTATTCTATACTACACCCATTTTATGGTTGGTACCTCAAGGGAAAGAGATGCCTCAGCATGGGTCTGTTGAGCCACCTCACCCACCTTCCTATACCTGGCATTATCAAATATATCCTGGTTTCTTTTTATAAATCACAACATTGATACACATGGACTTTCCAGTCAAACATCATTGAATTGGTAAGATTCCTATATTATCAGTCTCATTTTAGGACTGCTACCATTGGGTGATCTCTCTCTTCCTCTTTCTCTCTTTGTCTCTCTCTTTCCCTCCCTCCCACCCTCTCTTCCTCCCCCCCCCTCCCCTCCTTGAGACAGTTTTCTCTCTTGTGTACTGCTGGAAAAAAGTCAAGGCCAGGCCAAGGTAAACCGTTCTTTCCTGGGCTTTGAGCCTTACAGCTCAGGAACTAGGCCTGCAGCTCAGACACTAGATTTCTGTATTATGACCTCCTAAATCTAGTGTGGCTGATTGTTTTATTCTAGTTATTGATTTATCTTCAACATGGTGGTAGGGGTAATTAATAATTTCTACTCTTACCCAGGAAGGGTATGTCTTAATTGACATTCCCAGGCTCAATTGAACCCCTCCCTTGTTGTCTGATTGCTTTATGCTTTATTTCTTTGCTCGCTGCTCCTGTTTCCTCACCCTCTTGAGTCTTCCTGTGTCATTGCCACTAGCCTGCTCTCCTCATTCTACCTTGCTGTGTTGTTAAATGTTAAGCTTATTATGACAGATATAGACTTCCAAAGTCTAAGGGTGAGCCCCCTCCCCCAATGCCTCCAAGAAGACATGGACTCCATGATAAGACCGTCTCTATTGTGGTATGATAACCACTGAAAAACACTGCTTCATTGCCCTGACTGCTACCAGGCCCTGGCCTAAACTGTGGACAAACTGAAGATACCTAGAGAATTAAATGTCTCATATTGCTTAAGACAAGGTAAGTCATTGTTTTTCCACAGGGAAAAAACTTCTTATCTTCTGGGCCTGGTGGTGAGACTGACTCTGTCCAAGTTATGTTGAAGGCAACAGGGACCTGGAAACTGTTGAGGTAGTGGACTATATATAAACCTCTGTCGTTTTAATTAATATGTAACACCTAGAATATAATTTATTCTTCCCAGATTTCTGACTATATTGAAATCTAAGGTAACTCTAACTTAACAGCTAGAATACAGACCTTTAGTTCCTGACTCCACTGTAATCCACCGCCTTGTTAGGTCATTAGTCAATTCATTAACTAAGACCACTAGATATCTTATCAAAGACAGACAGGTTTGCCTTATTCACAGGCTTCACCATAAAATATACACAAATTCAAATGCATAAAAATGAGACTGTACAGAGTCACAGCAAAAATGCAAGTGCTTATCAGCATGTGGTACTGTCAGAATGATGCACAAAACATATTTTGCAAAGAGAGTGTTTAGTCATAAAAAGCAATTATTGGGAGTGTATTAATGAGGTGTTTCTCTACTTTTATTACTCCTACAGTCCTGGAAATGCTTTCAGTTTTAGATACTGTTTTCTTATCCTTTGGGCTTTTCTCTAGTCACTGTGCTCTCTTACATTTCTCATTAGAGTTTTCTTTCTTGAAAACATATTTATATTTGCTCTGCTTGATTGCAAAACTAGTCCTGTGATTCTGTGCAAGCCAGGCAATCCATCAGTTTTTTTAGATGACATTCTAATTGCTAAATACAACAACAATTTTTCATCTTATTCTAGTTGACCTTTCTCTTGCATTTGGCACAGGTTTTCACTACATTCCTGAGACCCTGACATTTGTTCACTATCCATTAGCATTTTCTCTGATTTCTGGGTAGACATAGTCCTCCACTGATAACTTCTCTGTTCTTTGTGCAACTTACAGAATGTAGTTAACCAAACTATGCAAAGTGATTTTCTTTAATTAATAAATTACACGCTTTAAAAATAACAGCTTCCTATAACATCCAGATCTCTACAAATGAGGAGTATATGAGTTTTTTGGTCTAGTTAGCCATTGCTTACTAGCACAGACTCTAACACAATTTGATCACACCAGTGAAGCTGTGTAAGCATTTATGAAGAATTGCAGCACTTATAAAACTGTTTAATAATGGTCTGCCAATATCAATTCAAGATTCTACCTGTTTTTCTACCTATTTGTAGTCTTGCATGCCTTAGTAATTTTGCAAGGATAATTTTCCTTTCTTTAATATATCAAATGTTCAAGTGAACCCCATTTGCTTTATTTTTTGCTTTCTGTTTCTAATATTCAGAGCAGCAAGCATGTGCTTACTTCTATAATCTTTAATCACATATTATTTATTTATTCCCTTTGTGTCATTAAGGATGATGTTCACTTGAAGCAGGATGATGAAATATTGTAATGGTACTGCATTAGAAAATACACACCAACTGTAGAGTAAGCTTTATCCTATCCCAGTGTTGAGTTTCTCCTTATCTACATTTACTCAATAGCTACTTTAACCTGGCTGTTATTGTTTCCCCATTTCCCAAACTTCCCAAATTCATTTTTCTATTTAAGAAATGAGTTCTGTGTTTAGCCCATTACCAATGGCTCATTGATTTTTATGTGCCTCCTTATTTGTTAGTGACTATTTTCTCTGCCATCATTCCTTCTTTTTCAACATTGGAAGGTGTTGTCATTGGTGTTACTGATGCACTTCTATGTTCTTCTCTGTCACTCTTCCTTATTGAAGTTTATTTTCTTGAATTTGCTTTTCTCGTTTTTAAACCAATTCTTGTTTGTCCATTATGTTATGTAAGTTTTGCATTAGAAATTCAACTTTTGGATAGAGACCAGCATCATACACAGCATCAAGTCCTTCACATGTTAAAACTTGGAAGACAATAACAACAACCATCACTCAAGAAGAGTCTCTTCCAAACATCACATTGTTTTCAATACCTGTTGATGCATTGTCTAATATCATCATTTGTCTGTGACTATGGAGCAAAGCAAGAAGCTGAGGTCTCCAGCAGCAGCAGGTACACACAGTACATTTCTTTTGCAACAAGCACTGGAGTCACTGGTCCGTACACAGACACACCTGTATAAGATATGTTACAGGAGGTAACGCCCCTTCTTCAGTTTAAGAGTGGACAGGAGAAAAGCACCTAATTACTTCTTGATTCCTAGATATTTAGTTTGGTTGACATATCATTATATTTAGAATTAATTTTAAACACATAATATGGTTATTGTTCTATTACTTTTAAATTAATTGAGGGATTTTAGAACTTAAAAAGTATTAAATACATTTATAAATGAATGATTATATAGGAATTCATGAAATGGCTTATGGATAACTGAGTAAATTTTCAGTCCATCCCCTTTCTTCCTAGACAACCTTTCAGCAGAGATACTTTATTCATCCTTCAACACCTTTGGTAAAGATGCACTGTGAAATTTCAGAGAATGAGAATTTATTTTTGTTTACTTTCATAGTAAGGGGGGCATGGCAGTATAAACACAGCTATTCACATATATAAGCTTATGTTTAGGATGTTTGACAAACTACTGGAAGCCCTAAGTAAACATGAAACCTATAGAGCCTTTTCAGAAAATCTTAGTAAGGGTCAGTGAAAGTTGGAGAATACACATTTATCAGGCCTCTCTTAAAATACAGTATGAAGGTGGCAGTTTAAAATTGGGATTTGGGGCATTCATTAGGCTTCACATTTATATGGGTTGGACATTTACTTGGCTGTACATTGGGCTTCTTCTATTTTTTTTTCTTTTGTGCCTGATACATATATGTAGGGACTGTCTTAAGATGTTCAAATCATACCTGAAATGATCTCAAGTTACACTGACAAATTTGGCAGTTGATGGTGCCTACTAGGTAGAGAGATGTCTAGAGGAGCTGGTCATACTCATATAAACTCTGTCTTTGCAACAAGACAGCCAGGAGACTTGAGAAACTGTTTTATTGAGGATGATGAACAAGATATTGTCAAAAGAGTAAAGAGATGCTGATATATTCAAGATTTTATAATTTGCAATTTCTAGAGTGTTTAAATACAAAAGTATAATCCTGAAAATGGGAATGTTAGTGTAGCCCCATGACTTGGGTCAAAAGGAGAAAGATTTCAGTGCAGAAGTTACTTTATCTAAGTCATAATATATGGTTTACATCCCTCTGCTACTGGGCATGGCCTCTTATTGAGGTGGAGTGCTGAAAGACTGTTCAGAAACACAGAGAAATAGCTCTTGGAGTGGAAAGACACAGTCTGAGATGTAGAAAAACTGGAGAAAGTTCAGCAGTCCCCTGGCCTGCAATGAGGCTGGACTGTGAAGTTTTCAGATACTTAAACATCCAGGTACTGCTAGGAGTCTCAGAAGGATTGAAAACTGTGTTTGGGGCCTGTGGGCTGGGGCAACATTTAGCCTGGGACTGAGGGAGAGGGGATCTCTGACTTGTCCCTTCTGTGATTGTCCTTAGTGGTAGTAGTGATGATTGTTTCTGGGAGCATGGTCTTCTGCTTGCAATACTGTAGTCAAATGTCTTCTCTATGTCTTCCCATGGCAGATATTGCTGAAAGAGAGAGTCCATGGTTCTAAATCATTTATTAATTGTTCATAGCATAAAATAGTACCATACCCACTTTTCAGGTTGAACATGAGATGAAATACATTTTCTGGGGGGAACATATGAGTAGGAAAGCTCATTGGCTAAGCCTTCTATGCCTCTAGGTACCTCATTAACATGGGAAACTCCATTTTTGGGCTATATGACTTTGGAACACTTATTTTTTTTTTTTTTTTTTTTTATGTGAGGAGCATGGTACGTGTTCCAGGTCAGGAGTCTGGCAAGGGACAGGGCGTTGCCTAAGTCTCAGGTGAGAGTCCACTGGGTTTCTGGATTTCAACCTTCTCTACCTTACCATGGTTTTACCATTCAACAATAGTACACCTAAGTTTTCTCAATTAGGAACCAAAAATATCATAGACATTGTATTGGAAAAAAAAACTATCCATCATATTGGTGGCATTCTTGACTCAATACAGGTGAATTTAGGTCTACCTGAATTCCTATGTCAGGGAGAAAATTCAATAGTTATGATACAAATTTTAAGTAAAACAAAGTTGGCTTTTTAAAATCGTTGTAAAAAGCATAAAGTCTGTCTTCTTTGAAATTCTGGAATACAGTGAGTTTTAAAAGCATAAATTCCTCACCATTATAAAAAATGGATATATATGGGCTAAGTCTTGTATTGGTGTATCTATTCTAGGGAAACATTACAAAAAGAAGAAAAGCACACAAATATAAGTCTATTTCTAACAACAAAAATAACAGGAAACAACAATCACTATTTTATAATTTTCTTAATATTAATGAACTCAATTCTCCAATAAAGAGATATAGACTATCAGACAGGATACATAAACAAGATCCAACATTTTGCTCATACAGGAAACTCATCTCAGAGACAAAGACAGACACTACCTTCAGAGTAATAGGCTGGGAAAAAGACGTCTAAGCAAATGGTCCCAGCAAACAAGCTGGAACTGCTACTCTAATATCAAATAAAATAAAACTTTTACCTAAAAGTTATCAAAAAAGATAAGGAAGGACACTTTTTACTCATTACAGGGAAAATCTATCAAGATGAACTCTCAATCTTAAACATCTATGTCCAAATACAAGGGTACCCACATTTTTAAAAGAAATCTTATTAAAATTCAAAGCATATATTATACCACACGCAATAATAGTGGGAGGCTTCAACACCCCACTCTCATCAATGGACTGCACAGAGATACAGCAGAGATCGTACACCTTTGTGAAGAGAAATGGAGGGGGCAGGGGGTAAAAGTGGGGCAGGGGAAAGGGATAAAATCTCAAAAGTAAATATAGAGTATCAGATAAAATCTATGAAAAAAGGAAAATAAAACTATGCAAGAAATGAAAGCAGACAAAGAAAATGAATTGAGATAATCCTCGTGATGGAAAATCTAGGGAAGAGAACGGGACCCACAAATGTAATCATCATCAACAAAATGCAGGAGATGAAAAAATCTCAAGTGTAGAAGATACAGTAATATAAACTGATGCATCAGACAATGAAAACATTAAACCAAATAAATTTCTGATACAAAATATCTAGGAAATCTGGAATACCATGCAAAGACTTAATCTAAAAATAATAGAAATAGTAGATGAAGAGTCCCAGCTCCAAGGAACTGAAAAAAAAATATAGAAGAAAACATTCCCAACCTAAAGGGATGCCTATAAACATACAAGACACATAGAAAACCAAATAGTCTGAACCAAAAAAAAAAAAAAAAAAAAAAAAAAAAAAAAAAAAAAAAAAAAAAAATCCTTCTGGCACAGAATAAACAAAATGTAAAATCTTTAGAACAAAAAAAGAATATTAAGAGATCTATGGGAAAAGGCCAGGTAACATAGAAAGGCAGACTCATCACAGTTAACTTGACTCCTCAATGGAGACTAAAAGCTAGTGGAGTCTGAACATTTTAAAAACAAACAAACAAATGCAAACCTAAACTAATGTACAGGGGTTGGGGAGGTGGAGGGGAATAAAACTTCAATCTCCATAGTTGGAGAATATGAGCTATTTCAAGACTAATCTAAATTTAGACAATATCTATTCACAAATCCATCCCTAAAGAGAATACTAGAAGGGCACACATACCCACAAACTAACACCACCAACATCAAAATAACAGAAAATAACAATCACTAATCTTTAATTTCTCTCAATACCAATAGACTCAATTACTCAATACAAAGACAAGATTAACAGAATAGATAAACAAACAAAAATCCATTATTCTCTTTCATATAAAAAATACCTTGGTAATAAACACATATTTTACTTCAGGGTAGAGGATGAGAAAAATGTCTTCCAAGCAAATTAATGGAAGAATGCTGGAGTAGGCATTTTAACACCTAATACATATACTTTTAACCAAAATTAACAAAAAGATACCGGGACAAATGCCTCATACTCAGGGAAGGAAAAACTTCCACAATATCTCAATTCTGAATATCTATGTCGCAACCACTACAGAATCCACATTTGTAAAAGAAACATTACTAAAGCTTAAATAACACATTAGACCACACACAGTAATAGTGGGGGACCTCAGCAGCTCACTCTCAGCAGTCTGATCATTCAGACAAAAATTAAACAGAGGAAAGCATAACTAGCAGATATTATAAATCAAAGGGACCTACTAGACTTCTATAGAGAATTTTACTCAAACACAAATGAATATATCTTCATCTTAGCTCCTCATGGTTCCTTCTCCAAAATAAACCACATAGTCTGTCACAAAGCAAGCCTCAAAAGATATAAGGAAAGTGAAATAACACTTTGTGTCATAACAGACCATCATGGGTTTGAGCTAGACTGCAATAACAACAGAAACATTAGAAAACCTACATACTTATACAAACTGAATAACTCTCTATTTAATGATTTCCGGTCAGGGATGAAATAAAGAAAGAAATTAAAGATTTTCTATAATTAAATGAAAATAAAGTCACAATATACCTAAATTAATGGTATATTAATGAAAGCAGTGTTAAGAGAGAAATTCATAGCACTGTTTCTCAATAAAGAAATTAAATAGTTCTCATACCAACAATTTAAAAGTACACCTGAAATCTACAGAAGAAAAAATAAAGCAAGCACACAAAAGAATAGATTGAAGGATATAATCAAAATCCAGCTTTAAGACAATCACATAGAAACAAAGAACTGAGAAAAAATTAGGGAAGCCATGTTCTGAACAATGGTCACAAATTATAAAATATCTTGGTACAAATCTAAAACAAGTAAGTGAAAAGATCTGTATGACAAGAACTTCAAGTCCCTGAAGTATGAAATTGAAGATATCAGAATATATAATCTCCATTAAAATTAAAACATAATTTGTAATAGTCTTAGAAAGAACAATTCTAAACTTTGTATGGAAAAACAAACAAACAAAAAACCTGCCCAGAACACTAATGGCTCAGGTTCTAAGATCAACAATAGATAAATGTGACCTCATTTAACTCAAAAGGTTCTGTGAGGCTAAGAACACTGTCAGTAAGACAAAACATCAGCCTACAGGTTGGGAAAGAATCTTCATTAACCCTACATCTGACAGAGGGCTAATATCCAAGCTTTAAAAGGAACTCAAGAAGTTGGACACCAAAATCCAAATAACCAAATTTAAAAGTGGGAAACAGAGCTAAAGAGAGAATTTTGAATTGCCAATTCTCTCAAAGAGAGAAACTTTGAATTGCCAAGAAGCACTTAAAGAAATGTTTAAAACCCTTAGTCACCATTAGATAAAAGTTAAAACAACTTTGAGTTCCATCTTACACCCATCAGAAGAGCTAAGGTCAGAAACTTAAGTGATAGTATATGCTTCGGGGACTTAAAACAAAGGGAACACTCTTGTAGTAAATATTTTAAAAAGGAAGCACCAAACCTCACTATCACCATCATCTTAGAGCCACATGGCACTTGTGGGATATTTTCATCTCAGTAAGCCAAACATTTCCACATGATTTGAAAAAATCTCAATTTTCTTCCCACTCTGCTGCCGGTTACTTTCAGCAACACAGAAAAATCAAAACTCTAGAGGCTTGTAATTTATCAATTAGATTTATATCAATAAATTGTCACTTCACAAAATGTCCACACAATAAACTCAAAGCCAAATGATATGATATACTCTGCCAACCTAGATAAGATAAATTGTCCTATAATAGTAGGTTCCTTATAAATTATTTACAGCTACTTGTGACTATTTAAAGCCACACAGTGAGAATCGTCTTCTTCCTCCTGCATTTTGCCTCATTCCCTTTTCTCCCTATCTCTCCACCCTCTCAAAAACTATATCCACCTTACTTTTCACTGTCCAATCACAGCCTTGCCTTATCTTCTGCCTGCTCTCACCTGCATAAGAACCACAGGACACCACTTCACTGTTGTTGGGACTGCAATTTGTATAACCATTTTCAAAATCAATTCGTCATTTTCTGAGAAAACAGCTAAAACACTCCTGGGCATATACTGAAAAGATTCTCTAGCATCCCACAAAGTCATTTGCTCAACTATGTTCATAGAAGCTTTACTCATCATAGCCAGAAACTGGAAACACCTCGATGTAAAATGTAGTATATCTACACATTGGGATGTTATTCAGCTTTAAAATAAAAGACATCATCAATTTTGAATACAAATGAATGAAACTTAAGAATATCATCCTAAGTGAGTTAACTCAATACCACAAATACATGCATGGTATATACTCATTAGTAAGTGCATACTGACCATAAAATACAGGATACTCAACAGAAGCTAAAGATGTTCCAATATCCCACAAAGACACTTGCTCAACTATGTTCATAGAAGCTGTATTTATAATAGCCAGAAACTGGAAACAACCTAATTGAGAAGCAAGACACAAATGAAATTGCTTGAATCCCACCCAGACGGGAGAATAAAATATTCATAAGAGGCATATAGAGGGTGGTGTTGGTGGGAAAGGAGATAGGAAGATTAGGATAAGGCAAGCATGTTGCCATTTGGCAATGTCAACGAATGAAACTCTGCTACTAACAGCAGTGGATGAGACAGAGACCTGGGATAAAGAAGGGACTCAAGAATCAATAGGAGTGATCTTAACTATGACTCACTATATTGCGAATGTGGATCTGATGAGGACATCTCCTATAGGCAGGCATGGACCCCAATGGAGCAATATAGACATAATCCCACCTGTAAATCTTTCAACACAATATTTATTCTGCCTACAATAAATGCAGACACTGGGGATGGAGCAGATATTGAAGAAATAGCCAAACAATAACCGGCCCAATTTTTGAGCCACCCCAGGAACAAAAAGTACCAATTCCTAATACTTTTAATGATACAGTTATGCTTGCAGACAGGAGCATGTTGTCCTCTGAAAGGATCCATCTAGCAGCTGGATCTGACATACAAAAATCCACAGTCTAACAGTAGATGGAGCCTGGGAACTCTTATGGAAGAACTGGATGAGGAATTATGGGCCCTCAAGGTGATAGGAAATCCACAGGAAGACCAACAATGTCAACTACACTGGACTTATGGGGCTCTCAGAGACTGAACAACCCACCAAAGGACAGACATAGGCTGGACCTCTGCTTTCCTACATATATGTAGCAGGTATTCAGCTTGGCTCCATGTGGGTCCTGAGCACCTGGAGTAGGGGGCTATTTCAAAAGAGGACACACATAGCCTGGCAGAGACTTAAGGTGCTGGGGTTGTAGCATACCCAGTGGGGGCTCCACCTGCTCAGAGGAGACTTGAGGTTGGATTCTGACAGTAGAAGGGGTGAGTAGGATATAAATTAAATGAGAGAGAGAGAGAGAGAGAGAGAGAGAGAGAGAGAGAGAGAGAGAGAGAGAGAGAAAGAGAAGGAACATATCTTATTTTGTACATATTACTGCTAAAAGAAATATATTTAGAGGAAGAAAAAGGAGGAAAGAAATGATATAACTAGATTATCATGTCAAAAATAATCCCAAATAAAAATTACAGACTACAAGGCAAGATGGAAAGTTGGCTAAGCAGTTGGCACCCATAAGTGCTCTTCCACAGTAAGAGAATTCAATTCCCCTCATTTACATTTGGCCAACAACCGCCTGTAACCACAGTTTGAAGGGCTCTAACACCTTCTCTCCTCTGCAGGCATTGTGCATATGTGGTAAACAGACATGCATACAAGTGAAAGAGATAAAATAAATATAAATCTAAAAAGAAGAATACAAAGAACATCATAGTTTTTAGTCTAAATTACCTTCAAGTCTTAACACTTTCTCTCAGAAATATTTAAGATTATTTAAAGATTTAATGTGATTAGAAAACTTTGAAAGCACTGTATATCTTAAAATGTATGTCATATTTATTGTTCTTTTAAAAGTAACCTTGTTTCTTAGATATTCATTTCTGAAATTCTGATTGACAGGTATGATATTCATATATATGTGTGTGTGTGTATATATGTATATATGTATATATATATATGAATTAAATATATATATATTTCCAATGAACTCATAATGACAGTTAGTTAAATGTTTACTTATAATTGAAGAATATTTTTCTTCCTTATTATTCTGAATTTTCAAAAGATAACTTCATTATCATAGTATAAATGACACCAGCACAATGAGGATTTGTAATGAAACAGCAGTTCTTCTTTTATGAATAATTTATAATACATTAGAATAAAATAAAAGCCTTACTTTATTATATTTTTAAAGATTAAATAATAGACATATGTTTATATTTTGAGAAATTATTGTGATAACATTGTGTAATTTGCCAACATGTTTTTTTTAAAAAAAAACAAAAAAAACAATGCAATAAATGAAAAAGGTTAGTTCTAAAAAGATTTATGTAGAACATAATTTGTACTCCAGTCTAGCCATCTGAACACATGCACAGGTGCCTACTCTACCTCTACATTCACAAAATGCAGAAGACTCATTACAACATTTTTACTTAGAGAGATCCAAGTCTTTTGTCATTGTTATTGTTGTTGTTTTTCAAATCTTTTTAAGTTTGTACTACATATTGATCAGTTTAAGGAGATGAAATAATGGAACATTAAATAATATAACTATATTTAACGAAACTGGCTATAAGAAACAAAATAGGAAATCTGTCAGGAGGAACTCTCAATCCTTAACATATATGCTCCAAATACAAAAGCACCAATATTCATAAAAGAAACCCTACTAAAGCTCAAAAGAAAAACATTTTACTCCACACAATAGTAGGGGGAGACTTTAGTAACCCACTCTCACCAATGGACAGATCATAGAAACAGAAACTAAACAAGGACACTGTACAACTAGCAGAGACTATGAATCAACTGGAATTAATAGATATATTCAGAACATAACATCCTAAAACAAAAAAAAATACACCTTCTTCTCAGCAGCACCTCATGGCACATTCTCGAAAATAGATCACATAATTGGACACATAACTAGCCTCAATCAAAAGATTAAAATACTACCATCCATCCTTTCAGATATCCATGGTCTAAGGCTGGTCTTTAACAACAACAAAGACAACAAAAAGCCCTTATACACATGGAAACTAAACAATGCTCTATTAAATGATAGCAGGGTTAAAGAAGAAATAAAGAAAAAAATTAAGGATTTTCTAGATTTCAATGAAAATGAAAACTCGACATACCCAAACCTATGGGATGCAATAAAAGCAGTACTGAGAGGAAAACTCCTAGCTCTGAAAGAAACTGGAGAGAGCATATACTAGCAACCTGACAGCACAGTTGAAAGCTGTAGAACAAAAGGAAGCAGATACACCCAAGAGGAGTAGATTGCAAGAAATAATCAAACTTAGGGCAGAAATAGACCAAAATAGAAACAAAAGGAACCATTCAAGGAATCAATAAAACTAAGAGCTGGTTCTTTGAGAAAATCAACAAGATTGATAAACCCTTAGCCAGACTAACTAGAGGGCAAGGAGAGAGAGTATCCAAATTAACAAAATCTGAAAGGAAAGTTGAGAAATAACCAGTTAAACTGAGGAAATTCAAGAAATCATCAGATCCTACTACAAAAGCCTATACTCAAAAAAGATGGAAAATCTGGAGGAAATGGATGAATTCCTAGACAGATACAAGATACCAAAGTTAAACCAGGACCAGATAAACCATCTAAATAATTTTATAACACCTAAAGAAATAGAAGCAGTCATCAAAAGCCTCCCAAACAAAAAAAAGCCCAGGTCCAGATGGGTTCAGTAAAGAATTTTATCAGACATTTATTGATGACACAGTACCAATACTCTCCACAAAAAAGAATGCGATGGAAAACTATGGAACTCATTTTTTAACTCTAATATAACCCTCCTTCCTAAACCACACAGAGACACTACAAGGAAAGAAAACTTTAGACCACTCTCACTTATGAACACTGATATAAAAATTATCAACAAAATCCTTGCAAACCGAATCCAAGAACACATCAAAATGATCATTCACCATGTTCAAGTAGGCTTTATCCCTGGGATGCACGGTGGTTTAATATAAGGAAATCCATCAATGTAATCCACCATATAAACAAATTCAAAGAAAAAAACCACATGGTTCTCTCACTAGATGCTGAGAAAGCATTCGACAAAACCCAACACCACTTCATTATAAAAGTCTTGGAAAGAACAGGAATCCAAGGCCCATACCTAAACATAATAAAAGCAATATACAGCAAACCAACACCAACATCAAACTTAACAGTGGGAAACTTGAAGCAATCCCACTAAAATCAGGGTCTCGACAAGGCTGTTCACTCTCCCCCTACCTATTCAACATAGTACTGGAAGTCCTGGCCGGAGCAATTAGACAGCAAAAGGAAATCAAAGGGATACAAATCGGAAAGGAAGAAGTAAAAATATCACTATTTGCAGATGACATGATAGTATACATAAGTGACCGCACAGTTTTCACCAGAGAACTCCTACAGCTGATAAAGAAGTTCAGCAAAGTTGCTGGATACAAAATTAACTCAAACAAATCAGTAGCCTTCCTATACACAAAGAAAAAACATGTGGAGAAAAAAATTAGGGAAAAGGTACCCTTTACAATAGTCACAAAAACTATGAAATACCTTGGTGTGACTCTAACTAAGCAAGTGAAGGGACTGTTTGACAAGAACTTCAAACCTCTAATGAAGGATATCAAGGAAGATCTCAGAAAATGGAAAGATCTCCCATGCTCATGGATTGGAAGGATCAACATTTTAAAAATGGCCATCTTACCAAAAGCAATCTACAGATTCAATACAATCCCCATCAAAATTCCAACCCAGTTCTTCATTGAGTTGGAGAGAGCAATGTGCAATTTCATCTGGAATAACAAAAGACCTAGAATAGTGAAATCCATCCTCAACAACAAGAAAACATCTGAGGGAATCACTATCCCTGACCTCAAACTATATTAGAAGGCCATTGTGCTGAAAACTGCATGGTACAGGTACAGAAATAGGCACTGGGATCAATGGAATAGAATATAAGATCCAGAAATGAGCCCTCACGTATATGGTCACCTGATTTTTGACAAAGGAGCTATAAACATTCAATGGAAAAGAACAGCCTATTCAACAAATAGTGTTGGTCCAACTGGCACTCAGCATGCAGAAGAATGAAAATAGACCCTTTCTTATCTCCTTGTACAAAGCTCAAGTGTAAGTGAATCAAAGATCTCCTCATTAAACAAGGTATACTGAAACTATTAGATGAAAAATTAGGCGAAAATTTCCTGAACAGAACACCAATGGCTTGTGCTCTAAGATCAATAATTGACAAATGGGAATTAATTAGATTGCAAAGTTTCTGTAAGGCTAAAGACACTGTCAAGAAAACAAACAGCAGCCAACAGAGTGGGAAAAGATCTTTACCAACCCCACATCAGATAGAGGCCGAATATCCAAGGTATACGAAGAACTCAAAAAACTAGACACCAGAGAATTAAACAATCCTATTAAAAATGGAGTACAGACTTAAATACAAAGTTCTCAATTGGGGAATATCAAATGGCTGAGAAACATCTAAGGAAGTGCTCTATATCCTTAGCCATCATGGAAATGTAAATCAAAACTACCCTGAGATTCTACCACATACCAGTCAGATTGGCCAAGGTCCAAAACTCAGATGACAACAGATGCTGGTAAGGATGTGGAGAAAGAAGAACACTTTTCCACTGCTGATAGGGTTGTAAACTGATGCAACGTCTCTGGAAATCAGTCTGGTTTTTCCTCAGAAAAATGGACATAGTAATACTTCAAGACCCAGTTATTCCACTTTTGGTCATATACACCAGAGATGCCTCAACATACAACAAAGATATATTCACCACAATGTTTATTGCAGCTCTATTTATAATAGCCAGAAGTTGGAAAGAACCAGATGCCCTTCAGTAGATGAATGGATACAGAAATTGTGGTACATTTTCACAATGGAGTACTACTCAGCTATCAGAAATAATGACTTAATGAAATTCTTTAAAAAATGGAAGCATCTTGAGAATATCATCCTGAGTGAGTTAGTCCAGTCTCCAAAGAAAAGACATAATATGCAGTCACTGATAATAGGATACTAACTCCAGAAATCTCTGAACACCCAGAAACAATTCGCAGACTGTGTGAAGTTCAACAACAACAAAAAAAGAATACGTTTAAATTAAAATAGAACTGTATCACATCCCACTCTCTTCACTACTCCTAGTTTCTCTCATATCCCCTCCAATTAATAGCCTCTTTTCCTATATTATTGTTACATATATACATATGTGTATGTATATGTACCCACAAATACTTAATTACAACCTTAAAAAATGTATTCTTATACTTTTATTCCATTGTGCTGAAAACTGTACATTTATCTTTGCTTTGTAAAATAAAGTATTTCAATAAAAAAAAAAAATCAGATATACTGAACCTGATATAAGAGAAAGTATGGAAGAGCCTTATATACAATGAAACAGGAGGCAACATTCTGAAAAGAACAACCATAGTACAGACAACTAAGATCAGCAGTTAATAATTGGGACCCCGTAAAACTGAAAAGTTTTTGCCCATCAAAGGACATAATTATCCAGACTGAGTCATGGGCTACAGAATGGGAAAATATTATTGCCAATCATGTATCTGATAAAGGACTAATATCCCAAATATATTAAGAACTCAAATAAAAAAACCTAGATATCAATAAATAAAAAGTGAGGTACAAATTTAAACACAGAATCATCAATAGGTGAATGTTTAAAAAAGAAACAAATTATATCTTCTGATGGTGGATATTTTAAACTGAGATTGAGAGTCTAAGATAGACACTGCCAGGATAGCACATCTTGCCCTGGTTTCCTGAAGGCACACAATGCACTTTGATTCAGCACTTCTTTTTAAAGTTGGAAGAACAAGAAACCAAAAATTAAGAAAAATATAAAATATAATTAAAATATAATATGAGACATTTATCTTAAATTATTCTCACAGATATGTATTGAAAACTCTATGGTTCTAACATCTGTTAAAACAGTACTTATTTTTAAATGTTTTAATGTTTTTTTTCAAGTTTCTTTTATATTATTATTCCTTACAACTGTATTTTTTTAAAAAGAGGGATACATTTACGGATTTTTTAATTGAACAACTTTATTTTAAAAAACAAAGATAAATGTACAGATTTTAAGCAATTTTGCATAAATGTATACCTATATATTTTTGTCAGTACTTGGTTTTTTTAAAGGTTTGATAGTGTGCATTATGATCTCACTAGCTACAATGAGCATAAACTACATGCAAAAAAAGATGCAACCTGGTATCAAAGATTTTTTTTTTTTGTTGAGTAAAGATTAAGCATAATGAGTTTTCATTTTTTTTCTTTTTTTTTTTTTTTTCTTGAACTTCATATAGTCTGTGAGTTGTTTTTTGGGTGTTCTGAGCTTTCTGGGGTTAGTATCCAATTATCAGTGACTGCATATTATGTCTGTTCTTTTGTGACTTGGTTATCTCACTCAGGATGATATTCTCTAGATGCATCTATTTTCTTCAGAATTTCATAAAGTCATTATTTCTGATAGCTGAGTAGTACTCCATTGTGTAAATATACCACAATTGTTTTAATGTTAATACATGTGAGTTAATTACAATTTCATCCTTAAATTTGATAAGAAGTAGCAAAGGATACTTTTCTACATTAGTAAAGACTTTTTTGCACTGAAGCATGTATACCATTCCATCCTGTTTCTGTATTTCACTGTCCAACACAAGCATAGATTAATACTGGCACACAGTACATTTATTTACAATTATTCTGCATATAAATATTTCTGTTTTTTTATTCTTTATCCTTTATCTACACTATTCAAAAGTATATTTTTGAGAAATGTAAGCAAATAAATTTATTCAATAAAATACAAAAAGTATGTTTTTATGATCTGGTTACTGTAACTCTCAATTCTGTGATGCCTGAGATTAGCTACTTTCTTTCAGTAGAGGGATGGACATCTTTGAAGAACACAGTGTGAAAACACCACACCTTTCCTTCAATAAACCTGATGAGTATAGGTCTTAGTTCCCAAAGAGTGAGCTGATTCTAAATATTAGAGCAAACTGAAACTGCACTGGGCACAGCTTTATATTGTTTTAATTTAAAACTATAATAGGAATTATCATCTATTGTAGTCTGTTGTGGATCTGCTGTTTTTGTTACATTGTTTCAATGTGGTAGTTTTCAAAGGCTTGCTCTACTCTTATGCTCTGAAACAATTTTGATCTGTTCTCCTTAAAACTGTTACAGTGTTGGAGGTGGATGTTTTATTTCTAGCCTAGGCTCACAAATACAATGCTTGAAGACACAGAGGTTGAGAAATAAAGTTTTTCATAAGAAATCTGTTGATTGTTTTGGAGATTCAAGCTCATGTTATAAATCTGGAGGAAGAAGAATTTCTGGGTTGGAACACATGCAGTAGATAAGCTGCATTTGGTTAAGTTGGGAGCCATAAAGCTATTCAGAAGTTAGAACTGAACCAGGGAATACTGCTTGTTGCTCTGATTCCTTAGAAGCTTGCATAATACTTTCTGCTGCCATGAAAGCTATTCCTCAAGGAGGGGTCATTCAGACTAGGTCTAGCCTAGGGGTCTCTAGACAGTCTCTAGAAATTCATGCTGTCTATAGAGAGTCTCTCTTCTTCTAAAAAAGTAATCAGTCAGTTAGTAGCAAAGTTGCCACACTGGATCTATTAACCTCTGGAATTGCCAATGATACATTAACAATTGACAACAGCAATTGTACCTGTATATCAGATGCTATGGTAAATGCATAATAATATTACATTTAATATTTAAGTATTCCTCTTTTCTTTGATAGGTTGCAATTAAGGGACAGAGTTGTTAACTAGTTAGCTATAGCACACTATATGATGATTTATGTACCTTCTGATTTCATACTTATTTTAAAAACCTTATTTCTCTGCACAGCCTAAGATGGCCAGTTGTTATTAGCCAATATGTAATTTGTATATTTCAAATCTTATTTTCCTTTGAGAAGCTACAATGGGTTGGATTGTTTCTCTCTATATATTTATATGTGGCTCCAAACCAACATGTGACCATGTTAGGAGAAAGATCTATTGTTGACTAAAGTGAAGGAAGTTATGTGTAAATGTCCCAATTCAGTAGGACTATACTAAAACTTCTCATGTAATAAAGAAATGTTTTATTGGTATATATCGCAGGTGTTGAGGAAAATCCATGTGATAACATGACAAGAAAACTGTCTACTAGCCTGTAGAGAGGTCTCAACCATGACTGATACATAGAGGTACAGTTAACAAAACTTTGAGAACACAGATTTGTTTTCCTTCTCTAAAGCATCTAATGTGAGATGTTCTGCTCTAACAGCCTGAGTAGACTAGTCTAATTTAGGAGAATCTAATGTCATTGGCCATACCTTCTGAAGCAAACATGGGTATGAATAAAAATTTGACTTGAAGTAGATGATATTTTCCTGTTACATACACACACACAGGTCAGTAAATTATCCAAAGAATTATTTACATTTCTCAAATATGAAAGCACTTCTTTGTGCACTAGAGCTCAAATATTATGTTGTTTCACCTGATTACCATGGTTAAAACAGTCCCATAAAACAGCATATCTGATGAGATCTCAGGGGAGTAAAGAGTGCATATAAAATTAGCACAGAGACTACAAATGTAGGCTGGAGTCCATCAAAATATGTTGTTTTTCTCATATATGCTTTCTTAAAGGCAGATCTTCCTTCTTTTCAATTACTCTCACAAGTGAGATTTCCCTTCCTCTGAATCCATTCATTTTTATTTTTGCTTTAAGCAACCATTTTTCTGTCTTCATTTAATGTCTTGAACAGCATCCAAGTCTCAGAGGACCTCTGTTCCTGCTTGTTAACCTAATTATATAGAAGCCCAGAGACCACCCCTCACTATCCTTTTATTACACTATTCACTTCACTGCTAAAAAATCAATCAAACAAACAAACAAACAAAAAAAACCTCAAAATGTGACTCTGTCCTTGGTAACAATAATGTTAGTACAGATGCATATTCCCAGCTATTGAAAGTTGCCAAGTCTACTTTATTTCTTTGTGGTTCAGTCATAACTAAAGAGAATACCATTAGGACATTGAGCACAGCAGCACATATAAATGTTCAGTGTGAATTCCCCACTGTAAGAATAATTTGATGTAGGTTAATTGTAAGAAGGAATTTGTATTACATTACTAGTTCAATTCAATGACTGACTGTAGCCATCGTGCAGGTTATTTATTATCTCAACCTGTAGACACATGATCCACTCAATGAGAACCGCATGTGATTCGGTGTTCATCTGGTCCCCATCATGGAACCTAGAAAGTCTTCAAGTACCTCAGTAGCATGTTACAGATCTGGAAGCAATATGGCAGTCTCTCAGTCATCAGTTAAGCCTATGTAAAGTAGTTATTAATATGCCTAAAGTGATGTCTACCCCTGCTACACACTTGGTTCTTTCAGTGATCACTACATAACTATTAGGTTTAATTACTACAGCAAGTTTTTTACATTCTTCCCCATTTTTCCAATGACAAAATGGAGAAAATGCCTTCCCATGGTCTTATAGCATGTCTATATTTTGCATGTGTTGACAAATTCAAAGTGTACATCAAGTAAGAAAGTACCCTTGCCTCATTTTAAATGTAGGCTGTCCTTTGTATTTGTACCTTAGGTATACCCATCTTTACATCAAGAGAATGTTCTCAAAGTTTATAATGTTTAAAGTGTGAAAAAAGCAAGAAATCTTTAGTGTGGTTTGACAAAAATGCAGTTTGCTCAAAAATAGGAAAAACTTCTAGTGCTTGAGAATGTATATTCTAAATTTCTGTCTTAAACATTTGAATGATCGACAAATGAATTAAAACTTTTGCCTATTTCTGAGAAAACTGTCAAAAAGATATTACATAGATACCACAGGAAAAACAGTGTGTCTATTTGGGAAAATAGGTCTATTTCATTTAGTGCCTACCATGCCAGCAAAGGAACATTCAAGGTTACAACTTACAAAGTAGTTTTACAGTAATAATATTTCCCATTAAGCACAACACAATAAATCTTTTAAAGAAATTTTTGGGTGTATTTTTCTCTAAGCTGTATTTAGCCTTGAACAAGGTATTCCTGTGAAAAACTTTCCAGCAACTGATGTTGAAAAAGAGAGCTTATGAAAATCCATTTTATCTGAAAATAGAGGAGACAGCTATCAACAGAAGGAGAACTCATTATTGCCACTGAAACATTATAAGTCTGTTGCTGCTAAAAAAATCTTTTTATTGTATTAACACTCCGTCTGAAGACATAGGCCTACTGCACAAAGCAATCAATTCTAAAACAATTGCAAGGCTTGTAACGTGGCTCTTGAAGAGATTCTTATGTGTTCTTTCACTATATATATGTATACACACACACACACACACACACACACACACACACACACACACACATATATATATAAATCTGTGAATAATATAACTGTATTTTTGAAGACAGGGCCTTTAGAACTGGGTTGCTCAGGGGGAAAAGTATTTAAAATAAACTAAACTATTTTTGTTTGTTTGTTCTCTAATTGTAGAACATTAAAAAACACACAAATATAAGGTAGATGATTGACTGTTTGGTAGCTACTAGTAATTTCTGTATGTGTTAGGTTGTCAAAAATGCTTGCTATTTCTTTTTAATAGGTATGTTGTTGTTGTTTTCAGGCTACTAATTTTAATAAGAAGATAGTGTATTCTCCTCCTTCCTCACTGCAGTACTAGAATAACTTCTGTATCAACATGATGTCCAAAAACTGGAAGAAGAGTAAATGGATGATATAGGGTGAACTCACTGTAACTCTTAGTGCCAACATAATTTAGAGAAATGTGTAGTAATGTCTTACCTCATCTCGGAGGGAGCAAGAATGTGAGGAACTGAGACTGGAGGTAGAAAAGTTCTCCCTAAGACATCAGAACAAACCATTACTGAGAAACAAAGGTATAGATGAACATAAAATCACTAAACCTGAAGAAGGTTGCTGTAACGTGATGTCCTGCCCCTGGATGGCTATGTTTCATTTCTTCCAGTATGTTAAATCAATACAGGAAAGAAGAGGAGATTAATCTGGAACAGGAACTGACTGACTACCCCAGAGACAAAGAGTTTAGTCAAATCAGATAAACAGACAGCAAAATTCACATACAATTTAAATTCAGTTCTGTTGAACATGTTTACCTCAGTGTGCATCCAAGATGGAGGGACCATATGACCACTATACTATTTCCTTTGATTTTCATAATTCAATAATGAAATCAATTATTATTTCCAATTGTCAGTATATTTTGAGTATATTTTAGAAATGAAAATTGTGTATATTTCACAATTTGACAATTGTATAATTTTTAGCACATGAATTTATTATATTTGAAAAATCATTTTGGAACATGTATATTTTTCTCTATATAGATGAACATAAAATCATGAACATTGTTTTTCTGTGAGAATACACATTACCAGTGTGGATGTCTCAGTGATGTAAAAAAACTTAGAATTTGTGACAGTTAATCTTTGTTAATATGAAATAACTCAAATTTCCCCTCTCCAGCACCATTAGAAAAATATTAAGTTCTTACATGAAATTTCTGAGTATATATTTACATATAAATTACTTTAGATATATAAAATTCACTTTGATTTTTGGACACATATGAAGACTAAATACACATAAAAGTCATAGCTTCAGACATATATTTATTTTACAAATACTGTGGAATGTATTTACAGTATATAGAAAGATTATAATCATTTAAAATGCCAAAAAAACAGGAACCAGATATGAATATCTTCTCAGAAGCTCTGCCAGAGTCAGATGGAAACAGATGAGGATGCTTGCAACTAAACATCAGACAACACAGGGACCCCAATGACAGAACTAGAGATAGGACTGAAGGAGCTGAAAGGTTTGCAACCACATGGGAAGAACAACATCATCAACCAGCCAAGGCACTTGGGTTGAAAGGGTGAATGGAAGAGGGAGCACCTTCATGGAAGCAAGTTGAAGGGAAGGAGGGAGGAGAGTGGGTGAAGATTATAACATTTGAAATGTAAATACAGAGACTATTCAATAAATTTGAAAAAAAATCCAAAAATATTCTATAATAGAAAAATTTGAAATTATTTAGATACATTCAAAACTCTACTGTCATTATTTATGAAAGAAATTATAAATTTATATCACTTAGACATAAACACAGATAGATAAATAGATAGATAAATAGATAGATAGATAGATAGATAGATATATAGATAGATAGATAGACAGACAGACACATAGATGGGAAGCAATTATAAATTAATTTAGTAACTTTTTATATTTTTGTCTTAAAAGACTTAGGCCAACTTTAAGTCCTAGGTAGTGGCTGTGATAATGTATTTGATAACCAAAAGGATGGAAAATATTTTTTTATTTTCTTATTACATTAAACACATACATATTGGGACTCTTTGGGTTTTAGTCAATGGAATGAGATACAATTTTAAGAGACATGTGCATAAAAACTGTACAAGATTATTTCTAGTAGTCCTAAATGTTCACAACCTGATATCTAATATCAGGTGGATGGATATAATGATTGTGGTATATCTATGCAGAAAACAGAAATATTGGTTTAGCCAAGAAAAATGAATTTTAGCTGAAAAGACATTTTATTGTGACCTGTGTTATTCTACTTATACACAAATTCCAAAAATAAGATCTAGTCTCTAGTGATATGAAATATACAAACTGTTGTCCTCATTTAAAAGAGAATGATACATGGGAACACAAAATAAGTGAGAATGATGGGTTTATTGGTTTTTTTTTAGTATGATCTGCCATAACACCGCACAGTGCTTTTTAATATACTGTACTTGATTAAATTATCCTATATCGACAAAAGCATGTGCCAACTGACTGATTAGATTCCAAACTAAAGCACATGAATTAACCAACAAACGAACACATAGGCAGATGATAGTCTCAGTGATGTGGAAGACTGTGTTAAGCTACAAATAGGAAAGGAGATCAGCAAGTGATTTCATTTGTGGATCAGAGGGAAACAAACAGAGACAGAAAGCATTTAAAAATGTACTTTTCAGTATAATTAATATTAGAAAAGCGAACACATTCCCTCCCTCCTGCCTAGACCCTTTATAAGCAGAGGAAGGCTAATCCATCTCACTTTTGAACATCTGGGTTAATAATTTCCCAACCCTTATTATGTACCCACAATTATCAATGCCTCATTTTTTCACATTACTGATCCTGTGGTATTGCTTTCTACTTATAATATTTTGAATTCTGCATTTATTTCTTTTCCTAATATTAAATCTAACTATGCATCATTCTATCTTTTTTTTGCTGTGTTCACTACTTAATTCTGACAGCACATGTGTCTTGCTAAGTAATTACTCCTCAATGGAAAGACAGGCTATAAAAATGAGATTATTAAAAATTAAATACCAAGAAAATTCATATATCAGAGTCATAACTAAAACCTGGACATGCTCTGGTGAAGATAACCTGGATAGATTCTCACATACACTGTATAAATGATACCTCCAGTCTCCAAAGATTGACCCAGATATGATGCGAAGCAATCAACACTTTATTCTTTTAGCAATTCTAGTTTGTTAATTAAAACAAAGATGCTGTTTAACTTTTGTATTCACCGGACATCATTTGCTAGTGTACTGAACAACTTCCTTCTGTCTGGTAAAATCCTAAACAGTTTAATATAGGTCTTTCATTTATCTACTCTGTAACCTCTTATCATTTTCAGGGTTAAATTGTTTCTCATTTTAAAATCACTTAAAAGCAGTTGGCAGTAGCACTCCATGGTAAAGGGAGCCCAGAGTGCTCAACCAAAAGAGGAGTGTGTAGTCTTCAGGGGCAGTCCACTGGGAGGTAGAAATTTCCAGAAGGTGAACAGACACCCTCAGAGGTTTTCTCTTTGTACGAATAAGGTAGTGTAAATGTGTCTCTTCTTGCTTTCTAAGTTCTTGTTAGTAAATTATATGTCATTTGCTTATGACCATCTTTTATGTCTTGAATGTGAAATGCCCCCTTAGCCTCAGTGTTCTTTAACACTTAGTCCTCAAATCATGATGTCCCTTGAGGCAACTGTCAAACCTTTAGCTGGAGAAACTTCTGCGTAGTCATAACTTCTGGATGGTCATCAAGTCATAAAGATTTTTAGCCTTGTCCTACTCCCTGTCTGTTTTTTCTTTTTTTTCACTGCAGATGGAATATGAACACCTCCTTTCCTTGTGCATTCCCTGCACTGTGTCAGCTGAGAACCCATTAAGACAAAGTAATTCTTTCTGACTTCAATGTGCCAGTTATTTCATCATAGAAATGAAAAGGTGACTAATATAAAATTTCACATGGTAAATGTTGTCGAAAATTGAGGTAAGGTTCTACTTTTTCACTTGTACTTGGAATCTGGTACACATACTCTTATCCCCTTTGCTCCACACTCCCATTGGTCAAGTCCTTTCCTTCCATTCACGTGTCTTCCCACTTTTCTACCTTTCTGTTCTCTCTTCACTGTCTGTCTGTCTCTCTGTCTGTCTCTCAGTCTGTATTTCTCTCTGTCTCTCTCTCTCTCTCTCTCTCTCATTGTGTTGTGTGTGTTGAGAAAGAGCGAGAAACAGAGAGAGAGAGAGACAGAGACAGAGAAAGAGGATCTAAATAAATTTATTCAGTATTTTATTTATTTTATTTAAATTTTGCCTTTTATTTCAAATAATCTACCAACTTCATTCCAAACACATATGATCATCATTTGTATATTGTTGGTGAGAATCCTAAGCAGCAAAAGGATTCAACCATGGATCATTTAATATTCTTTGTGTTCTAAACTGGTAAGAGATGAAAATCAATCGTCACTGTCATCAAATGATAAAACTAATGTAACAGTCATTTAAAACATAGTACTGCCTGGTGACATATTGTGGCAAATATTGTAAAAGTTCACTTAAGTTCTAGCATAACATATGCAGGACATTTTGTTTTCTTAGTTAGCAGTCTGTATATTGGCACAGATACCTGCTATACTTCTAGAGTTTCCCTGGGTTTAATTTTGCTTTTATTTTCGTAGGATTCTTTCTCCTAGTCTTACTTTCTACAGTAATCAAATTAGTTGACAGTTTTTCAAATGTGTAATCTTGGATATGGGGAAATTGTCTCTTTTCATACCAACATATGCTAGACATTATACAAAGGGAAACATATTAAGTATTTTTAGACATGTTTTTATATTAAGTCTCTTCAATAATATTATAGTGACTTGCTTAATCCTTTAAGTATACAATTGAGGCACTTAGAATTGTGATTCCAAAATTCCAGTTGCATGTGACATCAGGAGGTGACAGGTTGGGTAATTGCTGGCCTCCTCAGATTTCTCCCAGTCTCATGCATCTGTTGGCTGGCAGGCTTTAGATTTGAAAGGACACTATTTCCAGTTCCCCATCCACTGTATCATTCAAATGAAGTCAGGTACTTTCTGGGCCACAGGTGAATTTTTCTGTATAACAGAGAAATTTACTTTTGCAAATAGATCACTCTGAGGCATCTGCCTCAGTGAAAACACCTGGGTCCTCCTATACTTGGTACATCCTTGTTAGCTTCAGTCATAGTTCTAAGTGAACAACAAGGGTTCATGATTTAAAAGAGCTTGTGGTTACATTTAATAGCTTATATTTCTAGTTTAAAAACCCTTCTTTATAGACTTACCAGTTCATTTGTTGACAAGTTGTAGCAAGAGACAAAGCATGACTCCCTTCTTCCTATCATGGCAAGGAAGACAGATACAATTATTTTCTTTATAAACTGAAGTATGTGCCAGTCACGTTGCTCCAGTTATAACCCCATAACTCTCAGTTTCAAATCAACCTCAAAATGGAATATGATGCTGTATGTGGAAATAAATTTTGTGATTATCAAAGATATCTTTCTCATAGTCATTAATATTTTATACATAAACTTGCATTAAGTATATCATAAACTATATAGGACACATGCTTTTTGCACTGAAGGAATTTCATTGTAATAGATTTAATGGATGCAATTATCCAAGTGATAAAAGTATTATGTCATAGCTTTTTTCAGATGCTGTAAAATGAGTTGATAAAAAAATCTTATTTTTCTACAGAAACTGAGAAAAACTAAACCGGAAGAGGTGCTGAGTCAATTTCTTTGGAATATATAAAATGTTATATTTCAGATGTAATTTATGGCTCCCTTTCATCATTTCTAAGAGCATGTCTGCATAAAATAAGGACTATCTCTAATTGAGGATGACAAATCTAGTCCTTTCTGTTCAACATTACTTACTTTTTTACCCAACCACACTCATTATTTTATTTAAATATGTGGTGGCTTCTCATATTTGTTATATTAATAAAGATATGTTTCTATAATGTGTTATATTGCTTATAATGATTGAAACTGAAAGATAATCCTTTATGTAGTTACCTTTTAAAGAAAAACATTAAGAAAAGATTATATCTGTCATGCTATAGAGAGGGCTAAGTGGTTGAGAGCACTTCCTACTCTTCCAGACATCCTGAGTTCAGTTTCCAGAAATGACATGGTGGTTCACAACCAGCTAAAATGGAATCCTATACCCTCTTCAGTGTGTCTAATGACAGTGAGAGTGTACGCATCTACATTTTTAAAGGAATAAATGTAACTAAGTAATGAATGATTAATCTCATACAGGTAACATTTCTCAACTAAAACACATCCATCCATCTACCATCCAACCATCTATAACACCATCATTCTTTATTATAAAAATAAAATGTGTTTTAACTATAATCATTATTCTCCACTGTACACCTTGTGATGTTATTCTTTATCAGGGTAAATCACTTATCTTTGACCAACATAGCCTCATTGTCCTTGTCTTAGTTAGCGTTTTACTGCTATGAACAGACACCATGACCAAGGCACCTTTTATAAGAACAACATTTAATTAGGTATAGTTTACAGGTTCACAGCTTCAATCTGTTGTCATTAAGGTGGGATCATGGTAACTTCCAGGCAGGAACGGGTGAAGGAGAAGCTGGAAGTTCTACATCTACTTCTGAAATTGGCTAGTCTTCCAGGTCTTAATCCCATGCCCACAGTGACACACTTACTCCAACAAGGCCACACCTATTCCAACAACTTTCCAAACTTCTCTTCCTGGGCTGGTTCCATTCCCTGTAAGCAGCATTCCTCATCAGATATCCTATGGCTCTGGCATCTCAAAAATCTTGGGGTATCAAAGGCGAGTTCAATGTTACAGCCTCTTGTTTCAATGTCTAGGATCCAGACATGAACTTTTGGGCTCCTTCAAAGGGTTGGCATCACTTCTCCACCTTTACCCTCTGTAACATCCTAAGCTCAGGTTGATAAACTCCCCTGCCACTGCTACTCTTGGTGATTATCTCATGATACTGACATATCTAATACTCTTAGGTCTTCTGCTGCAATTAAACTTTACTGAGAGCCTCTCATAGACTTTCTTCATGGTAATAAGCCTCAATTTCTTTTGCATAATCCCTTCAGTTCTGGACAGTCAACTACAGCTGAGGCTGTAACTTCACCAGTGGCCTTCCATGACCACTCACAGAGCCAAGCTTCAGCTGTTCTTTAGGACCCCTTTATGACTTCAAAACCAGTACTACTTGAGTGACTCTTACACATTACCTAATATAGCTGCAGCTTCAGGTACTAAAGGACCCTGGGGCTTTCTCCAGACTTTCACCCATTGCCTCAGGTCAAGACTAGGCAAAGCACCAGCTTCCTGCCTCAGGTCAAGGCTAGGCCAAGTTCTATTTTCCATCCGCAGTTCTGGGGAAGATCAGGAGCATTCTTGAAAAATTGCAGAATGTACTGACTGATAGTCACCTCACCCTCTGGTCCCAGATAGAGTTCAAAAGCCTGTCATATACTTGCTAGCCTATAGATTCAAAGGTCAATATGCTTAGCCAATCAGTTTAAACTATAACCTCCGTGATGTAACCTGTGCCCCTAAAAAGTATAAAAACTGCTTGTTATAGCCATTCAGGGTCACCTTCCAGTCACTTGTCATAAGGGGTTGTTTGAGGGTCTACCGCAATGTGTGGGAAAATAAACTTTTTGCGTTTACATGGGAGTCTGTTTTCAAGTCTCACTTGGGGGGGGGGGGTGTCTCCCAGTAGTTAAGACTCACTTTGAGTTTTACAGTACAGCTTTGGTTATCTCTGAAATACTGCTTCTTTGTGCTCTCAGAAAACACGTTTCAGAATATTTCACTTTGATGATGAAGTTATCTTTTTTATTTTTTTTCCACATTTTTGATTGGATATATATTATTTACATTTCAAATGTTATTCCCTTTTCCATTTTCCCCTCCATAAACTCCTTATCCCATCCCCATCCCCTACTATTATGAGGGTGCCCCCACACCTCCTCCCTCCCTTCCCTAACATACCCTACAATGGGGCATTGAGCCTTGGCAGGACCAAGGGCTTCTCTTCCCATTGATGCCCAACAAGTCTATCCTCTGACACATATGCAGCTGGAGCCATGGCTCTGTCCTTGTGTATTCTTCGGATAGTAGTTTATTCCTTGGAAGCTCTGGTTGGTTGGTATAGTTGTTCTTATGTTGTTGCAAACCCCCTCAGCTCATTCAATCCTTTCCCTAACTGTTTCATTGGGAACCTTGTTCTCAGTTCAATGATTCCTGTGAGCATCTCTGTCTGTATTTCTCATGATGGAGTTATCTTCTTAATGACTGCTAATTATTTAGCTCTATCTAACCAGCATCAATTGTCCTAGTAGTCCATTCTATTTCATTCTCAGGCGAGTGTCACATGGCAAATGTTCTGGAGTTCTACTGCTTTGGGGGGTTGGAATGTGCCCCCCCTATTCTATTTTTCTGTTTTCAGACTTATTCTCTGTCTAAGCTTGGCTTTTCTTTAACTTGCTAAGTAGATTGACCTGAACTCAGAGATCTGCATGGCTCTATTTCATGAAGGCTGGATTACAGGTGGGTATCACTATGCCTGGATCTAAATTTAGCTGTGGAATCTGACCCCAAAGTCTCACTCCCTTATTCTGTTATCTCCTAGAACACAGGATTTGGCTCCATTTCACTTCCTGGTGGCCTTTAATATTTGAACCATATATTTTATATTTTTCCTTTCTAAGCTTATTTTGCTTCTTCAAACTATTCTTCAAGAGAGTTAAACAGAGAATAAAGTCACTGTCGGGCTTTTTTGAGAATTTCTTTATCAGTGCAATTAATCTGAGTCTCTTTATTTTAGCCTCAGTCAAACTCTTCAGACAAGGGAAAAAGGTAGCCACATTCTTCACCAAAATACCACATGAAAGAATCTCTAGGCTATACATTCCATTGTTTTCCAAATCCAATGTCTCCAAATTCACATTCTTCCAAATAAAGGCTTGGTCCAGCCTATCACAGCAATACCCCAGTTCTTGGTACCAACTTCTGTGTTCATTGGGGATGTGCTGCTGTGAACAGACACTATGACCAAGGCAAATCTTATAGATGACAACATAAAATTGGGGCTGGCTTACAGTTTCAGAGGTTCAGTGCATTATCATCAAGGTGGAAGCATGGCAGCATCCAGGCAGGCATGGTGCAGGTAGAGCTAGCTGAGAGTTCTCCATCTTCTTCTGAAGCCTGTTGGCTGAATACTGACTTCCAGACAACTAGGGTTAGGATCTTAAAGCTCATGACCACATTGACACCTTTACTTCAACAAGGCCACACCTCCTAATATTGCCACTCCCTGAGCCAACCTTATACAAACCATTACAGTCCTCAAAGATTTTGTGTTGAACATCAAGTAAGCAGTTTCAGATTTCATACCTATATCATTTGAAATCTGCAATCTAGTTTATTACTTAAAATAATGATATCTTGTTACATCCATGTTGCTACAATTAACATGATTTTGTTCTTCTAATCCTTGTACACATTTACCACATTTTCTTTATCCACTATCTATTGATGGGCACTTACAGAACTCTCATAATATAGTTACTGAATAATGTAATTGTAAATATGGAGATTCAGTTAACTGCTCAACATACTCTCTCTCTCTCTCTCTCTCTCTCTCTCTCTATATATATATATATATATATATATATATATATATATATGAGTAGGATTACTGGCACTGTTTGAATATGTTATAATATATTTGATGTTATTTATTAAATAATAAAGGGGCTCTAAAGTTATGCCTGCCAATTACTTCTCTTCAAATGACATATTTATGGAAAATGTATAATCAGATCCAGGATGAATAAGAATAAACATGTCATTTTACTGTCAAATTTGTCTTCTTGTATAAATACAAACTTTAGGCAAAAATACTGTATTTTTAGAAAAAATATTAACTTAATGTAGACTCATATGAGTCTATTTCTTCTAAAGTATTATTCTAAATTATAAAATATGTTAATTATTATTAAATTCCAAGCATATGATGAAAGCTATAAAAATCCAGAGAGGTCTGAAAAGCATTTTCTCTACCCATAAGCCCCTTTAATTCTAAATTACGACTGATGGATGAGAGGGAGAAAATCTGTCCTTATTCTTTATTATCTGCACAATTCCTCAATAAATAATATTCCCTTAATTTTATTGTGTGTTTGCGCACATGTGTGTATGTGTATATTTGTATGTGCACATATGTGCCACAATGAATGTGCAGAGAAAATTGTGGGACTCCATTTTCTCCTTCTGTATAGGTTCAGGAACTGAAATCAACAGTCTGGACATTACTTTTATGCTCTGAGCTCTCTTATTAGCCCCCAGTGTTTCCTTGCAGTCACTGAAATGCAGTGATGCTTTGAACTTTTATCAGTTCACATTGCTTCCCAACAGAAAATGGAATACACATTTAATTCAAATTATGCAAATAAGTCAGAAGATTGTAATTTGCTATTGTATTTTCTAATAATATCAGAAGCTACAGTCGTAATATCTTACCCACATGGCTGCCTAAGCAAAGCTGAACAAAGACTTGAACATAATGGTATCTAATATCTGCTAGATCTACCTTTACCTGGACCTCTAAGGAACTTTTGTGGTTGCGTTGTGTTAGTTTGATGTAGACTTACATATAACTAGGGGAATAATAATTGAGACAATTCATCTACCATTTGTAGATCTACTTATTGTAGTAGACAATTCATTTGTAGGCAAATCTGTGGGATTTTGCATTGACTAATTATTGATATGAAAGGTGGTGAGGCCACTCATGGAGAGGTGATCCTGATGCAATCAGAAGATAGGCTGAGTAAGCCCACTCGAGTGAGCAAGTAATCCGTGTTTTTCCCTGACTTTTGCTTCAGTTCCTTTCTCCTGGTTCCTACCTCAGTTAAATTCTTCTCTGATTTCTTACAGTTATAAGCTATATCCTGAGATTTGTAAGCCAAAAAATCAACCATTTAATTATCAAGCTGCCTTGTTCTTTCATTACAGACAAAAAAAAATTATAAGACACATTTTCTGGAGGAGGGGGTGATGGAGGAGGGTGACTCATAGTGAATGTGGTAGTTGCACGGTATGGCTAATTTCTCAGGTTGAAAGCAAGGTATACAGTGTTCTTTTTCTGCTTTATGACTAAGGTTTTCTAGTGACCAAGCAGCTGCTTCACTCTCCTGTCACCAAGCCTTGTTTGCCATGGCAGGATGTCCCACATTTGAAGCCATGAGTTGAACTACACCCTTTAGTCAGACATTTTTGTCACAGTGACGAAAAATGTTTCCACAAGATGCTCTAATAGTTCTTCTGAGAACAGATGTTCATATGAGACTGAGAAGGGACATTTAATATTTATACTATAGCACTACCTTTATAAAACTTCAAAAAATATCGAAGATAAAATGACTTAACTATGCTAACTTTAAAAATCAATAAAATAATTAAAAGACTAAACCTACATTATCAAGAAGAGGAAGTATTAGTTGGTGAAATTCATTCTCTGTATTTCTTTAATATAAGATCCACTTAGATTTTTTAATTAGATATTTTTAACCTTAATGTATACATATATATGAGAATCAGAATAATCTGACACACAGGTTATAGAATTATAATTACCCAAAGAAGGGGAGAATGTTGCAGTCATCACTGAAAACTGCAAGGCAGGTTAATAAGTAGAACATAAAGCCTATAGAAATTGCAGAATTACTTACTTGTATTTTTATCTCAACTAAAGCACATTATTTTATACTAAATCTTACATTAGAGCTAAAATTGGAAACAGTACATTTCCATTTATTAAACATAAAGGTCATTCTTTTTCAAGTAATAGTTAAGGTTTTTCACATGAATTAACAACTTATTCATCATCTTAGATAAATCTAGCATCCTATATACATAATGTGAGGGAAGAAAGGAACACTCTGAATAAAGTAAGCAACATTTAACTTAGTAATGCAAACTTGGAATTAATTAAAAAAAAACAAATCTCTTGGACTTGTTAAGAATCACTGGTATACTGAAAAATTAAGTTGCAGTCCTGTAAAGCTCTGTTTCAAAACCATACTGAATAAAACATGTAATGATAAGCAAAGGACTATTAACTTGTGATTTTCTGTTTCACAGTTTGGTGAATGTAGTTATGGCACATCTTACTGAAGTTACTAAAGAAGACTAAACACCAGGCACCAATGGCAATATTTTAGCTGATGACTATGCTAATACTGTCTTAATTTCTAGTTTTGTTAAATGGAATGTTACACTGTATCTTATAAACTTATGAAAAGTTTTATGCAAATCAAAGATAAATTATATGAAGTATTAAAAGTTCATGAAATACAAAAGAATGGGCATTTTAAAGCCTACTATGACAGTTAATAATCTGAATCTCAGTTATTTTGCTGCTAGAATACAATATTTGAAATGTTAATTATTATGTTCAAAATATATCCTTTTATTATTGAAAGATGCCTATGACAGAATATTTGAGCAGTAGCTTAGTAATTTAGAAGAAAGAAATAATAGACAATTGTTCATCATGTGAATTTAATTTATAAACCAATGTTATATTCCTTGATAATTACGTGTTTTAGGCAAACACTTAAAAAATCTAAACCAATTTATTAGAGTGTTGTTGGAATCAGGGTTTGGCTTTTCAAAATCTATTTTTAATAAGGGTACTAAAATGTTTTAACCTCTTCTTTAGCTCTCCACTAACCAGAGATAGTGAAAAAGAAAGGTTAATAGAGCAAAGGACCTGTTTAGAAATAGTTCTTTGTAGCAAATTCAGTCTCCATTGTCAGGATAACAGCAGTTCCGTGCAGATGAATCAGTAGCAGTAGCTCCATTCACTCACAAACACCATTCATAAATCAGCAAATGCAGTTCATTCCACAAAACAAAACAAAACAAACGCCAGGGTTTGCCAATTGACCTGAGTCCACAGAAGCATCAGGAAGCCACTGGAACTCCACCAGAAATTTTTTGATGTGTTTCTCTCTATGAAGTCATGTGGAAAGCCGAGATAACACAAGATGGTGCTGACTTCCGTTGTGGCAGCCTGGCCCCTCCCTGTAAACAAACTGGGCGCATGCGCAAAGAGTGGTGCAAGCCAAGTCACTGCCCATCCCAGGGCGTCACTATCAGACCACTGGCGGGCAGCCAATCACACAGCGACACGCCACCCTTGGGGGTATAAATTAGGGTGCTTTCTCCTGCCCAGGTCTTCCTCTTCACGAAACACTTTGCTACAGAAGGATCCTGGTGTTCCGTGTGCGTTCTTGCTGACGAGACAGTAGCACGGGGCAAAGTCACATTTAAAAAAATGAAATGATGACCAGCACAAATGGGAAGGCACACCAATACTGTACAGCATCATACCAATACCACAGAGCATTGTTTGCTGTCTGTCGGCTTATATTTACATCCGCGAAACATGATGTGTTCTCTCAAGCATGCACTCTTGCAAAGTATCACATGTCCTTTGATTTCAAGCTGCTTCTAGAAAAAAGACCACATACCTGTGTTCAGAAAATCAACTTCCCACATAACTGCATAAGTAAAAACATTCTCTCATAAGGCTGTTTCCAGAAGAAAAAAAAATCACATGGCACATCTGAGTCTCCAAAGAAACCAAAAATTTCCACATCAGAGTATTATAAGTAAATACAGAAAATCCACGTATGAACTGCTCACTTTTTTAAAGTTCTTTGGAAGGAAAAACAGGCTTTGTATTATGTTGTTTTGTTTGTTTGATTGGTTGACTAGTAGGTTTCTTTCCCTTACCAATTCTTGAAAGCAGTTTTCTAAAATTAAAAAAAAAAAAATTGAGGAATTCTTTCTATGAAAAATTGGCTTGGAAAAATACTAATTTCTAAAATGTAGTTACTATCTCCAAAAATAATATTGAACAGTAATTATCCAGGCAATAAGTCATTAACAACAACCACTTATTTGAAAACTCTTGCAATAGTTGTTTTCAAAATTGAGACATACAAACCTAGGCCAGGAAAGAAAAGTAGCTTCCTTCATTCAGCTATACTTTTTTGAAGAACCAGGGACACTAAAGTGGCCTCAAGAGCAGCATAAACCATACAGTTCCTCTGAGGATCTCCAGTTCAGAAAACGGACCATTCTTCACCTTGGACTCGCTCTCATGGCGTAGGATCAGGGCTATTATTCAGCTGAGCAACCTTTGGGAGCTGAACCTACCACCCTTTTGGCTCTACTCAACAATGCCATGTTCCTTCTTCCACCACAACCTTTGCTCCCACAACTGTCACTGCCAATGCCTTTCTAGTTCTGCCTCTCTCCACTGCATATTCTCCTTTCCAGTTACTTAGTTTGGCCTAATGGCATTGAAAACTGTAGAGTGTGTGTGTATGAATATGTGAGTGTGTAAGTGTGTGTGTGTGTGTGTGTGTGTGTGTGTGTGTGTGTATTTGTATGTATGTGTGTGTACATATATATCATGCACATGGATACATACAAGTATAATAGATCATATACATTTCTATGTTATTTTATTATAATATATCATATTATATACTATCTATTCTTTTTTGCCAAAACAATTTTATTTTTTTAAACATCTGTAATTATTAATTTATTGGTATCAACCTGGAGTCATGTTCACTATTCCTCCTCCAATTACATAACAAATGCAAATGTAAAGAACCCAAGTCAAAATCATATAACAGCACCCCACCACAAAAGCACATAAAATTACAAGACCACTATTTTAAAACAAACACCGGTATTTTAAGAGAACATTAATCTCAAAAAAAACCCACAAAATTGTCAAATTGTTCCCTGAACTAAGCAGATTAAACCTGGTTAATGAATGAGTTTGGGATTAAAAAAAAAAAAAAAAAAGCAAATGGGTTGGACAACTGGAACTAATATGCAAACTTTATTCTCTTTCCTTGTATCTGATTTATAAAGGGACAAACCACAATATAGGAACATATACCCTTCATTTTATTTTTTTAATTTTATTTTTTAAAAAAACAAAGATAAAAGAACGAATTTCAAGCATTTTTGCATAAATGTACACGAATGCATTGTCAGTGCTTGGCATTTTTTTTTTTTTAAGGTTTGATATTCTGCATTAAGGTCTTACTAGTTACAATGAGCAAAAAGTACATGTAAAACAGGATGTAGCCCTGAGTTAGTCAAACTATTCTGAGTGTGTAAGGACTGAGTATAACGTTTTTGTTTTTGTTTTTTCTTGAACTTCACGCAGTCTGTGAGTTGTTTCTGGGGTAGGCCGAGCTTTCTGGGGTTAGTATCCCATTATCAGTGACTGCATATTATGTCTGTTCTTTTGTGACTGGGTTATCTCACTCAGGATGATATTCTCTAGATGCATCCATTTTCTTAAGAATTTCATAAAGTCATTGTTTCTAATAGCTGAGTAGTACTACATTGTATAAATGTACCACACTTTCTGTATCCATTCATCTACTGAAGAACATCTTGGTTCTTTCCTGCTTCTGGCTATTATAAATAGAGCTGCTATGAACACTACCCTTCATTTTAAATGTGGCCTTAATTTTAAAAGCTGGCCCAGCTAATTGTTTCCTGAGCAGACGGTATGGAGATAGAAGAGCAGGGGCATTGTAGTAGCTTCTCCTGATAAACTTTGCTGGGACTGAGGTCAACAAAGTCTTGTATTTTAAGCTCACACTTGTGATGATACATTCTCAGGTCACCTTTAGTAGGAACTGCAACATATAACTGTCATTACACAGTGATGGCAGTCAGAGGAGTCTTCATGTGAAGAGTAGAACATACTCTCTATTAGTCCTTCAAGGACAGACTTTCAGATTGCTCCATTCTAATAATCCCATGTTGTGACAGAGTTGACCACTCCTTGCTGTGCCAAGTAGGTTTTATATCATCTCTTATCTAACTGATCATGATTTTGGAGAATTCAACTATGGATGAAAATGGTAACCTACCATAAAATGCAGGGTGTGTGGACAAAAGTTTCTTTTTCCATCTAACTGTATGAAAAGATACACGTTGTGATAAGCCCTGTGAACCCAAATGGGCAAAAGGCTAGCTTTCTCTGGAGAAGAAAACTTTCAGACCTATGATAAGAACAATAATACTAATTTTAAAATGTATTTACTTAAAACTATTCTTAATGTCAACATAGCAGCCGCAATATTATTTTTTTTTTCAATTACAGAGTGGTATTCAGCTAACAGAACAAGTATCTTAGAATAAGGTACATCAGAGACAACAGAACATGAAAAAAATTGGAAACAAAACAAAACAACAACAAACCAACCAAACTACTGTCCCATATATAACTAATTTGTGCTGTGCACCAACAAGAACCTGCTTTAAATTTCCATGCCAATTTACAACCCCTAGAGTGTACCAGGCAAGGTTAGTGGCTATTGAAAATACCACCAGGACAGGGCTATCTAAAGACACATTCGGTAGTATGTTAACTATACAAATAAAGACACTGTACAGTTTAAAAGCAAATGTTACACAGCCTTACATTTCAATATTTTTCTTAAAAGGAGTGAGTTGTGTACGGGGCAGAGGTGTTAAATACTTTATAGACAAGAAAGAAAAACTGTGCTAGAACCAACTTATTCATCATCTTCATCTTCCTGCCTTCAAGATATGCTAGAGCAGTGGTGGTACAAATCTTGTGGAAGTAAACAACCAACACCTGATTTGAATATTGTCTGAGGAATCAAGAACCTGAGACTAGGGATCCTATGGATCTAGGGTGAAACCAAATAGTAATGATCCAAAAATGAACAAACAACTAAACAAATACAACCAAAAAATGTAGCAATAAAATGGCTCCTAATAGCATTCCTCTGTACTCATACATCAGTGCCTTGCTTAGACATCAGCAGAGAAGTTTCTTTCTGTAGCACACTGAAGCAAAGACAGACTCACATCCAGCCAATATGAATCCTCTTAGAGCACACATCCCCAAAGAGTTGATATTGATATTAATCCATCAAAACTCGCACACATAGAGAAACACATGACATTTAAAAAATATCTTACCTATCTATCATCTATCTATCTATCTATCTATCTATTTATCTATCTATCTATCTATCTATCTATCTATCTATCTATCTATCATCTATCTGATTATAGTGTGTAGCTTCTACTACCCTGTTTTGAGCTCCAGGCAGGAGGCAGGCAGACTGTGTTAGAAGTCCCTGCTCCTCATCCGTGGAAGAAATATGCACATATTAAATTATATTTGATAGGATTTTCTCCAATAGCCAAGCTTTTCTAAGCAACTAGAGTTCCCATCTCTTCACTTCCAGCTTAACACCTCTGAATCTTCCCTCAGCTTAGCAGTATTTATAATCTTCCACTTCCAAACCCAGGCCCAGCAGGGAAAGCAGCCAATGGTCACACAACCCAAAATGTCACATGGCTGGTGGCTCTTTCTCCCACTGAAGTTTGGTGAATTCTATTTTCTTCCTGCTTCTGCCCATCTGCCTGCAGAAAACTGGAAGTCCTGCTACTTCTGCCTATTCATTGGCTTCTAGCATTTTTGATTGATCAAGAGCTGGGCGTATACCCCAGAGACACTTTAATATACAACAAAGATACATGCACCACAGTGTTCATAGCAGCTCTATTTATAATAGCCAGAAGCTGGAAAGAACCCAGATGTCCTTCAGTAGATGAATGGATACAAAAATTGTGGTACATATACACAATGGAATACTACTCAGCCACCAGAAACAATGACTTAACCAAATTCCTAAGAAAATGGCTGCATCTAGAGAATATCATCCTGAGGGAGATAACCCAGTCACAAAAGAACAGACATAATATGCAGTCACTGATAGTGGGATGCTAACCCCAGAGGCTAGGACTGCCCCAGAAACAACTCACAGACTATGTGAAGTTCAAGAAAAAAAGAAAAGAAAAGAAAAGAAAACAAAAAAGTCATGCTCAATCCTTACACACCAAGAACACATTGACAAATTCCGGGTTACACCCTGTTTTACATGTACTTTTTGCTCATTGTAAAAAAAAAAAAAAAAGAAAAGAAAAAAAAAAAAAAAAGCCAAGCATTGACACAATTGTATTTGTATACATTTATGCAAAAATGTTTAATTTTTTATCTTTGTTTTTTTAAAATAAAGTCTAAAAAAAAAGAGCCAATTGAATAGATGAAAACAAGACCTTCACCATTCATTTCTGATCAGAGCATCAGTACCACCACCACCTACATATGATAGATTTTTTTTTTACCCTATAGTTCCTTGGAGTACACCTTATGATTTCTAGTTTAGTGTCTTATGAGATTCTTGAGTATGTAAACTACTCGGTTTTTCCATCTTTGCCTGTTTCTTGTGGGAGTTCATGTGGTATTTTTCTTGTTTTTTGTTTTGTCCTATTCTGATGTTAGTTTTTATTTATTTTGTTTTAATTTATTTTAGAATTTTTCCTTAGAAGGCTGATTGCTTTCTAATGCGGGACTGAAAGAAGTTGTATCTGAATGTTAGGGAAGGAGGGCAGGAACTAAGAGGGGAGAGGAAGTGATGATCAGAATGTGTTATATGAGATAAAAACTAGTTCCAATGAAAGGAAAAAAGGTCTCAAAAGACAGAGAAGAAAAGAATAAATGGACAACTGAGATTATAGCAAACTAAAAAGTATTTGCATAGCAAGAGAAACACTCAACAGAGTAAACAGCCCACAAAATAGTTGAATATATTTGGAAATTTTCTACCAATTTATATCTAGAATATTTTAGAACACATTCTGCAGAATAATCATTTAACAGGGGGTAAATTGTGCAACTAGAAATTTTCTTCCAAACTACACTCAGAAATGATCAACATTATATAAGAATCTTCAACATTACTAATTGTCATAAAAATGTAAGTGGGGAGCAATGGGATGTGATTTGTTAGATTGAATATTTTAAAGTACATGGAAAACAATAATTTTTAGAAATGAAGAATAACTTCACAGTTATAGGTATTATATTGCTAAAACATGCCTCGAATTTAAGATATATATGAGTTTAACATATATAGATGTGGGAGCTGTGAGGATACTGCATTATTGTTTGCTGAAAATAAGCCATTGATATAAATTACTATACAAAAAAGAAAGGAGGGCAACTTTGTATTCAATGGAAATATTACAAGTAAAATCCAAAGAAGGAATAGAAAAAATACTAATGCGGAAAATTATGGCACATGTTTGAATTCATGGTTAATACATAGATCCAGTTAATGAAGAAAAACTTTACTGATATGCTACTCATAACAGTTAATACAAAATATTAATTAAGAATAATTGTGCCAATTAAGCTGTCTTGGTTTTCTCCTGACTTTGATGTATATGTAAAAAGAAGATTGTAATGAATATTAACTTTTTTAGTTGTAGAAAACATGTATGCCTATACATATATGAATACATGAATATATACATGTGCATATTACATATATTTACTATAAATACAAATGGCATAAAACAAAATAAAACTCAATACTTAATTGGAAAATTGTTTTCTGATTTGATATTCTGCACCTATGAAAATAAGAAGCCTCTCAAAGGCATTAATTGAAACAATGATTCAGTGGCTGTCAAGGGAATTATGGGCTTGTGTTTGAAATGTCCTTTTGTTTGACTGAATCAATTTATGTGAAGAAAAATAGATTAATACAGCTTAAGATCCACTATCTGCTACTTAAGCGCTAAGTCATGTTGAATACAAATCAGTTAATTCATTTTATCTGGTACCTGTTTCACTGGCTAAGTATACGTGTGCTGATGAGACAGGCTGACTCCATGAGAGTCTTCAAAGTGGCAATTCAGAAGATTTGACCTAAATACTGAGGCTTCAGACAGTTAGTCAGAAACTGCTCTGCCATCAGAAACTGCCCCACCACCTGGCCTGAAGCATGGACAAAGGGTCAACAGCAGTTTCCAGCTCTCACACCTTGGTAATAGTTCTGCAATGTCCTTAAGAGATAGAACAAGATAAGGCCACCTACCCTGGAATTTCAGCAACAGATTCCATCCCAAGTTCCCCAATCATACTTCCAGATTGTCCGTAAGAGAAAGACCAAGGTAAGGTCACCTACTCTGGATTTCCCCTAATGTTCTAATTTTTTTTGTGTGTGTGTATTTTATTCTTTTCTATTTTAAAAAGCTACATTTTCTTTTTAATCTTACAATTTTATTTTAAAAAAGGATACATATAGAGATTTAAAGGCCTTTTGGCATAACACTATATGAATATTTTTGCTAGTACTTAATTCTTTTAGATGTTTGATAGCATGCATTTAGATCCCACCAGATACCATAAGCATAAAGTACACGTAGGACAGAACATAACATGGAAACATAATTCTTGGTGAGTATAGTTTAAGCATAATAATCTGTGAATACCAAAAATTGCCATAAAACTATAATCTTAGCTCTTAGATTATTAATGATTTAAGTTCCAGGTGTATAGAGAGGGTTCTATACATTCATTTTTTTCCCTAAGAAGGACTGAGGCTTTCATTTTTTTGGCCATTGTTTTTATTGAGATTGTGAGTTGTTTCTGGGGTGTCCAGATTTTTCTGGGGTTAGTTTCCAATTATCAGTGACTGCATATTATGTCTGTTCTTTTGTGACTGTGTTATCTCCCTCAGGATGATATCCTCTAGATGCATCCATTTTCTTAAGAATTTGGTTAAGTCATTGTCTCTGATAGCTGAGTAGTACTCCATTGTGTAAATGTACCACACTTTTTGTATCCATTCATCTACTGAAGGACATCTGGGTTCTTTCCAGCTTCTGGCTTTTATAAATAGGGCTGCTATGAACATTGTGGTGCATGTGTCTTTATTGAATGTTGGAACATCTCTGGAGTATATACCTATGAGTGGAATAACTAGGTCTTCAGGTAGGACTATGTCCAGTTTTCTGAGAAACTGCCAGACTGAACCTGCAAGCTTACTTGGATGTCTATCTTGGTAATGGGAGACCCCAACATTCTGGATTTCTGCAAAATAAAACACTCTCTGCATTTACAAACTATTTGAGTCCAGGGTATCATTTGTCAGCAAATCAGGATCCTTACAGTATATTTATCATGTAATCATGCATTTCCCATCATCTTTAGAAATGATGAAAGCAGAAATGGCTGTATCTCACAAATTTATTTTCAGAAATTAATGATTACTAACTGGGGCACCAATTTAAATATCTGGCAAAATGAACAGATGTAACTGTTAAGTTCTAGAACAAAGTATTTTATCTAAGGCCTGCTTTTGCTTTAGAAATTATAGACATCACAAAACTGAATATTTTTTAAGGTTGATGACTGATTTTTTATAACATAAAAAAACTGTAATTCCTTATCATAGTATTTATAGAATTTTCAAAGCAGACTGAGTATGCCAAAGCTGCATAAAATAATAAGTGAACAATGAAGCAATCAACATATGAAATTGTCCTCACTTGAAATATTGTGGTAGTATTAATAGAGGATGGAAAACTCAGTAATGCCTTCTTCTTTTTATTTCTTTAGAATGCATCTTGAGATCAGCTCAGTACATTATTTCACAGAGTAATTAATTTGGGGGCACTTGAGTATCCATTTATATTATGTATTCATAGCTTTTTGTGGCAGCCAGAGGCCATGAGTCTTAGGCATGACATGATGAGCCTACTGGGAGAAAGATGCAGTACAAGTTGCAGATACCCTTAAGAGAGCTCCCAGCTGTGTACTCTGCTTTTAAAAATGGATGCGAAATTAAACTTACCATAATGACTTCTGTTGGAGTCAGTTAGATTTTGCCTTCAGTGGCGCAGGTGCGCAAAGTGTGTTATTTAGCACTTGTGAGATAGTTCTCAAAAGAGAGGGGATTGAGAAAATATACATGAGGCTTTATTTCTAGCAAGTCTTTTTCTAACCATTAAAATAAAATTTAAGACTTCTATAGAAAAGGAAAAGTAATATTCACCTATTGCCAAATATGGGGAGTGGGAAGAATTTATGTTGTTTTCAATTTTTAAAATTCTGAAAGGAAGCTGGGTAGATGGTGATATGTAACAAAAGCAGACCTCTTACTCAGGGGATGTGTCCTTAGGTTTAGAGAAAGTTAGGTCTTCCAGTGATCCATTAAATTTGGTATGCACAGATTTTTCTAATCCCAAACGACCTTGTGGGTGTGTAGGGCTCCCTCCAGTTGAGGGTGTGCTAGTAACAGAATGGAGCATGCCACATCAGTTTCCTTCAACATCTTCCAGAATGGTGAAATATATTATAATTTTGGAATCAAAAGTAAATGATTATAGAAAGAGTCTTAAGGGCTACTTTTCTGTGAAGTGTGGGGAAAACAAAGAATAAGGGACAAAAATAGCATTGTAAATTTTACTTTAGAATCCTGTGTTCTGTAACTATGAAGCTTTGTCTTAGGCAGAGGTGAAAAGTCACACCACCAAAGAACCACTCAGAGTATAAATTGTTAGGCTGTTTCCATGATTATTCAGCTTCTTGGATGTGCTCTTTAATTTCCAGCCCTTCAGTAACTTAAACATGCATATCCTTTGTGCTGGACCCAAATTGAGTCCTACAGGAGAAAAATGGCATAGTTTTAGGACTCAGCAGACTTCCCTTAAACACAATCTACAAAGTTCTGCTCATTAAAGGACAAACAAACACAAAACACTGGCAGTCACAGCTATTTGTTTAAACCTCCAGTAAACAATGGATCTGTTTCATCTTTGACATGTTCTTTACAGGGGATTCTTACTTGAATGCAGATTGTTCATCCATGTATTGCTACTGGAATACAGACATCTGAACTCTTAAAGAAATCTAAGAAATTTAGTGTTCACAGAAATCTGGACCACATGATAAACTGCTCACTATAAACTTACACTATTCTAGACTTAATTAGTGTCTGGATATCTTGGCCTCAACAGAGATTTCTATCTTGACTACTTTCCCTATTTCTTTGGAATATACACATGTGTACCCCACTTTGTTCCTAAAGTTCCATTCTATTTGTATGATCCCAGCTCCACATATGATGGGTTGACTGAGTCTAAATGGTACCAGTGGTCATTATTTTGTGAGATCTCCAGCAATTCTGAAACCAGGCACTTGAAATTTACTCAAGTAAATTTCAGAGATCATCAACGTATGTGATTTGAAAAGAGGGCTTCTCACTTCAGGGCAACTATGGATGGAAGCAAAATCTGGAATAGGAAGAAATGAGAAATTAAGGTTGTTGACATTATCCTCATGCTGACAGATAACACAGTATAAAGTTCTCCTAAGGATTTCTCAAACAAATGACAGGTACTTATTATCGTAAAATACTATGAGTTTGTTGAGTGCATCTAAATTTAAGTTCATATATACTCTGCCTCTGTTCCTCTCTTCTTTATATTCTTCTCTCTTCTAACTGTGTTCCAACCCAAGGTAAAACATTACTGATAGATTATATTATAGACTATATCTAAAGGAAATAAGTTTTAAAATATAAACTTTTTGAAAGTGAGGCATGCATGCAAAATGCACTTACTGATAAAAATTAATATTAATGCAAAATCTAGCTTTAAAATCATATCACTAGCACTTGAAAACATTTTTCAAAATTTCATACAATGCATTTTGTTCATAGAACTTCTACTTCCTCATCTTCTCCCAAATACTCCTTTCAAAAATGCTCATCCTTATCTATGAAACATATTTATTTGTCTGTCAATCCCTATCTATCTATCTATCTATCTATCTATCTATCTATCTATCTATCTATCTATCTCTACATCCATCCATCTACCCAACTATCCATGTATCCACCTATCCATCCATCTATCAATTTATTGAATTTCAAGTCCCAGATACTTTGGGATTTACTAATGAGTTTTATCAAATATTTTTGGAAGAAATAGATTTCTATGTATACTCTCACAAGAAAATTGAAGAAATAGAATTTACCTTAGGTAATGGAGACAATATTAACACCATACACATAGTTCTTAAGAGTATAAGCAAGAAATCAAGCATTGTTTTTCTTTTACATGAAAAATGACCTGACATACACAGAACAAAACCTCCTCACAAAACTCTGGCCCTTTGGCTCTGAAAATATTGGCTTTAGGCTTATATTGCTAGAACGCTTTGCATTGTACAAGCAAGGATTTCAGATCTAAAACGTGGCACTTGTACAGTTCACTATCTCTGAAATAATGTCATCTTATGTGCATATGCTATAATTTAAGTTGAAGTTTTCTTTATTGTGTTTGTATTTTTTGAGTCTATTTTCCCTCTTTGTTGGAGTTTTAAGATTATGAAAAAAATTTCAGTAATTATAAATCTTTTACAAACATCTAACAGAAGAGACTACAGGAAGTGTGGGCAGGTAGCCTGAAGAAGTTAAGAAAGTTTGCCAGGGTGATTTGTTTCAGTGGAAATGGCTAACCCTTATAAAAATGGATGTCTCCATCTAGGTGATAAAATCTAGCACAGTCAGTGGTAACTACCCTAATTAAATAGAAATTTATTACTCTAGACAAAGGAAAATAAATAAATAAATAAATAAATAAATAAATAAATAAATAAATACATGACTAACACTAAGATGTTACATTACAGCCTGATGAAACCTCTGAGTTACTTTGGTGTGTGTGTATGTGCGTGTGAGATCACCCGCTCATTTGTATATATTTTCAAAATGTTTTAATTAAGAGGTTGCTACTGAGCACACATTGAGACACCCATGGCTCCAGTTTCATATGTAGCAGAGAATACCAGTGTCTGGCATCAATGTGAGAAGAGGCCTTTGGTCCAGGGAGGGCATGTTTTCCCAGTGTAGGGTATGCCAAGGCACTGAGGTGGAGAGGGGGATTGGGAGCTAGTGCACCTTAGTGAAGACAAGTAGAGTGGGAGGAGACTGGGGGTCTGTGGGCTAAGGAGATAACATTTCATATGTAAATACAGAGAGTTTCTGAGAAACAGAGGTTGCAAATACTGTTAAATTCTTTCAAAAATGTTTTAATAAAAATTAAGCATCATTCAGTCTAGAAGAATAATGCTTTTATATGTGTGTGTTGAAACATTGATAAGATGCAGCATTATAACATTGTAAAATAATAAGTTTCAGATTTGTAGCATAATTTTTCTTTTAAAACATGTAAATGTTTATTGCCTGAACTCACTGTACTTGCTAGTTTTGTGTCAACTTGATACAGCTGGAGTTATCACAGAGAAAGAGCCTCAGTTGAGGAAATGCCTCCTTGAAATCCAGCTGTAAGGCATTTTCTTCTCAACTAGTTATCAAGGGGTTTGGGGGAGCATGGGCAGCCCATTATGGGTGGTGCCATCCCTAGGCTGGTAGACCTGAATGCCATAATAAAGTAGGCTGAGCAAGCCATGGGTAGGTAACAAGCCAGTAACATCCCTCCATGGCCTCTGCATCCAGTCCTGCTTCCTGGTGTTCCAGTCCTGACTTCCCTTGGTGATAAATAGAGATATGGAAGTGAAAGCTGAATAAACCCTTTCCTCCCTAACTTGCTTTTTGGTTATGATGTTTATGCAGGAATAGCAAAACCTGACTAAGACACTCAGGTTCTCTGGCTTGAGTATACCATTAGCCTTCCTTGGTTCATTTTTCCTCATTAGCCAGGCTTCCTGATCATATGCATCTGCTCACTAAATATGTAGGAGCTGACTATTGTTATCTCCTTTGGAATTTTATTTTTTTGGTAATAATTGGAACGCCTTAACCCCAAGGAAATCTTCCTTATGTGTTGTGTCCAATTTTATGAAGCACGTGTCCCTTTGCCTTGTCTCCTTGCCTGGTACCGTGGCCCCTCATAACTTAGCTCTGAAATCTCGAGATCGCTTTGCTGCTGGCTCCACTTCCTTCTGAGAACACCTGGAGCTATGGCTTGTGTTCCACAGGCCATCCACCCCAGTGCTTGGTGGCTGGTCTGCTGATTGACAACTACTCTGGTCTTACTCGGCTCCCATGTGAGCTTTCTCGATATCCACTTGCTGCTTGCCTGGTGCTAGAATGGCTGTCCCCGTCTCACATAGCTCCCTTTAGCCCTGTTAAAGGAAAACATTAGAGACTTTTATATTTTAAAACGGACCAGATTACTTCAAGGCTGGTGAAGAATATCCTGTCCCACCCTCCTTGGCCTCCTCAGACACAAACTGTAGATGCCACAAACTATCATTTCCCAGAGAAATCTACATGTCTGCAGCTCCTTTCTTCCCACTACCTGGTCTGACTCCAAATCCTCTCTTCTCTTCTCTTCCATTCCTGCCTGGAAATCCCCACCCCCCCTTTTTTTATTTTTTAGACTAACAATTGACTTCTGCAATTTTTGTTTAGCCAATCAACAACTAGGTAAACTCTATACTAAGATTCTTGGAACCTAGTCCTAACTCATTAGTATCTGGGAAACAGCATTATAATTTTTATTATAATTTAGTTTCATCCTGAGCCTGCGTACTTACTTATGGTCTTCACACAAATGGATAATTGTCGTATGTCATGAAGCTTAGTGAGACTGTTGCTCAAGAAGGGAGTAGCTATTATAGAGTCCATGATCAAAATAAACAGAAGAGAGTAGAGGTGGAAAGACTTGACCAGTCACGGAAATCTTAGTCTGTAGAGAAATTTTAATTCAGCAACACCACAGTTCTGGCAAGTGATAGCATCCAAAGCCTTAGACTGTGTGGAATAATTGGAATACAGACACAGCTCTCATCTTTAATCCTCTCACCTTTAATCCCTAACAATGAAGTTAAGGTTAGTTTGTTGACAGAACAGTCATGATTGAAAGTAACTTCTAATTGAGGGACACACAAAGTGACAAATCAGAGAAAGATTTGACAGAATGAATCAGAAATAGGATACATCCAACTTTTATGAGAATAGCACAGGCAAGAGAGGCTATGTAAGAGAGCACTGGTTGAGTTCAGTCATTCAGTTCTGGTTAGTTAATAAAGTTCAGTGCAGTGGGGATGAGTCAGTCAGGTGGGAGTGTAGTGGAGTTGAGTTCATTCAGTTCACACAGTTCGATGCCAGTGAGTAGTGACAGAAAGAGCCAGAAGATTAGAACATATTAGGAGAGTTAGTGGGAGGCCACAGAAAACAATTCAGTGAGAAGCTAAGAGGAGTCAGATTGAATCAGGTTAAGCAGAAGTTTGCATCAGAACAGCCCAACTGAACCAGCCAGCGAGAATTCAGAAAGAAATAGACAGGGTGAGCTTATTAAGCAGTAAGCATATGAGATTAAAATTACACCAGGCAAATAAAAGTTACCTTTACTTTAGTTTTATACAATCTAAGCTCTGGGTACCATTGCTCTTTATTACTAAAGCAGGCAGGGCTCATGAAGGACTCCTGAATCAAATGTTTACTTCTTTCTTTCATGCTTGTTTTCCCATTGGTACTTGAAAGCTTTCCTCAGAGCCCACATTTAGTTTCTTTCAAGAAAGAGCTTTGCAAGATAGAAGCAGATAAATTTCTTCTAGTTCAGTTTCTGACTCAGGGGGCATCTTCAGCAATAGGGTAGGTATAATTTTTTTTTTTTCTGGAAGGCAAAGAAGTGCTATGGAAGTAAATACCATTGACAAGCACCTGATAAGGAGATGCCCCATTGCTGGCACTGGGTTTCTGTTACATACTCTAAGCTGTAAGCTTTGTATGTCTCTTCAATTAGCATTAGTAGAAAAAAATGGTAAGACAGACTTTCAAATCCATAAAAGGAGCAATTGTATAAGTAAGTCATGTTTTGTCACCAGAGAGAGACTCTCAATTTAATAAAACTAATGGCATTTATATCAAAACCAGATGTCTTAAGATTGATAAAAATCTAACTCATTAATCTTCTAGCTACTTAGTTTTTGTTACAAAGCCACTTGAAATATCTCAAACTGTCAGAATGACTCTCTAATTTAAGTTCCTTTTTGGAAAAACACAGAGTTATGTGAGAGATTTGGACACTGTTAATGACATTAATTTCATTCTCCCAGTTCCTTCCAGATCCATGACATTCTTCCATACTTAGCAAACTTTGTACTTTTTCGTAAATCCATTAAATACAATTTATTCTCTTGGATGTACAGCCACCCAGTGAAGCATATTTGACTTTCCAGGAGACACATTCTTAAAGAAAACTTACGATTCCTCTCTTGGAATTTATTAGTTTCCAATAACTCAACTAAAGATTTAACTTCCTACCCAACTTTGTTTTCAACAAGAGAATTTTGTCTGCTTTAATTTTCATACGTCTTACATTGTTATAACCAAGGTCAATGCAGCCATGAAGCGGCCCTTCTGTATTTGGAATACACTAAATATTTTTAGTTTAATCTTCCATCATTTTCATCACTTACAAATTACTGTCATCTCTTCTGCAATAATCCCCCATTTTGGGAATAAATGGATATCTATCCATCTATCTATCAATCTATCTATCTGTCTATTGATATATTCTCTGCAATATAACCTATAACCAGTGGTAGGTCTCTGAGTTAGTCGCAATCTATTACATATAAAAGAGTAATAAGGTTTGAGAGACATGTTATTGTAGGATCATGACAAGAAGTCATGTAGTACAGTTTACCATAATCTCCATAAGCAAAATAATAGCTTTAGGTTCTCCCTTAGTGCCTATGATCAGTCTAACCATAGGTACTTAAACTTAATAAAGTTGACCAGTATAGGTCTTGTAATTCTGGACCTAACTCTAATCAGAATGTGATTTATTAACACCATGATATTAATGCTATTATTTCAATAGTGGGTTTGTTTTTCCAGGCCAGTGGTTATTATAGATCCCAAGTGTACACCTGATTAGGACTACTGATAATTTTTATTTCCTTCTATAGCATTCATAGAAACTTTTAACACCATGAAAACAATATGGTATAGATCTAACTTACAAGCTAATACCAGCTTGATTTTTTTCATGTTTTATGACTCAATATGTGTTATATTCAATAGTTGAGGCTTATCACCTAGTTTTAGGAGGTAACTAAGAACTCTAGTAATAGTCTGCAATGTTTGAAATATGTACATGATCTCATTAGCCAATACTCAAAAAGAGCTCTTGTCTTATCACTGGGATATTTTCAGCTCTATGATGTCTAATATAAATAGTCTTGCCCTATGGTGGGGTAGCTTTATTTAAACTCACATCTCTCTTTAATTCTATTTCTATCACAATCAATCTGTTTGTCTGTCTCTTTCTGTGTGTGTGTCTGTGTGTGTGTGTGTGTGTGTGTGTGTGTGTGTGTGTGTGTTTGTGTGTGTGTACCCAAGAGAAAGTAGGGGTTCTTCTACTCTAAGGTTTCTGAAATGTTATCTATTTTGAAATCTTTTTTGGGGGAGTTGTTATTTTTTCCCTCTTTTCCTTATGTACTCTATGTTACCAATTTATCTCTTCTTAATTTATTGTGTTTCCCTTTAAACACTTAAGTTTACAGTGTGTTTTTCAAAATAAAAATTGTTAACGTTATGTTCATACATTTAAACGTTATTTTACACTTAATGGTATTATTTGGTTACCTTAATCAGGGTAGAACATTGGTAAAGAAAATATATCACTTGGGACTGCTTTTCAGAGTTCATAGTCTCTCTATTTTCCATTCATGCTCACCCTTTTTTTTAATTGTTTAAGATGTGATCTCAGCTTCTTTCTCCAGCTTCCTCCTTCAACATTCCCCCAACCAATATGTATATATATTCTCCTGAAACTGTAAACCAAATAAACTCTCCTTTCAATTGTTTTCTCTTGGTCATTATATTTTATCATAACAACAGAAAAATAATTGATGCAGACATTGGTAATAGAGAATGGTTCCTTACTGTGATGAAATAACTATGCTAATTTTTGTGAAATATAAAAGTCATGAAAATATAGAGTAGAAAAAAAGTGAATGCTTTATACAGAGCTTAATGGGCTGCTGTAGCAGAAGTCAGGAAGACTGTTGTACTTAAAGAAATGTGAAAGACAGAAAAGTACATCACAAGTGGTTTCAGAGATGAACGATGTCAGCAACTGGGTGCATGCCCTGTCTGTGAAAGTTTAGTAAGTTTTGGCTACATTTTGCTATTTTTCTAAGCATTCTTGAGGATTTATACAAGGCCACATTTACATTAAATTGCATTCAGCAAACTGGTACATAAAACTTCTCTTTCAAGGAACCATGCCATTTTGAAGCATATCATTTTAAACTCACAAAAGAATTGACAGAAGATACGTTGTTGGTGGTACTGGTAATTTTCTGTCATCTTTATAAGATCAGATATTTCTGGGAAAACAAAATCTCAGTTGAGAATAGCCTCTGTCAGATAGTCCTTTTGGTGTTTCTCTGTGATATTTTTGTGATTGATAGATGGGAAGGGCCATCAAAGAGCAAGTGGTCATATTCACTGTCAAGTTTTCTGGGAAGATAAGAAAGGTAGATGAGTATGATGCTCAGAGAATTCCAGGAAGAAGCTTTACGTCATAGTTCCCGCCTTTGCTTCTACCTGACTTCTTTCCCTGGTTTCTCTCAATGGTGTACTGTGATGAGAAATTTTACAACAAGAAATACTATTTTTCTTATCTATAGAATGCTTTTGATCATGGTATTTGTAACAGCAACTGGAATCAAATTATCATACTCATTGACCAGACTGGACCTGCAGTAACAATACCTAAAAGAAAGAAACAAAGAAAGAAAGAATGAATGAATGAATGAATGAGTGAATGAATGAAAAGCTATCTATCGAAAGCAGAATGACATAGAACATACTAGAGAGGTTGATGGAAAAGGGAAATAGAGTCTGTCCAACACTTAAGTCTGGCAATCTTTTATTAAACAGAAGAAGACACTGGGTTAGGTTAAGATAGAAAGAATGGTTAAGGAGACATAGTTTTATGGGTGTGATCCTAAATATTCTACATATACATTAAATAACATAGCAAAGAACATAAATACTAGAGTGTAGAAAAATATAATGAATATTTTGGTATTAACAGTTTTACCCTAAAAGTAATAGATCACAATCCGAAATTTGATTTTTTTTTCATTGACCGTCTTTAATTGGTAAAAGGGAACAAAAGAACAATAAAAACCACAATGGGGATTCCTAGAATGTACAATAGTACACAAAACATCTAAAGGACAAGCACAGTGTTTCTAGAACACAGAATTTAACCAAACTCTTTCCACATGGTAAATAAGGCAGTGAAAAATTTGCAGGCAATAGTCCATGGCTGTACAAGACTTTAGAAAAACATTTTAGAGAGTTTAACAGAAAGAAAAGAATGTTGTAGAAAATATCATTCAATACAAATTTTTCTTTCTTTCTTTTTTTTCCCCCAGTGGAAAAAGGTATATGTAATACAGGGTGTAACCCGAAATTTGTCAATGTGTTCTTGGTGTGTAAGGATTGAGCATGACTTTATTTTTGTTTTGTTTTGTTTAGTTTTGTTTTGTTTTTTTCTTGGACTTCACACTGTCTGTGAGTTGTTTCTGGGCAGTGCGAGCCTCTGGGGTTAGTATCCCACTATCAGTGACTACATATTATGTCTGTTCTTTTGTGACTGGGTTATCTCACTCAGGATGATATTCTCTAGATGCAGCCATTTTTTAAGAATTTGGTTAAGTCATTGTTTCTGGTGGCTGAGTAGTATTTCATTGTGTAAATGTACCACAATTTTTGTATCCATTCATCTACTGAAGGACATATGGGTTCTTTCCAGCTTCTGGCTATTATAAATAGAGCTGCTATGAACATTGTTGTGCATGTATCTTTGTTGTATATTAAAGTGTCTCTGCGGTATATGCCCAGAAGTGGAATAGCTGGGTCTTCAGGTAGTACTATGTCCAATATTCTGAGGTATTGACAGACTGATTTCCAGAGTGTTTGTATCAGTTTACAACCCCACCAACAGTGGAGAAATGTTCCTCTTTCTCTGCAACCTCACCAGCATTTGCTGTCATCTGAGTTTTGGATCTTGGCCAATCTGACTGGTGTGAGGTGGAATCTCAGGGTTGTTTTGATTTGCATTTCCCTGATGGCTAAGGATGTCAAGCACTTCCTTAGATGTTTCTCAGCCATTCAATATTCCTCATTTGAGAACGTTTTGTTTAGCTCTGTACCCCATTTTTAATAGGGTTATTTGATTCTCTGGTGTCTAGCTTTTTGAGTTCTTTGTATACCTTGGATATTAGGCCTCTATCTGATGTGGAGTTGGTAAAGATCTTTTCCCATTCTGTTGGCTGCCATTTTGTTTTCTTGACAATGTCCTTAGCCTTACAGAAACTTTGCAATCTCATTAAGTCCCATTTGTTAATCTTTGACCTTAGAGCTTGAAAGATCAATGTGCAATTTCATATGGAATAACAAAAGACCTAGAATGGCGAAATCCATCCTCAACAACAAGAAAACATCTGCGAGAATCACTATCTCTGACCTCAATCTATATTTCAAAGCAATTGTGCTGAAAACTGCATGGTACTGGTACAGAAATAGGCATGTGGATCAATGGAATAGAATAGAAATGAGCCCTCACATATATGGTCACCTGATTTTTGACAAAAGATCCATAAACATTCAATGGCAAATGGACAGCCTATTCAACAAATGGTGCTGGTCCAACTGGCACTCATCATGCAAAAGAATGAAAATAGACCCTTTCTTATTTCCTTGTACAAAGCTCAAGTGTAAGTGAATCAAAGATCTCCACATTAAACCAGATACACTGAAACTATTCGATGTGAAAGTAGGGAAAACCTTAGAACACATAGGCACAGGAGAAAATTTTCTGAACAAATTACCAGAAATTTGATTTTAATGAGAATAAATATTTTGCCCACAGTAACAAAAGCAAGAAAACATATCCCATAGTATGCTGTTAATTTACTTTTAGATATTCTGTTGCTTACAAAATGCATCAAATACTAATTATAGAAATATATAGTTTCAAAAATACACATGATGATTTGTATATCAGGGAACACAGTAAAGTGTATATCAATATGACCATTCCATTACACACACACACACACACACACACACACACACATACACACACACACATACACACACACACACACACACACACACACACACACACACATATATATATCTTGACATCTTGAAGGATCCAGGACAGATAACTAAATAAAAGCATACTAAACACTGACAGGAGACTAGACAAGACCAGGGTTAGGAAAATTGGAGACTGAGAAGATTGATATAGAGAGTGCAAGAGAGCACAGTGAGAAAATATACCAAACACAATGAAATATGAGTACCTGGGGAAGACAAGCCAATTATCTGGAGGTAGTTTAAGATAGACAAGAGCTAAGTAGGTATAAGGTGCTAGTGTGGACTTTGAAATTTATGATAGGTACTTTTGCTACTGAGAAGCTCTGGAAGCCTGGATGAGGTTTTATGTGCTAATATCCACCATAGATGTCAATAAACATTTGTGTCTCTTCTGTTAGAAGTAAAGTGAATAACTCCTTTGCACATAAAGGAACTGCTTTAGCACATTCCTGAAAAACACTGGCTTTTATCTAATCTCCAGGAGTCCTGTAGTCTATCTTGAGATAGTTTCCTGAATGTTTGAACTACCTGTGACAAATAACAATGTGAATCAGAATGGCGCTCATAGGCTCATTTACTTAAAGGTCTGGTTTTCAGTTTGTGCATATGTTAGGAAGAATTAGAAAATGTGGCTTTATTGTAGAAGGTTTGTCACTGGAAGTAGGCTTACATACGCACACACACACACACACACACACACACACACACACACACACACAAACACACGAATAAAATAAACTGAACATGCGGAACCCGTGAAACTGAAGAATGATCATCACTTAGAGAAGTTTTATGAAGACAAAGAATAGAAAGTATAACAGTAAGGTTTGTAATTACAGACTGAATTTAATGCATGTGCTTGAAATGTTTGGTACAAAATGTGAAAGAATATAGTCTTTAAGCATGTGGACATGAATGAAAAGAAAACTATCTCAATAAAATTTGCTTCAAGAGTAGTTGAATCATTACATTTAGAGAACCTAATGGAATAACTTGGGAAGTTAGCAACACATGATATATATTAAAAAGCTTAAAGTGGGTAGTAAAAAATATTTCTAAGCATTGGCAAAATATAGTAGAATTGCAAATTCAACACAATTGACTTTATGTACTGAATAAATCATGTTCTCTATACTTTTATAAGTGGACTGTGCCTTATGTAATACAGCATATTTAGTAGCATCCTCCTTATTCTCTACTCAATAGATAAGGATAATAGTGCCCCCCCTTTAGGTCAAACAGAAAGCATTTCTCAACACTTCAATACTGTCTTAAGGGAAAGGCATGTGGCTTTAGACTTAGATTTACTACTTTTACTTTGGACAATTGGGGCTGATTGTGGGAAGCAGAAGTAATTAGTGAATGTATATTGTGGATATGAGCACAATCATATCAATGACTTCAATGCTTCAGACCCATGGACATAGCAGTACCTCCGCGAGATTGGAGCAAGGCTGTTAAAAAAATAATTGACTTATCAGCCACAGATTTCTCCTTTGAAGGAAGAACATCTCTAAAATAAGACTTTTCTCTTCTAAAGGTCGAATTTGATGAAGTTGCCTCCTACCCTCCTGTGTTGCTGGGTTTGTGTGTTACTGCTGTTGCCAGTCCAACAGAGTGCATGACCACCCAAACTGATGCCAGCATTTCTGTGCAGGCATCTTGTCATTTCTTCATTTTCCCATGACCAGGGTCAAGTTGTTTAAGTCCTGGCAGATAATGATATAGGTAAGTAAAAGTGCAAGATTTTCAAAAATACAAGGAAACAGCTTCAACAATAATTTTCATGTGCAAAAGATTGCCAAGAAAAAAAAAAAAAAAAAAGAAAATGAGGCCACTAAGAGATTATGTAAGATTGATTTATAAATAGATGATATTATTAGAATTTTGTATTTGGATGAGTGTATTCAAGTGAGAATTTCAAATGAGATAGAGAAAACAAGATGCAATAATAGTGAAGAAGGGTGACTATCCCAAGGTCTTTACAGTGGGAATAAAACTGGTTCCTAAACACTATCCCCTCAGGATAAAAGTAAATTTTTGCTAAAAACAATAAAAAATAATCAAACACAGATGATATGGAATGCTATTGCTGATATTTTTTTTGTAAAAATGTTAAATAAACTAAAGCAGAGATATGTGGAGAATTATAGTAAAGTACAGAAACAATGGCATCTATCTATTTATCTGACCTACAAGTATGTATATATAATATATAAATTAAAAATATGCATATGTATTAGAGAGGGGTGTAGGGTTGTGTGTGTGTGTGTGGTTGGGGGGGTTGAAGAAGCTAACCATTTGTGTGAAGTAGAAAAAATAAGTTTTGAAGAATGAGAACTCACAGTGAACTCAGATTTGGCATTCATTGAAGCCTCATATACCTAGGGACTAAAGGACGGCAAAATCTAATAAAGAAAGTGTGACATACATAGTGGGTGAAAATGGATGCTGAGACATAACAATGTGGAAATGATCTTAGGTGACACTATTGACTTATTTCTATGGAGAATAAGGTCCTAAAAAGATGTGCTCATGTCTCACATAAGCGGATATTACTAGTTATTCAACAAACTGGATAGATTTACTGAGTAGAAAAAAAAATAATGAATAGTTGTTACAAATAATTCACTCTTTTAAAATTAAATTCTAATTGATATATCATTTGTGTGAAAGGGCAGCATGTGCAATGTTAAAATATGCCAATGATCTGTTTTAAAATGATTATATTACACATATTATCTTAGGTAAAACTATACAGTATACTAACAGGTATAGATAGCTCCACACATAAAAAAATTAATGCCTAACATAGCACTCAACTCTTAAAATAATCATGATTGTCTCTCAATCTCTTTTTCTTTCTCTACCCCATCCCTGTGTCTCTCTGTCTGTCTGTCTGTCTCTGTCTCTGTCTCTCTCTCTGTTTATGTGTGTGTGTGTATGTGTGTGTGTGTGGGTGTGTGTATGTGAGTGTATGTGTGTTCGTGAGGGGGGTGTGTGTGTATGTGTGTGTGTTTCAATTGAAACCTTATATACCACAAAATATCATTGCTGAAAATAACTTTGGCTTTGAAGAGAGTATATTCTAAACTTATTTTCCTGTCTTATTCTCTGTTTGTCTAATTATTGAAATGATTTTATATTATAGATACCATATTTTGGATTTCTATTGTTGTGATAAAGCATCATGAGCAAATGTAACTTAGGAAGTGCCTTTTCCTTTTCTATGACAAAACACCATGACCAAGACAACATAATAAAGAAATCATTGAATATGTAGCTCATAGTTCCAGAAGGTAGTAAAGTTCTCGACCATTATAGCAGAAAGCATGGTCCAGACAGGCAGGCATGGTACTGGGGTAGTAATGGAAACTTTATGTTGGAGACCCAACTCTAAGATTTCTACAGAAAAACAGAGAAAGAAATAACTTGAAATCTAGTGAGAATTTTAAGCCCAAAAATCTACTTCCAGGCACACATATCTCTAACAAGTCCAAAAAACTGTCAAAAAGGATACATATTTCTTTATATATCCCAAACAATGGCAAAGACAAGTTCTAATATAAATATAGGAGTATGATACTATTCTTTACACTACTACAGTGAAGGGTTTGATTCAGCTTACAGGTATCAAGTCTCAGTCACTCAGGGAAGACAGGATAGGAATCTGGTGTCAGAAACTGAAGCAGTGGCAACAAGCTTTCATAGCCTGATTTTACACAAAATGATGTCACTGCCCCATGTTTGGCACCACACCCAATAGTTGAGGTTCTTCCACTTCAGTCATTAATTGAGAAAATGTCTAGTTAATTTAGGCCAATCTCATAGTGGCAAATTTCTAAATTCATAAAAGAAGCCCTCCTAAACCACAAAAAATACATTGTGCCCCACACAATAATAATGGGAGACCTCAATACCCCACTCTCACCACTGGACAGATCAGAGAAAGAAAAAACTGAGCAAGGACACAGTAAAACTAGCAGAGGTTATAAACCGACTGGAATTAATAGATATCTATAGAACATAACATCCTAAAAAAAGTAAAGAATACACCTTCTTCTCAGCACCTCATGGCACCTTCTCAAAAATTGACCACATAATTGGTCACAAAATGAGCCTCAATAGATATAAGAAGATTGAAATACTCCCATGCATCCTCTCAGATCACCATGGCCTAAGGCTGGTCTTTAACAACAACAAAGACAACAAAAAGCCCACAAACACATGGACACTAAACAACACTCTGTTAAACAATAGCAGAGTCAAAGAAGAAATAAAGAAAAGAGTGGGAAAAGATAGTTACCAACCCCACATCAGATAGAGGCCTAACATCCAAGGTATACAAAGAACTCAAAAAGTGAGATACCAAAGAAACAAACAACTCTATTAAAAAATGGGGTACATATTTAAACAAAAATTTCTCAATTGAGGAATATTGAATGGCCGAGAAACATCTAAGGAAGTGCTCAACATCCTTAGTCATCAGGGAAATCCAAATCAAAACAACCCTGAGATTGCACTTCACACCAGTCAGATTGGACAAGTTCCAAAACTCAGATGACAATAGATGCTGGCAAGGATGTGAAGAAAGAGGAACACTTCTCCACTGTTGGTGGGGTTGTAAACTGATACAACCACTCTGGAAGTCAGTCTGGCAGTTCCTCTAAAAAATGGACATAGTACTACCTTAAGACCCAGTTATTCCACCTCTGGGCATTTAACCCAGAGATGCTTCAAAATACAACAAAGATACATGAACCACAATGTTCATAGCAGCTCTATTTATAATAGCCAGAAGCTGGAAAGAGCCCAGATGTCCTTCAGTAGATGGATGGATGCAAAAATTATGGTACATTTACACAATGGAATACTACTCAACTATCACTAACAATGGCCTAACAAAATTCTCAAGAAAATGGCTGCATCTAGAGAATATCATCCTGAGTGAGATAACCCAGTCACAGAAGAACAGACATAATATGCAGTCACTGATAATGGGATACCAAGCCCAGAAAGCTCTGAACACCCCCAGAAACAACCCAGAGACTGTGTGAAGATCAAGAAAAAAAAAGAATATATTTTATTTAAAATAGAACTGTATCACATCCCCCTTTCTTTCCTACAACCCCTCCCAGTTTCTTTTCTATCTCCTCAATTTAATAACTTCTTTTCCTATATTATTGTTGCTTATATACATATGTATATGTATAAGTACCCACGAATACTTAATTACAACCTTATAAAAATATATTTGTATACTTTTATGAAAAACTGCTTTAAAATCTGTACATTTATCTTTGTTGTTTAAAATAAAGTTAAAAGAAATAAAATTGATTCAAACAAATCAGTAGCCTTCCCCTACTTAAAGGACAAACAGACTGAGAATGAAATTAAGGAAATGGCACCCCTCACAATAGTCCCAAATTATATAAACTACCTTGGTGTGACCCAACCAAGCAAGCAAAAATATGTATGATTAGAACTTTATATAACACCTAAAGAAATAGAAGAAGTCATCAAAAGCCTCCCAACCAAAAAAAGCCCAGGTCTAGACAGGTTCAGTGCAGAATTTTATCAGACATTTATTGGGGATATAACACCAATATTCGCCACACTATTCCAAAAGATAGAATCACATGGAATATTACCCAACTCATTTTTTGAGGCTACAATAACCCTCATAACTAAGCCACACAAAGACCCTACAAGGAAAGAGAACTTCAGACCAATCTCACTTATGAACATTGATGCAAAAATACTCAGCAAAATCCTTGCAAACCGAATCCAAGAACACATCAAAACCATCATTCATCATGACCAAGTAGGCTTCATCCCTGGGATGCAAGGATAATTTAACATAAGGAAATCCATCAATGTAATCCACCATATAAACAAACTTAAAGACCAAAATCACATGGTCATCTCACTAGACGCTGAGAAAGCTTTCAACAAAATCCAACACCCCTTCATGTTAAAAGTCCTGGAAAGAACAGGAATCCAAGGCCCATATTTAAACATAATAAAAGCAATATACAGCAAACCAACAGCCAACATCAAACTTAATGGCAAGAAACTTGAAGCAATCCCACTAAAATCAGGGACTCGACAAGGCTGCCCACTCTCCCCCTACCTATTCAACATAGTACTGGAAGTCCTGGCTGGAGCAATTAGACAGCAAAAGGAGATCAAGGTGATACAAATCGGAAAGGAAGAGATAAAAACATCACTCTTTGCCGATGACATGATAGTGTACTTGAGTGACCCCAAAAATTCCACCAGAAAACTCCTACAGCTGATAAACAAGTTCAGCAAAGTGGCCTGATACAAAATTAACTCAAACAAATCAGTAGCCTTCCTATACTCAAAGGACAAACATGTGGAGAAAGAAATTAGGGAAAAGGTACCCTTCACAATCGTTAAAAAAACTATGAAATACCTTGGTGTGACTCTAACTAAAGAAGTTAAGGACCTGTATGACAAGAACTTCAAACCTCTAAAGAAAGAAATTGAGGAGGATCTCAGAAAATGGAAAGACCTCCCATGCTCATGGATTGGAAAGATCAACATCTTAAAAATGGCCATCCTACCAAAAGCAATCTACAGATTCAGTGCAATCCCCATCAAAATTCCAACCCATTTCTTCATGGAATTGGAAAGATCAATGTGCAATTTCATATGGAAGAACAAAAGACCTAGAATAGCGAAATCCATCCTCAACAACAAAAAAACATCTGCGGGAATCACTATCCCTGACCTCAAGCTATATTACAAGGCAATTGTGCTGAAAACTGCATGGTACTGGTACAGAAATAGGCAGGTCGATCAATGGAATAGAATAGAAGATCCAGAAATGAGCCCTCATGTATATGGTCACCTGATTTTTGACAAAGGAGCAGTAAACATTCAATGGAAAAAGGACAGCCTATTCAACAAATGGTGCTGGTCCAACTGGCACTCAACATGCAAAAGAATGAAAATAGACCCGTTCTTATCTCCTTGTACAAAGCTCAAGTGTAAGTGGATTAAAGATCTCCACATTAAACCAGATACACTGAAACTATTAGATGAGAAAGTAGGGAAAACCTTAGAACACATAGGCACAGGAGAAAATTTCCTGAACAAAACACCAATGGCTCAAGCTCTAAGGTCAAAGATTAACAAATGGGACTTAATGAGATTGCAAAGTTTCTGTAAGGCTAAGGACATCGTCAAGAAAACAAAATAGCAACCAACAGAATGGGAAAAGATCTTTACCAACACCACATTAGATAGAGGCCTAATATCCAAGGTGTACAAGGAACTCAAAAAACTAGACACCAGAGAATCAAATAACCCTATTAAAAAATGGGGTACAGAGCTAAACAAAACGTTTTCAGTTGAGGAACACTGAATGGCTGAGAAACATCTGAGGAAGTGCTTGACATCCTTAGCCATCAGGGAAATGCAAATCAAAACAACCCTGAGATTCCTCCTCACACCAAGGAGGATTGGCCAAGATATAAGTTACCATAAATTTCAGAGGCAGTAAAACAAGTTCTGAAACATGGGGAGAACTTGAAGGAAGAAAATAAAAGAAATACTGCATCCATTTACTTGCTTAATCTTTACACACCAAGAAAATTTTGACTATTTCCAGGATACATCTTTTTTTTTTTTAAACAACTTTATTTTACAAAACAAAGATAAATGTACAGATTTTAAACATTTTTTGCTTAAAATTATACATTTAATGTCAGTACTTTTTTTCAAATTTTAACATAATTTTTACATAAACTATATGAATATATTTTTCAGTCAGTACTTGATTTTTTTCAAGGTTTGATTGTATGCCTTGAAAACTTGATAGTTACAATGAGCTAAAATAAAACAAAATGTAACATGGAAATAGTTAAAGTTTTATTATTTTGTAATTTTTTTTTTGTTCCGTTTTCTTTATTTCTTGGACTTCATACAGTCTGTGTGTTGTTCCTGGGGGAGTGCAAGCCTCTGGGGTTAGCATCCCACTATCAGTGACTGCACATTATGTCTGTTCTTTTGTGACTGGGTTATCTCACTCAGGATGATATTCTCTAGATGCAGCCATTTTCTGAAGAATTTGGTTAAGTCATTGTTTCTGGTGGCTGAGTAGTATTCCATTGTGTATATGTACCAAAATTTTTGTATCCATTCATCTTCTGAAGGACATCTGGGTTCCTTCCAGCTTCTGGCTATTATAAATAGAGCTGCTATGAACATTGTGGTACATATATCTTTGTTGTGTATTAAGGTGTCTCTGGGGTATATGCCCAGAAGTGGAATTGCTGGGTCTTCATGTAGTATTATATCCAATTTTCTTAGGCATCGCCAGACAGATTTCCAGAGTGGTTGTATTAGCTTGCAACCCTACCAACAGTTGAGGAGTGTTCCTCTTTCTCCGCAGCCTCGCCAGCATCTGCTGTCATCTGAGTTTTGGGTCTTGGCCAATATATTTGGCTGTGTGTGTGTGTGTGTGTGTGTGTGTGTGTGTGTGTCTGTCTGTCTGTCTGTCTGTGTGCTTTTCTCATATATGTATATATATATATATATGTATATATATATATATACATATATATACACATATATACTCACACACACGTGTGTGTGTGTGTGTGTTTGTGTGTGTGTGTGTGTGTCTGTGTGTGTGTGTGTGTGTGTACTAAATACATAAATGCAACCTACTGAGACCATTAGTATTGGTTGTATTTTTAAGATTTTAAGGATGAACATTGGTATTTGATGACCAGTTAGAGAAATTATTCTTGAGAAATACTAGTGCTCCATTTTACAGCTATAAGTATCAAGCAGTTTGCCTATACGTGAAAGTCTTTTGAAATTTTATTTTTCCAGGCTAGCATTTTAGCTTACGCAACCATATTGTTGTGGTACCATGAGTAATTACTCTCTATCAGTTCTAGGGAACACAATTCCACCATTGGTTCTCTGGCTCCTACACTCATTTTTTGATATTTTTGTCTATGTTTAATGAGCTTTTAGTTCAAGTACTGTGCTGTCATGCATCATTTGGGACCGACACTACATATCGAGTTCAGGTATTTTTCCTAGTTGTGATTTTATTTAATCATCACTGTCTTCTGCAAAGAGAAGGTTCTTTGGTGGAGGATGAGAAATACAGTTCTTTGAAACTATATGAACAAATTTTAGAAGGCACTTAGGAATTATGTTAATCTAGTTTAGGTGAAATAGCAGTTTTTTCTCTACAATCCACAACATCCCTAGCCAGGTATATTGCCAGTTTTATTGGACCAAGCACAATTGGCTGACTTTTTAGCAGGTCTTAAGTTAGCCCTTTGTTTAGGAGTTATTTTAGGTGGAATAATATCTTACATTTTATTAAGGATCAGATTTCTCTAGAGAAAAATAATTCTTTCAGTGACTGTCAGGTAGAATACCTATGAATCCAAAGGAGGTAACTCAGTCAAAATTTCAGAAGGAATACTGCATGCGTTCTTTAAAAACTAACTTTTATTTTATACACTTAACTGCTCTCTCCATGGCATAGTATAAGACAACACAATATGAGAATAGACAATACATGAAAGGCTTTGAAAACAATTCATTTATAACTGCAGAATTTAGCACTTAAATTTATTTACAGTGAGGTTAGTTTTCAAATGAGTAGGAAAATTTAGAGACTATGACAAAGATTTTTTCAAAGAAAACATTACAGTATTTAGAATATTAGATTCTCACCTATAATGAATATCAGCTTAAAAATGTCTGATGAGATATAAGACATGGTATCCATCAGTCTGAAAAAATGTTTTACCAGCAAGTCTCTGTAATATACTCATGATTATACTTTTAGGAAGAACAAAACAGGGATTTTTTTAAAAATGTATTTACCCCCTAATCTCTTCAAAGAAATTAAAAAAAAAATAGAAAAAATGATGCACAGATAAATGTACAGAAAATAATCGACATTTCTGATTGTATCTTTTAAAACTAATCCTCACTGTGGTTCTTTCTATTGTCCTCTATTCTCATGGCACAATGTCATACTTTATGCAATTTGGATTTTCATTTGGCATAACACATTGTCTTTTACAAATTTTCTAAGCATGCAGAACATGTTCCAGGCTCACACAGGCTAGCCTTCAACCATTTATAGGGGCCTGTTTGTCAAAGTTCAAAGCAATGCCACATTTACTGCTATTTTAACTTTCTCTGCAGTGTTATGGTTGTAATTATTTGGTGTTATTCTGGGAGTTAATTGCCAGAAACAAAATTAAGGGAGCATGTCTGATTCTTTCCCTCCTCTGAGACAACTGAAAAAGGAATTGGAAAGAGGTGAGCCTTAATATCAATGCAGCATGGACCATTTCTTTTGTCATTGGTCTCATTGAAGGAGCTCACTCAAGAAAGTCACTAAGAGGTCAGAAGATTTTAAACAGACAATATAGGCCAGCAATAAAACTTCCAAAGTCTTTCAGCAATTCAGTAGAGCTACCTAGTTTTTTTTTTTTTTTTGTTGATCAAAAGGGACTGCTAAATAAAATTCTAAATTTCATTGTGTTAATAGAGCAGTGTTATGTTTAAATGACTCAATTTCATAACTATTGTCCTTCCAGATCATTATATGTTAATTTATCAGCAAATAGAAATTTTACATCATTTGAGAAATTTGAATGACATCATTGTCTACATTTTAATGACAGACTAAAGGCAATTTAGAGCGAAGAATGTTTGAATACATTTTTTGGGCCATTAATTCTAAAAGAGGATTACCTCCAACAACATGTAAAAGTCAAAAGGGTATATGTCATCTCTTTTGGAACTATCATCCTGGGTTATTCCTAGTTTACTGCATCTTTTTTTGACATTTGCTTCCCCACATTCTCAGAGGAAGGTGCTGTGTCTGCTCAGGGTTGTTTCTTTTCTCATTTGAAACAGCAAACCTCCAGTACGATCTGGTTCTATTTTTGTCTTGACCTCTATCTCAGTTTTACTGAGAATATATCCCCCAAGACAGTTCATAGCAAGAATGTGCTCTTGTCCGTGTCTGCATCGGCTTCCTTCTCATTCAGCTTTTTCTCTCATATGTCCTAGGCTTCTCTTAATAACCCAATGCTCATTTAAAGTACAAACAATTAGAAACAAAACTATTTGTCTTAATTGCTGAGCTTCCGACAGATGTTTTCCTTACACTGGAAAGGCAGCTTCATCTGAAGGATTGCTTTAAGAAAGTATGGTCTGGAATGGAAATTTGCATTGTTAGAATTTGGAAAGCATTCACATTCCACTTTGAAGGGCATATAGATTTAAAAATATCATCACTTAATACTGTAATATCACACAAATCTGCAATTGACTTCAAGTACTGACATGTTCATATAATGTATGTACATGCTAATGCTTATTTCTAGGAAAGACTCTATTAAGATATAGGTCAAAACAGTGCAATTTTCCAGGTATAACAATGTTTAGCTGTCTATTCATGTCTTTTGGAAGTAGAGAGATGTGGTCAGGTAATTGTGGCAAAACTGGTCTATATAGTGAGAAACATTCTCAAAAAAAAATAAGACTTCTTTTTTTAAATTTCATAATATTTAAGTGACTTCAGAAGGGAAAGGAATACATAATCATCAAAAAGTAAAAATAAAGCTTCAGACAATCCTAATTTTATTAGTTGATAAAATCTTTTTATTCAGTCTATAATTCAAAATTTAGCATATAATATTATGATAAATTTGCTAGAATATTCAAGTTGATTACCAGGGTGTGTGTCTACCTTGCCTTTGAAGTGCTCAATCACTCACTGCTCACATGCTGCACAGGTGACGCAGTTCACAGTTCATAATGAGCATCCCATTACCTGTTTTCCAGAGTTAGAAACAGCAGAGTCTGAGATTGGTGCTGTGGTTCCTATTTTTTTATGCACCCATATACCTTCAGTTTCTTACTGAGTGTTGGGAATTGTCTGTGGGTCCCTGTTTCCCCTCAGAACATTTGTGCTAGGAAGAAAGGGGAAGGCAGAGTACCAGGGCAGAGCCAGTTTGGTTCCAGTGAATTCCAAAGTACTGAGGGACTAGAAGAGAGAAGGTCTTCTCTCTGAAATTTAGGCACAGCTCTTTAGGGCCTCTTCCTTTGGTGATCCTTGATGAAGGAGACAGTCCTTGCTTGTCCACACTGTTTTATTTGATGGTGAATTTGAATGCATACAGCTTTCTCAGGGTGAACCAGTGATTAACTATTTTTTTTTTTTTTTTTGCAGAAAGGAATGCTCAGGAAGAAGCTCATTGACAAAACACTTGGATCCTGTTTTTATACCTCATTAGCACTGAGCATTCCAGGTTTGTATGCTACAGTGTCTTTTTGCCATGGTCCTCTCACAATGGGGTATCATGGTTACCTGTTCTAGATCACAATGCTTGGCACGAGCTCATCTTTTTCTTATATTAGTATAGGTTTGTCTTTTTTATAAACATTTACATTTCATATTGTGATACAACTGATCAGTGTTCATGACTGATAATAATAAATGTTTTAGGAAGATTAAATAAATGAGTGTATGAAGATAATTTCCAGGGTTTAAATTATTTTGCAGATCTTAGATGTTAACATTTGCCTTGGATACAAATCTCTTTATATATATATATATATATATATATATATATATATATATATATATATATATATATATATATATATATATAAATGTGTTTATGTGTGTGGATGCATGTTCATAGATATTTATGTGACTATGTGTGTGTGCCTGATTATAGAGGTGTAAGGTTAACCTTGTGTGTCACTCCTCTGTAATACTTTTAATCTTATTCCTCAGTAAAAATCTTTCATTGACCTAAACCTTACCATGTAAGCTAGACTAATGAATTATCAATTTCAAGGGTCTGTATTCTTCACCTCCTCAGAACTTAGAATAATATTACTACACAACTGTATTTTGCTTCTGTGGGTTTTGGTAATTAATCTCAGTTCATCATTCTTGCAAAACAATGTTTTTACCAACTGAGAGATCTTCTAAGAGGCTGGTATCTCAGTTGTTCACCAAGTGAAAGTAGAAGCACATTTTCTATGTGTGTTTGTGTTATAATGAGCAATCTCTCACCTCAGTAGTTACGATGGCTATTGCTGGGAGTCAACATCACTACATCCTGGATCAACTAAAGCCCAGACATCTGGAAACAAGTGGGAAATATTTTTCTCAATAAGATCATTCAAGATGGAAAGACCTGCCCTAAATTTATATTATGTGAGATTGAATGACTCTAAATATGGACCACACCTTCTAGTGACAGCCTATGTGAAGAGACAGAAGAATTTCTTGCTCTTTGCTTTCTCTTGCTCTCACTGGAAAGTTTAGTTTTTCAATGCCATTAGAAACAGCTTCTCTGGTATTTCAGTGTTTTCAGAAGAACATCTGAGATATCCAGCCTGGTCAAACAAATGACTTTCGAATTTTGGATATTCTGTCCTGCGACAGCTATTATTGGAAGAGTTCAAACACAATTTCTGCATAACTGTAATAAAGCCTGTATGTATATTCCCTTTATTAGTTCTCTTTTACTTGAGAACCCTAATTAAGAATGTTAACTTTCTTATTCTTAGAGAAGAGTTCATTTAAGAACATAAATATTTACTATATTTTGGGGTTGTTTATATGAGACAGTCCGCTGATTCTGTTAAAAAGTCAGATTTTTGCCTTACTCATTTCAGATTTGTGCACAAGCATTGGCTTCTTTAACACTTAAAATTATTGCAAATAAATGCTGGAGAGGTATTCTATGAGAAAATATTCATTAGTGATATGCTACTGTTGACTATGACCTAATTTCTAATTTATTTTACATAAAAATATATTAATTAGTATAAAATTAAAGAGCATCTAAAACACAAGAGTAGAAACATGAAAATTGGGCTAGAAATCAAAATGTACTCAAAGTATATATTAAAATAAATTTAAATAAACAATAAGGACCATAAGTATTACCATAATATGATTAATTCATCCATAATATAGAACATTCTAAATGGTCAATATCAAGCACTCAGGGATAATTGGAATGTATTCATCACTCCATCCCTTGGTGCTTGGGGATTATTTACAAAAGGAGGCAGAAAGACTCTCAGGGGACTGGAGAATGTGATTTAGGAAACAGTGTGTTTTATACTAAAGAACTGACATATATGAACTCATGGAGAATAGTAGCACACAGAGGACTACACAGATTCAATCCAAAAGGGGTCTAGAGTAGAAGGTGAACAAGGGCTCAAACCCCTAACCAAAAGTCTGTAGCAATTGATATCTGCTTGCAAAGGAAAAAAACATAATTTTCTCCTGTGGATTCTCACTGGGTCTATTTCAGAGTAGGCCCTATGCTCAGCAGGAGATGGCCATCACAAAATGAACTGAATGCTATTTGTGTAGGTGTTTTGTTTCAAATGTATTTGCTTTTGTTTCATCGATGTTTCTGTTGAATATTTTGATTTCTAGTATTTCGTTCTGTTTTTGTTTGGTTTGGTTTTGGTTGGTCTTTCTCCCCACCCCACCCCTCTATTTCTCTCTCTTTGTATGTGTGTGTTTGTGTGTATGTGTGTGTGTGTGTGTGTGTGTGTGTGTGTGTGTGTTAATGGCTTAAAAGTTTGGTTGATTTATATTGGGGTGTATCTGGCAAGATCCAAGAAAAGGGAAAACATAATAACAAAAACTAACATAAAATTAAACAAAATAAAATGAGAGTCATAAAGAATATGAAGTAAAATTCCAGAAATGCCAGAAATGAGATATACAAAATGTCAATTTATTTAAATAAAGTTTGTCTTTTGCATTGAAAGGCAATTTAATTCAAACTGTACAAACTTTTCACTAAATATTTTTAAGCATTAAACATACATGGAGAAATATTAAATTGAAGTCAAATAATAATACAAATTCATTCACTAGCTCATCTTCACAATATAAAATGGCAAATTGGTGGTGACAATATAAGAAAGAGTGCAAGGTCTGTAATGCTGACTCCAGATGTGCAAAGTCTGACTGCAAACAAGAACCATAAAAAACCTTCATTAAATTAAGGATCCAAGCAATGACATTAATTCAACAGCAAAATTAATCAAACAAACAAGAAATAAACTAAGGGGAAATGGCAATACACGCTGCAGTGGTAAAGATATTTGCAAAGTACTGATATGTGAGATAAATAGAAACTCAAAGACAAGAAGGAGAAGTCATTTTGCAAGTGGGCAAAAGTCCTGGACACACGTTTTAACTGAGAGACATACTGGTGACAAATCAGCACCTTAAAAAATTACTGAATATCATTTGATATGAAGGGACTTCAGAGCAGAAGCTCAGGAGAAACAGTCACAGCCATATTGCAATGTCTGGAATGAAATTAGTAACAGCATTAAATCTGAGCAAAGACTCAAAGAATATTGAAGGTGGAGAAGAATGATTGATTATTGTTGGGTGGCTTTTGTTATATGCTCAATATTAAGTCTAATAAGAAATGTCAAGACAGAGTAGATAGTCATCTGGAATTCAGAAAGAGGCAGTGGCTGAGGTAGTAGGGCCTCTTTTTCAGTAAGATAAAAGTACAAACACACAGACACAGACACACACACACACACACACACACACACACACACATACACACACACACACACACACACACACACACACACACATACATGCAAACTTCAGGCAAATCCCTTAGTCTGTGTATGGATTGTTAATGTTAGCATAGGAAATAGGGTTTCTGACTGACTCTTGGGTGGGCTGAGGAACACATAATGGTCTGCCATGATTCAAACTTCAAGTGTACCATAGTTTCAATTGGTTTCATGAGATAATAATGCTTGACTTGGGCAGTCACATGATGAACCCAGATGGTTTATCATCATCAGTAATTATTTTCTCCAATGCATTGCTCCAAAGTAAAGAATATTAATCTGCAAGACTGTGTTTTTCCAAGTGGCAGACCAAACACTAGGCTTCTGGCAAGACTGCAGGGTTCAGTCAAATTGTATGAAGCTTCACAAAGGTGAGCACTGGCCAGAAATCTAAAAATGTCTGATTTCTGTCCAGTGAACTGTGCTACCAGCTTATTTTCCTAGTCTTCACAGCTGGTATTGAAGTTGAATGGATGCACAAGCCCAGAGGATCCCATCAATTTTTTGCTTAGCCAAATAATCAGTGAAGCAGCCCCAGATTTTTAGGAGAATTTCTCTGAATGGGGCTCCTTATTAGGCTCCAACACCCTTTGTATCAACAGGAGGGTGGGGGATGGGAAGAGATTTTGGGCAAAATTTCTGTTTTGGTATCCACCACTTTTAAAGAATTTACAGAGATAGGGGACAAGGATGAACCCTCAACAACAACAACATTCTTGTTGATATAATTTTCTAGTTGACACATGTGGCTTTGGATTCTTTCTAATTTTGGAAGTATGGGGTACCAAGGTAACTCAAGTCAAATTCAGCTGTCAAATTTCAGAAGAATTCAGTGGCCATTGAATTATCATACTCTTGAATATGATTTTGCAGTAACATTTTTGTTGCCCAGGGTGTAGTCTCTCCAATAAGTCCTCAAGTAGCAGCATCATAGCATCGACATCAGCTCTGTTGACTCAGGGTTCAAAACCATCATTAGTATAGTGGAAGCACAGAAAGGCTATGCCAATATTTTCCATGTATTTTTTCTATTCAGAATTAAGATTTGTGGCCCAAATAAACAAAACTCAGTGTAGGTTCTTCAACATAAAAGGCGAAGGGTATCCCATTTAAGCACATATTTGCAGTAACACTTAAAGACCTGTAGTGTGTGAACTTATTTACTTTGCTGGAGGGGAAAATAGCAGTCCTTCCTGGATTGCTGTACATATTAAGAGTTTTCAATTTATTCACACTTTTCCCAAAAATTTAAGTTGTTAGACATTTACCTGACTTACACTGAGGTTGATTAGCCTCTTTTACAGATAGTCATTTAAAAACCTACTCAAAGATATTAATACCCTATTCTACCAGTCAAGAAGATGCTATATCTATGTAATGAAAGCTATGAAGGATTGCATTAAGGAATTCATTTGTGCACTGACTGCTTCTGGTGCTTTCCTTGAATTAGAGAATAATTTCTGCTACCTAAGTAATGCACGAAGCACATAAGTATAAAATTGAGTCCAATTACAGTAACAGTTATATTACCTTAATTAGCTCAAAAGATCCCACTTGTTTCTTTAAGTCTGTAGGCAAATGTGATGGCACTTTCTTACCTGGTCTGGAGAACATTGTAACCTACATTCAGCAGCACATTCTAAATCATATATTGGGTCTTTGACCCATTTCCAGGAAATTGCAAGATAGACCCATTCACTAATCATCTTTATTCACCTCAGGACAACAGAGTTTAGGACAAAAGTTTAAATCAGCCCCAGTAACACAGAGAGGAATTCTGCCCGTGCCATTAGAAAGGTTGATTTTCTTTTTGTTTTGATAATCAAAAAGGTAATCCATGGCTCAATCACATTAACTCTTAATATATGGAACTGGTCAACATTTTGTTATACACAATTAAGTTGCCATTGCTGGTATTATATCAGCCTCAGAAAACAATAACTCAGAAATTTTACTCATAGCTAGGCTTGAATGGATTACGGTTTTCATCATGCCTAACTGATGCATGGGTCAAATAAGGGGATTTAATTTGAAGAGTCTACATTATTCCAAACTATCTGTTCCTTGCTACAGAAATAATGTCACCTTGTCTTTTTCCTTAGTCTGGTAAAATCTTCCAGGGTATTAAGGCTGTCTGCACGAATTTCTCTACATTTTCTTGGTTAATCATCTCAGTATGCAGTGAGTCACTATCCTCATTATTGAGAACCCAGTTTTATGCAGTAAGTGCTTCTGAATCATAGCCAATGACTATGTTTTCACACAGGAGATTTTCTGTTTCAGGGAAATCTTAGACAGGACAATTCCATGGAAGTATAATTTTTTTTTTCTTTTTGCAAAGTGCAAGAATAGTTTAATGGTCTCAGTTGATATTAAGTAAGATTGCAGGAAATATACGGAAGCTGTGAGGTAAGCCAGCTGTTTCTTCTCTTCTTTAAATAATTTTATGTGACATATTCCATAATTTCACAAGTTAACTAGATAAAATGATGGTTATCCATTTGATTTCTGCCCATAGTTAAGACTTAGTTGCTCGAATATAATGCGCAATATACAGGGACATTTTTGAGACTATTACCTAAAAAACACCCAATATAAGACTGTAATACAACCCAATGGGAATATAACTAGCTGGTTCATTGCAGAGGACACAAGATTCATTTGGCTGGTGAAGAATTATGTACTTGAATCTAGTCACATAGTTACCAGGAACTTATGAGCGACATGATTCAAAGACTTTCCTGGGCTTATTAGACAACGTGGGAGAACATCAGTCTGCCATATAAAATAGTCAAGTATAACAAGGGCAAAATTTGTACTACCTACTGGTATGTTGTATGATATCACCATCTCAATCCTACCCCATATAATTACCAATGAAGGAAATAATCATTTACTTTTTAGCCAAGACTACAAATATTTGTATTTACTATCAATTCACAGAGTAAGATCATATTTTTTTTATATTTTACATATTTACATGCAAAATGTTGTCCCTTTCAGTTCCCACTCACAAAATTATTCTCCTCAGCTTTGCTCCCTTTACTTCTGAGAGAATGGCTCCTCCCAGGTATCACCCCGCACACCAGTGTACAGTAAATCTCTGATGGATTAGGCTCAACATCTCCCCTGAGACCAGACAAGGCAGTCTTCTGGTATATATGTGCCAGGGGCCTCATAGTAGTCTATGTATCCTCTTTTTCTTCTGGATCAGTGTCTGGGAGCTCCCAGTGTTTCAGAATAGTTGACATTGTTGGTCTTCCCACGGGGTTGCCGTCCCTCCTTCAATACTTCCCCTAACTCTTCCATAGAGGTCCCCAACCTCTGTCTAATGCTTGGCTGTGGATATCAGTATCTGTCCCAGTCAGCTCATGGTAGAGTCTGTCAGAGGACAGTCATACTAGGCTCTTGTCTGCAAGCACTAGTATCAGTAGTAGTGTCAGGGATTGGTGCCTGCCTATGGGGTGTATCTTAAGCTGGGTTAGTTCCTAGTTGGCTGTTTATTCAGTCTTTGCTCCGTTTTTGTCCCTGCATTATTTTAGACAGGAACAATTTTGGGTTGAAAATATTGAAGGTGGTTTGGCGGCATCCCTCCACATGGGGCCACGTTTAACCATAGGAAGTGGTCTCATCAAGTTCCATTTTTCCCCTGTCATTAAAACAACCTCCAAAATCCAGGATAGCCAAAGAGTTAAGAACTATAAAAAACTTCTGGAGAAATAATATCAAGGTGCACCACAGAGCAATAATAATGATATTTGCATACAATAGTATCTGCAGAGACAGACCAGTTGATAAATGGAATAGAACTGAAGACATAAACATATACCCACACACCTATAAACACGTTATCTTTGACAAGAAGTCAAACCCATACAATAAACAAAGGAAGCATCTTCAACAAATGATGTTAGTTTTACTGGATGTCTACATACATAATATCCACATTTATCACCCTGCACAAAATTTAATTCCATGTGGATTAAAGAACTCTAAATAAAACCAGATATACTTAATCTTATAGAAAAGAAAGAAGAAACAATAACCTTGAACATATTATCACAGGGGAAAATTTCCTGAATGCTCAGGTTCTAAAATCACGAGTTGACAAATGGGTCCACTAGAAACAAAAAAAGTTTCTATAAGGCAAAGGAAACCAACAATAGGATAACACAACCGTCTACAGCTTGGGAAAATATCTTTATTAACCCTACATTCGATAGAGGATAGAGGGCTAACATCCAAATGACATAAAAAACTTAAGAAATTAGACTCCCAAAATCCCCACAAATATCCAAATAAAAAGGGGTACAGAGCTAAGAAAAGAATTCTTATTAGAGGTCAGATGTTTTAATGACTGCACACGAGCTCATGTTTACATTCACAAAGCCCTATCTTCATTTGTACCTTCATATTGTTAAAGGCTTTTATACATAAATGTTTTGATAAAAATATACCACCTTATTTACTTTTTTCCAACTTTTATTACCTACTTTCTGCCCCAAATCTATGTGCTATGCTGTCAAATTCACCATGCCTTTTTGTGTGTGTGTGTGTGTGCCGTTACCATGTACATGAATGTAAAGTGGTCTACTATAACATGGGTAATTTTTGAGTTGCTGAATCTCTGAAGAACATTTTATTTTCTTATGAAGCTCTATAAACAACACTGGCAAGGTCACTTCTCCTGTAATTCACATAAGAACAGGTGTCCTTTAGCCTTCGTCTCATTAGAAGACATTAATTGGAGCCATCAACTGAAAATAATCCCAGTTGTTTGTGGGAGTCACTTCTTCATCCATTTTGGATATTGGCTAAATTGACCTTATATAGGTCTTGTGTGTTTCATCATAGCCTCTGATAGCTCATGTATGCAAAAAAAATACTTGTCACATCTGCAAAGAACTGAGAACTGTTTGGTGTAGTTCTCCAGTACCCAAGTATCATATGATATTTAAGAATTCTCATATGAGATGAAGCTTGATCCTTGAGAAGAGGAGTAAAATATAGTTGATCCATTTAAGAAGAAACTCCATAACCCCTACGTCTCTGATGTTAAGAATCATTGTATATCTATTTTGTAATCTATTGCAAAAAGAAGCTTTCATCACGAGGGTTCAGAGACATACCTAACTGTGAGTACATATGTAGTTATCTGATACTGTGTCCATTTATCAGAATAGCAGTAACGTATTAATTAATTTCTAGTGCCTATACTCTAGAGTTCACAGTACACATTTTTATAATTCCATCTTTACCACTTAAAGTCTGAAAAAATTAATTTTATTTTATATTAATTATATATACAATTAGTAATGTCTAAATTCATTGAGGGTAATGGAAGTTATAGGATTTATAGTTTATGTTTCTGCGTGAAAACATAATACTATATTTTCCCCACAATCGAGCCTGAGAAGCTGGAGGCTAATGTGACCAAGAATAGAACAAGTCTATCCTAACTCAAACCACAGAACAGCTAACCTAGCTGATGGTAATTTCAAATTTTTATAAGTAGCATAAGCTTGAGCTAATTTTCAAATAACATGAAGAAATGATAAATATTTTGTTAAAAAGTAAATGTCAAAGTTATATAGTTCTTCAGAAAGGGAAACAATACTGGGTAAAGTGTATTATTGCTCTTATATTTTAAAGTTTAACCATGAATTGGTTTTATTCTTTAAATGGTAGCAAAATTCACATTTTTGTATTTCATAGATGCATTTTATGTAAGCTTAATTGGGTGAATAACATAAGTTAATGACTTAACTTATGGATCATCATAGATCTGCAGAATGGTATTTAGATGCTTTAGGAAATGATGCCTGTAGCTTTCAATGTCTCCATCACTGACGTAGAGAACATTTAGAGGCAAAGTAGTAAATGTTAGTTCCCATTATATACTATTATAGGTGTTATGAATACCAATTCACATTTAAGGGTACAGAATATTTGCCAATTATGTATTTTTTTTCATTCTGAAAATACAATGCATGAACTGTGGCATACATAGAGAGAAACATTATTTTAAAGGGATAATGAGATTTTCTCTGTGAAAATCCTTTTCACTAAAATCATGATTGCAGGTTAGTTGGAGTTATAGCTCAAAGTTTACACATAGTTACAATGGATAAAGCCCAGTGTTCTTTAAAAGCATAGTAGCAAGAAGAAATATGACAGAAAATTTCAGAATGGATGATTATTTTAAAAAATCAGAGTGACATCTTTCGGGTTGTGAGAGAACAGTCTGTTTGGGACTCTTGCCCCATTTTCTTTGTATTAATTTCTGCTAAAGAAGTTTTTAACATAAAAGAGGGGAATCCTAGGGCCCTGCACAAAGCTTTGCCCACACTGAAGCCCAAACCTGCCAGATGCTTCCCGTGCAGAGCAGGAGCCAATGCCAACAGGCTATTCTTGCTGTGTTTGTTATAAAGTATTTCACCAGCTGATTTGTACCTGCTAAGCCAGCAATACCAAGATTCAACTTTGCAGCTCAGCAGCCAAGGATAAAGCAGGTGGTAATTTAGTGCATCCTTTGGGAATAAATTGTTGCAGACAACTGTTCATGTTTCTTCCTACCCCACTATACTTCAATCAGGAAAAACAATAGGTGTGTTGTAGGTGCTGAGTTGGAAGGCACATTTTCTTCTGTTTGTTTTTCTCTCTGTCATTTCTAAAATTTTTGTTGCCTTCTTGATTTTAATTGCATGCAGCCTGTGTCATGTATATTGCACATTTGAGGTTCATTTGTTGTATGTATAGCAATAATGGAATAGATGAGAACACTAAGGAAATTTGCATTAACTATACTTTGATTTTTAGTCATTAAAAGTCTGATACTTATGTTCAGTTTGTTCCTTGTCTTGTGTTATAGAATATCCTTACCTTTACTGACTCCATTTCTTATGGATTTATGACCACAATTTGCCTATGATAGTAATTATGAAACACAGCATGTGTTTGTAGCTACAGGACCAAACAAAAGGAAGTGGTGAGTGTGAAAATTGATAAAGAAAAACATTTGTTTAATTGCTTAAAATATGTCCACACATATCATACGTAATCTACTTCAACCAATATAATTTCCTCATACCTACCTCAGGTTTCTCAAAGAGCCATCCCTCATCCTTTCATCTTTTTATCCCTTTTATTTTCCCAATAATAATACTTTTTATTCGGACAATACCTGCCTAATTCATGAGCACAATAGACAAAGTGAACTGTCATATCCCAGAGAACTCAAGGCTAAGGCTAACCACTGAGATCTAAGCAAGATCAGGCTCTAAACTGTATCTGAAACACACACACACACACACACACACACACACATACTCACACAAACACACACATACTCACTCACTCACTCCTTCATGTACCTTCATGGGTACAATCCCAAGAGTTGAAAACTATGTAGAGAAATAAAAATCATTACTAATGATGACCTTTAAATCTTAGAAGAAGATGGATAAAGGAGAGGAATGGGATGACAAGTGGTGAAATTTCACCATGCATATATGTATATGAGACTTTCAACTTATGAAAAAAATACTATACTTATCCACTGACAAGTGCTCTATTACTTACTCAAGATATACTACATCTATGGCCCTACTATGTATAGAGTTATGTTTTTGTTAACTTTATAACATACAAATTTGTTAAGTCTGTATATGCCCCCAAGGTCATATATTAATGAAAGGAAAACTCTATTACTGATGTAAAAGTATTCACACAATTAGTATACAGAACCTTAGAAGCATGCTGCTGAACTTTACTTTTGTAAAGTGCCAGCTTTGGGATTCATTGATATATCAATAGGGAAAATTATCTAACTAATGAAAACAGGTCTTTTTAGTGTCATGCTCTTTTAACTTAAGAACAATAGAAACTTCATAATGTTTGTGAATTGTTTCTTGGTTATTGGGTATTCAGAGCTTGCTGGGGCTAGTATCCACTTATCAGTGAGTGCATAACATGTGTGTTTGTTTGTGACTGGATTACCTCACTCAGGATGATAGTCTCCAGTTCCATCCATTTGCCTAGGAATGTCAATAAGTCATTGTTTCTAATAGCTGAGTAGTATTCATTGTGTAAATGTACCACACTTTTTGTATCCATTCATCTTTTTTTGGACATCGGGGTTCTTTTCAGCTTCTGGCTATTATAAATAAGGCTATGATCATGGTAGAGCACGTGACCTTATATGTTGAAGATTCTTTGCGGTATTTTCGCAGAAGTGGAATAACTGGGTCTTCAGGTAGTACTATGTCCAATTTTCTTAGGAACCACAGATAGACATTATGAAGCTCAAAAAGAAGGAAGGCCAAAATGGGGATGCCTCAGTCTTACTTAGGAAAGAGAACAAATGGGAGGAAATGCAAGGTCAAATACAGGAGCAGGGATTGAAGAAAGATCACTCAGAAGCCGCCTCAACTGGGGATCCACCACATAGGTAGTCAGCAAATCTGAGCACTATAGCTGATACCAAAAAATACTGGTAGGAACTAGACAGAGATGCCACCTTAGGGACTAGGAACTAAAATTATAGCAGCCCTTCCTTCATGAGGAAACACTGCAGAAGTCATTCTGAGGAACAATCAGAGCTGAAGAATAGGAAAGAATACAGAGGGTGCTGTATCCTTGTATTATATTAGCTTTCACAATACACATGTGTAGCATCTGTGGTTAGGGTCTAGGGCAAAAAGCTGATAGGCATTTAGGAGGAGATGTGGTTTGGTAGAAGAATATAATTGTTGGGTATATAAGAGAGATTAGAGATAGGAATGCACATGAAAGGATCTCAGTATATTGAATACAAGTACAATACTAGGAAGACTAAAGTGTTATATATATTAATTAAAAGCCCTGTGTGTTAAATGCCTTTGAGAGAATCATGCCATTGGTTTGTCACTAGAGGAAGATGGGAGAGGAAAGTGGTGAGGTCTAAAACATAACATACTATTTTTATATTTGTGGCACAAAAGTTTTAGTGGGGACCTAGATACATTTTCAGTGTGAGCCACCAACTTTCATAATAGTTCAATACTAAGGTATATTTATATGACCACTGGTAACACCAAGTTTCAACAATGTGAAGCTTCAAACTGGATTTTCCCTACTGTATTAACTTCCCCAGAAAATTTTCTTTTTAGTTCGTCTAGAAACCACGTGTTCTGTAACTACACAAGCACTATCTTATTATCAGTATAATAATACCTTATTATTATATTAGTATTATTTGGTCAGCAACAAATTTTTTTTATTCCAGGGTATATTAATAAAGATGACCTTTGTGATTGTATATTTCAAAATGGAGGAAGGATTTTGAGTTGGAGATCTGAGGTACTAATCTTTAAACCACACATTAATCTAAAACATATAAAAGATAAAGCTTGGGATTGTATATTATTTGAATAGTTAAAATTAATTTTTCTCTTAATGTAAAAGTGGCAGCTGTCTTCTCTAGATGTGATTTACTGGAGAAATAAACATGCTTTGACTTGTAGCAATCTGTTAAATGGAAACTTTACAGTCTTTTAACTTTATATGCTGTACTGGGTACTTTACTGTTGCTGGGATAAATAGATATGACCAAAGAAACGTAGGGTAGATAGTCTATTTGGGATAAACTATCCCATTCCAGAGAGACAATAGTTCATCAGAGTGGGGAAGATTGTCAGCCAGCTTCAGTCTTAGCATTAGGTACAGAAAGAGGAGAGTACTCATACTCAGCCACAAGCATGCTAGATCAAAGTAGGAATAGCTTATGGCTTCAAATTCTAAAACTTGCCTCTAAGTGTTAGGCTTCAGCCTCGATGCAGGATCGGACTTCTCAAATGGAATCAGGGATATCTTGAAGGCACATAATAAATAAGCACAGACTACCTTTTGGGTACAAGCTGACAGTCAGTCTTTCAAGTCTTAAAGTTATTCTTTCTTTCTCTGCTCTCTGTATCCCTCTTGTTGGCCTGAAGCTTGAGGCTGCACACTCTGCATTCTCTTGTGCATTTTGCTTTTCGTCTTTGTGTTTGTCTTTTCTCCCACACTCATACACAGCCCTGTTCATTCCCCTTTTACTCTCACACACACTCTTAATACACAACTCACAAATATCTCACACACCATGTGTACTCTCCTTTCACTAACAAGCACATTCTCCATACATAACTTACATTTTCTCTTTACTCACCCTTCACATGCTCTTCTCATGGTCTTTCTCTTCCTCCCTCTCCCTCCCTCCCTCCCTCCCTCTCACTCTCTCTCTTACACACAAACACACACATGCTCATACTCATACATACTCTCACACTTGCTTGCTCACTTACTAGTCTTTCTCCTGCTCCACTCTTTTATTGATACTTCAAAAGCAGGTTAAAGAAAAAGACACTGCATAATCATTACCAAATCAAATTGAAAAGAATAACCATATCCCACATAGAATTAAGAATTACAGTTATCCCCCAAAGTTTCAAGCTTCCCCTATTTCCAAGCCTGTGACCAATATAATAATAACTGAAAATTTATAATTATGTAAACTTTAACGTTTAACTTATCATAGAGGTCAGGAACATGCATTTTCATGTGAAGCTCTAATGATAAATGACATGGGAAAATCTTCCAGACAGTGGCCAGAAATAATCAAGTTAACCCTTAACTGGTTAGTTTTGCTAGCTTTCTGTTCCTCTACATTGTACACAATGACTCTAGTAAGAATCCCAGTATTTTGACAAGTTTTACTAGTTTATAATTTCATGCATTATCCAGGAACCAGTCTCAAATGTTATGCAAAACTTATTTAATAACTTCAATGACTTTCTTTTTTCTTTCTTGGGGTCCCAATGTTGGCTTTAATTCATTTTCTAATAACTTCTTCAAACTTTCTTTGCAAGTCAAGCATTAATCTGGATCTACCAGTGTGCACTTACTACATTCTTTTTCCAAGATGAGAACACCCAGCATGCCCCAGGGCCATTAGGACTGTGCTGTGCTTTGCCCATGTGCCTCAATTTCCAGTTGTTTAAGAATTATTACATCAAGAAACATCTAGTTTCATAGAATCCACCAGAGCAGAAGGTAAAGGAAATAGGAAAGTCAGACATAGTAGAATAATTATGCACTCCAAGGCCAACTGAATGGCAGTCATGCATAGATGAAATCTGTAAAGCTGTTGTCTAGGGCTAAAGTTAGGAGAAATGAGAACAACTGTTTGTTTGTTTGTTTGTTTGTTTGACAAAGAGCTACTTCAGGCCTGCTGGCGGCAGTCCCTGTCATAGTATGTTGTCCCCAGCACCTAAGAAAGTGAAGTTCAAAACATAAGATATCATTTCTTTATATGTGTAATCCAAAAGTTTTAGTGGAATACTACATAAATTTTCAGTGTAAGTCACCTACATTCATATGTGTTATATTCTGCCACACCTCATCTGTTTTCTTGAGCTCAGGAAACAGTACCACCCACTGAGAACTATGGATTCAAATGCCTCAGATATCTGTGGTCTTTTACCATTCAAACTACAGTACATATTTATCTTTTTGAAATCTTAATATTAATTTTTGTTAGAAATAGGCCAATAGAGAGTTTGATCTCACTAAGAAATATTTCTTTTCTTATTCTGAATTTTAACTGTTTTTTTAATTGAACATTATAATTAAAATGTTTTCTTTTTCTCTTAATTTTTTAAAATTTAATTTAAATTTTTTACTTATTTACTTTAAATCCCACTCACTGCCCTCTTCCTGGTCAACCTCTTCTATAACCCATATTTATTCCCTTCTTCTTATCCTCTGAGCAGGTTGGATTCCAGGTGGGTACTCCCCTACCACAAACACACACACACACCCTGGCATTTCAATTTTCAGCAATGTGCTTTCTCTCCTATTAAGGCCAAACAAGGCAATCTATCTAGGAGACCATATCCCATAGACAGAAAGTAACTCTTGTGATAGGTCCTGCCTCAGTCGTTCAGTATCCACATGAAGACTACATATGTGCAGGTAGGCCTAGTTCCAGCCTGTGAATGCACTTTGATTGATGTTTCAGACTTCTAGATGCTCAAGGGTCCAGGTTAGTTAACACTATTCATATTTCTGTGGAGTTCTCATTCTTCTGGGGCCTGCAGTCTTTTCTCCTATTGTTCTATAAGAGTATACAAGCTCCATCCACTTGTTGACTTTAGCTGTCTATATCTGTCTAAATCAGATATGCTGGATGGAGCTCCTCAGAAATAAAAATGCTCCTGTCTGCAAGTATAATAACACTAACATTAATAGTGGCAGAAACTGGTATTTGCCCATGGGATGGGTCTCAAGTGTGGGCCAGTTAATATCCACAGACTAAAGTACATTTGATTTTTCATAAAGAAACCCAAACCATACAATGCAAAAAGAAAGCATGTTCAACAAATGGTGCTGGTCTAATTAGATGACTACATGTAGCAAATGAAAAGAGCCATATTCATCACTCTACACAAAATCAAAGTACAAGTAATTGAAGGACCTCAGCATAAAACTAAAACCAGAATAACCTAATCTCATAGAAGAAGCATTACTCAATGATTAATATCAGTAAGCTTCAAAACTATTGCCACTGGCAGAAGCAATGAAAATCTGGTTAAATCCACAATTTTGGCTGGATAATAGAAGGAATCATATATATATATATATATATATATATATATATATATATATATATATATGTATGTATGTATGTATGTATGTATGTATGTATGTATGTATATATATATATATATATATATATATATATATATGAATGAATTTAGTTTTGCATTTGATTACAAAATTTTTAGTACATGTACAGATGCATTTGTAAATACTAAATGGCTTCCAAATAGATAATCTAGAACATTCTCTTCCACTAATAATATCTGTGAACTAATATTAAATATTTAATTATTTTCTCTCTTTCTAAAAACTGAATATGTCATGCAAAAATATAATTTTCTATGAATTAAGAAACTTTGCCAAAGTAATATTAGAGACTAAAAGGTAAGATTTTTTGTAATCAATTTGGTGATTTAGAAGATACCTAGAATCAAAGTGATCTCCAGCTTCCTCTTACGGAAGAAATAAAATAAAAATGTTTAACTAGCTTAAAAAACTGCAAAAAGTATAAGCAAATTTTCATTAATCATCATTTTATCTATCTATCTATCTATCTACCTATCTACCTATCTATCTATTTATTTATTTGTTCTGAGGAAAGCTTATGAGAATTGAGTTAGGAAATAAAAAAAAAAAACTTTTTCTATCTTGTGACTGGTCAGACATAGTTATATTTTAAACCATTTATTGAGGCTAGAGTTATGGCTCAAAGTTGAGTCACACTTCTCTTTAGAGGACCTAATTTGAACTTTCAGTATTAGGCAGTTTTCATCCATCTGTAAATCTATCTCTAAGGTGGCTGTGATCATCTGGCTTTGATGGCCACTTGTGCTCCTGTGCACATTTTGATATACGAACAGAAATTGAAATAATTGAAAATGATAAAAACAAATCCATTAAACATTTATTTTTGAAATATTTTCTCCACATGATATTTATAAATATGTCACAAATACAAGCATCATCTGGACAAAAGCCAAATAGAGTACTATTGGAGGTAGATGATGTCATAAATTAAATGGACCTAGTAGACATCTACACAAATATGTACTGAAAAACGAAATGATAAACAGGCTTATTAGTACTCCATGAAACTTTCTATAAAATCATGCACATATTAGGATACAAAGCAAGACTCAACAGATATAGATAAATTTAAGTAATATCTGTATTCTTTACAAACATGATAGAATAAAAATATTATCAACAATAGAATCTAAAGAAAGAACACACACTCATTCAGTCTAAGCAACAAACTCTTATGTGATAACTGTGTCAAGAAATAAAAGAAAAAAATTAAATTCATGAAAATCATATCTTCATTCAAATATACTAAATATTCAAATATACTATATATAGTTAAACTAATATTGTCCTTAATAGTAAGTTGGACTTTTATAGGTTTTTATGTTTTAGGTGACATAAATAATATCCAGCAATAATCAGCTTCTCCCTGTCCTCCTTAGATGGTTTTGGCTACATAACAATGTGAGCATGCTGAGAGAGTAGTAGCATATATTCGGGTGTGGCTTGTCCAGTCGGTGGTTGGCTTATCTACTTATGCCTTTGTGAACACCGTCTAGAAGTATGCTTTCTGAAGAACACTAGGTATACCCTCCTTTACAAATATTATAATTCAGTATTTTCTATCCCCATTTCCCTTTCCTTCTATTAATCACTCCAATGAAGCCCCTGCTGTTTTCAAAATTCATAGTCTCTCTTTGTTTTATAAAAGTATATATTTCTAAATATATAAGGACAACCTACTCTCTTCTTAAATGTTAATTCTATGGATCTCTATTTGAGATTGATTACTTGCTATTGGATAAACAAAAGCATGACACTTGCTAAGGGAGAGTTATTTTCCTTCTCTCAAAATTTATTGGTTGCATTTGGTTCTAAATCTAAAGTTAGGATCACATTGGATTCATTAAAGATATAATTTTAAGATTTTTTTTTTTGCTTCAGTAAAATTTATTTAATGGAGAGTCAGTTTAGATCAATAGAATAATGTCTTAGGTGCTTTTGATTTTGTTTTATTTCACCACTGCATAAAATATTTCACAAATATTTACTTTATACTTTCCTTGTACCTGTTTGTTCTAAGGTTTTCCCACTTTCTCCTCTATTAGTTTGAGTATACCTGGTTTTATGTGGAGGTCTTTCATCCACTTGTACTTGAGCTTTGTACAGGAGATAAAAATGGATTGATTTTCATTCTTCTACATGAAGACTGCCAGTTGAACCTGCACGATTTGTTGAAGAGACTGCCCTTTTTTCATTGAAATTTTTTAACCCCCTTGTCAAAGATCCAATGACCCAAGGAATTTGGGTTGATTTCTGGTTCTGCAATTTTGTTCCATTGATCTACCTGCCATTCTCTCTACTAATAACATGCTGGGTTTTTTAATCATAATTGATCTGTAATAGCTTATTGTCTTTCTAATAGTGATTTATTCCTCACAATCCCAATACCAATAAAGATTCTTAAACATGATTTGCTTTATTTTTTTGTTGCTTTCAGAAATTTATTAATTTTTTCAATTAGAAAGCATTAACACATACTTCAAATGTCTAAATACTGTTTATAATGGTATTTCTGTTTTGATCAAAAAAAACTTGTCAAAGTAATGTCTTGGAAATACTCTTTGAATATTTTTTGTTGTTAATTACAATGGGAGCAAAGGCCTCAATCACAACAAATCTAGACAATATGAGAATATTACAAAGATAACCATGGAAAGATGGATTATAAATAGAAAAACAGAGACATAAGAATTTGAATTCAGTTACTTTGTTTTTGATCATTTATGTCTTTAGAGCTAAGTTTGGTATTTGACAGCTGGGATTCACATGAAAAGATTAATTGTTTCTTATTGTACTCAACTATGGACAAGAGGTACATTGTAATAACTCCCAGATGAAATTTGTTAAAAATTTCTCTTGAGGAGTGAATTCTATCTATGTGGAAATAGAAGAAGAAATATTTAAAGGACTTAACACTCTAGAGAAATAATAATATATTTCATATGTAAGTTTGAAATGGCAGTTGCAAATTTGCTCTTTTGGAGATTACTAATGTTCTTTGCTTTAGAGCAGTTACCTAGGGAGTTGTTTTTTCTCTTGAAATACAAGATGCAAAAATGCATAGTGTCTATTGAAATGTAAATAGAGGGACACAGATATTTGCATAATGTAGGAACTGATTAGTTTGTTCCCTTAGAAATTCACAGATTAGCTCTGCACCTTTGGGTGTTGGGTGAAGGTCTTGAATGAGTTTCTACGTCCTCAAAGGAAGCTAAAATGGATATGAACAACGAAAAGTCCTAGAAATGTTAAAAAGTACCACACATTAACTATATTCTGGAACTTTAGCGTTACAATTAGTTAAACAGATTGATGGTTTCTATATCCTAAAATGATTGAAAAACAGTACAAAAGTATGTGACAGAAACCTACAAAAGGAAAAACAAGTGAATTTTAATTAGCATAAAATTAAACACATGTAGAAAGTGAAAAAAATGAGTCAGTGCAGGTTCATTACAAATACTCCTTATAAGAAGTTTAGGCTGATTCCTGGACAGATAGGTCTTAATTTGTATCATTTAACTGTGCCTATTATTCTTAGATTCATGTCAATATTGACAGAGATCTTTTGAAGCTATCTAGACTTTTCAAAGTTGCTTTTCCTTAAAATTAAGTAAATAGAAAACTGTTATAATTTTCTTTGAAATTCTGAACATGAACAAGAATATTTTCTTATGACAGCCAGCTCCCAGTAATTGATATATTTAGTCTGTTTTAGCACAATTACTGGACAATTAATCTTAAGCCATTTTACTATGCTAAACTGGGTGCTTCTCAGCTGTTCTCCCCAAGTTACTTGAGGTTTGAATCTAGTCTGGATTAACTCTGTTCCATCAGTCTATCCTCAGGGCTACTTTCTTTAGCTATATGTTCCTGGTCCACCCCATCTAATCTAGACATCCTCCTTTCTCTATCTTCTCTCTCCTCTCCACTCCTCTTCTGGTCCTTACTTGCAATCCACAACCAAAGCCCTACCTACCTCTGTTCTCCGCAGTAATTGTCTGTCAGCCATGTTTTCAAGTCAGAAATGATTGATGCGAGAGCAAAATGTACATAACATATTTTAATGTACATGAGAATATGCTCATAGAGACTTCAACCAAATCTAAAGGGACAAGTATTTAGCAGGTGTAAATATAGCATAATGAGACTTACTCCTAACTTATTTAACCAGTCTCCAGCCCAGTATGATATTAGTAAGATTCTACAATTTGCCCTTTGTACCTGTTCTTTATGTGGTAAGAGATAACTCTCCATGTAGTTTCTAATTTTCATGCTTACGGGCATTTTATTCTATATTCAACACTATGTACCTAAGATTAGAATCATGTTGTAACCATGTAAAATTTTAAAATATTTTCAAATGTCCAGATATTATTTTGTACATTTTAATATTTCTTTTTATTAATCAATTTATATTACAAAATATTATATAGCTCACAAAATTTATTACATATTAATATATGATAAATACACATTTTTTTCTTTTCCTTTCTTTTTTTCTAAGAACTGGGGCTTTTATATTTTGGCCTTCATTCTTTTTGAGCTCCATAGTTCTGAGAGTTGTTTCTTGGGTATTCAGAGATTTCTCAGGCTAGTATCTAATTATCAGTGGCTGAATATCATGTGTGTTCTTTTGTGACTGGGTTACCTGACTCAGAATGATATTCTCTAGTTCCATCCATTTGCCAAGGAATTTCATAAAGTCATTGTTTCTAATAGCTGAGTAGTACTCCACTGTGTAAAGTAAATGTACCACAATTTCTGTATTTATTCCTCTACTGAAGGACATCTGGGTTCTTTCCAGCTTCTGGTTATAATAAATAAGGCTGCTATTAACGTAGTATTGCACGTGTCCTTATTATATGTTAGAGCATCTTTGGGGTATATGTCCAGAAGTGGAATAGCTGGTTCTTTCTGAGGAACTGCCAGACTGATTTCCAGAGTGATTATACCAGCTTAGAACCATAACAATAGTGGAGGGGTGTTCCTTTTTCTCTGCATTTAGACCAGGATCTGCTGTCATCTATATATCTTATCACTCAATTTTTACCATACCCTGACTTCTTTAGTACAAACCTATCAAATATTTTTGCTATGGAGAAGCTCTTCTTTCAAATTATTAATTTAGTAAATTTTGTTGTTTTTTAAATTTAGTGGATAATTCTCTGTATTTGCATTTCATATGCTATCACCTCTCTCCCAATACCATCCCCTCTGCCTCCCATTGTCTCTAAGAAACTGCTCTCTCACCCAACCACCTTCTCTCACCTCACCACACTGTCATTCCCCTACACTGGGAAAAAATAAGGCTCTCCTCCAACTGATGCTAGAAAATGATAACTGCATATGCTCCTGGAGCCATGGGTCTCTCCATGCAAACTCATTGGTTTATGTTTTAGTACCAGGGATCTGTGATGGGTTTGGTTAGATATTATTCTTCCCACGGGGTTATAGACCCTTTCTGCTCCTTCAGTCTTTTCTCTAGTTCCTTCATTTGGGTTCCCATGGTCAGTCAAATGGTTAGCTGCAAGAATCTTCAACTGTATCAGTATGGCTCTGGCAGAGTCTCTGAGAAGGCTTCCATGTCAGGTTTCTTCCAGTAAGCTGTATTTGGTATCAGCAATTGTGTGTGGGTTTTGTGGCTGCATATGGGATGGATCTCCAGGTGAGGCAGTCTCTGGATGATCATTCCTCCAATCCCTGCTCCTCTATTTTTTCCTTTATTTCCTTTCATGAATCTTTTCTTCTCCCTTCTAAGGACTGAGACATCTAGCATCTGTCTTTCTTTGAGTTCTATGAATTGTTTCTTGCTTATTCTGAGCTTTTTGGGTGAGTATCAGCTTATCAGTGAGTACATACCATGAGTTTCCTTTTGTGACTGTGTTACCTCACTCAGGATGATAGCTTCTGGTTCTCTCCATTTGCCTAAGAATTCCATGAATTCATTTTTTAAATAGCTGAGCAGTCCTCCATTGCATAGATGAACAACAATTTCAATATCCATTTCTCTCTTGAAGAACATCTGGGTTCTTTCCAGCTTCTGGCTATTATAAATAAGGCTACTATAAACATGTTAATTTAAAAATCATAATTACTAAAGAGAAAAAAATAGTTTCACATTTAGTAACATTATGCAACTGTTTAAAATCATAGAAAAATTAACAATGCTCTTAATTTTTTTCAGAATGCACTGTATGTTTATGACATATAGAAATTGGACACTGTTTGTTATTTAAAATGGACAAATATTAGTAGTGTGTTAAAGGACATGTTGCTAACACAATAGACAAGTTACTAAAAATAAAGAAAATTTGAATAGAATTGAAGACAGAGTACCTTTCGATTGTAATATTTTCTAACCGCATACTATAACTTCTATTGTCCTTGCCTTCACTTTGTGACAGCTCAGCTGTCAGTCATATCCACTCATTTCTTCCTAAGTCCCCTGTATTGTATGTAAAGATCTCTCATATGAATTTTACTCAGATAATCAGTTTTGTGTCTGTCTTATTCAGGGTTTCTATTCTTTACAAAACATCATGAACAAGAAGCAAGTTGAGAAGAAAACAGTGGACAAATTCTTACATATTAAAATTTTAATCCCTTCAAACAATCAATTTTTATAAAAAAATGGAGTGTTTTTTTTTTCAATTCAAAGTCTCTTAATTGTTGGCTCCACTTCTTACAAGAGGGAAAATATCAGGGCACAGTCACAATCAAAATCAAAATTAAACTCTAACCATCCAATGTCTGGTATCCGCTCATGAACTTCTGTGCTTCTCCAAGGACTTGGGTCACTTCTCCAGCTCTGCCCTTTGTAGCACACACCTTGTCTTCTATGCTCCAGCTGCCTGTTCTCCACTGCTGCTACTGTTCTTGTTGGTCATCTCATGGTAATGGCATCTCCAACTCACTACTGTCTAATACTGCAACAAGGCTTCACCAGTATTTTCTCATAGGCCTTCTTCGTGGTGCCAAGACTCAACTCCTTTGCATGACCCCTTAGGCCTAGGCCATCAATTGCAACTGAGCCTACAACTTCAAAAATGACTCTCATGGCCTCTCACAATGCCATGTCTCAGCTGTTTTCCATACCCTCTTTATGTCTTCAAAAACAGTACCATATGAGTGTCTCTTACACATTACCAAGTCCATTGACAGCACGAGGTACAACCTTGGCTATCTCTGTACCACAGCTATTTTGTGCTCTAGAAAATGCTTTCCAAAAGATATTAACTCAGTGATGCTGGTCACTTCTTAATCACAAATAATTTTTTTAGCTTCAGCTGACCAGCATCAATAGTCCCAGTAATGCAAAGCTTTCAGTTCAGTAGTTCAGGTATCTAGTTAACCACAGCTGATTCCTCAGCCACAGCTAACCAAAAACCACAGAATCTTCACAATGAAAATAACAACCCTGATAAGGTTCTTTAGTCTTCTCTATGAAATTTTACAAGCTAGGCCTCTATATTCTGCACCGTTATTAACATTCTTTTCCATGCTCCTACAGAACATCCCACAGAGCTCTTGATATCCCAGTGGCTCTTCTAGCTCAAAGTTCCAAAGTCCTTCCACATTTCTTTCCAAAACATGGTCAGGTTGTCATCAGAATACCCGGTTACTGATACCAGTTTGTCTTAGTTATGGTTTCTATTCTAGCACAAAACATCATGACCAAGAAGCAAGCTGGGGAGGAAAGGGTTTATTCAGCTTACACTTTCTACATTGCTGTTCATCACTGAAGTAAGTCAGGACTGGCTCAAGCAGGTCAGGAAGCAGGAGATGATGCAAAGAACATAGAGTGGTGTTACTAATTGGTTTGCATCTCTTGGCTTGACCAGCTTGCTTTCTTATAACACCCAGGTCTACCAGCCCAGAGATGGTACAACCCACAATGAGCTGGATCCTCCTGCATTGATTACTTGTTGAGAAAATACCTTACAGCTGGATTTCATGGAGGAATTTCCTCAAGTGAAACTTCTTTATCTGTTATGAACTCCAGCTTGTGTCAAATAGACATACAAAATCAGCCAGTACAGTGTCTTTATACCTTTTCACAATTGCCTACTGTATCTTCAATGCTTAATCATTTAGAGGTTCATAATCCCAAATCTAATGGCCTTTTCTTCTGAAAAGTTACTTCTGGGAGGAGTTATTATTTTTCTGTAGAGTGTTGAATATCACAACACTGTCCTTTGTAATCACTAGACATGACCACACCTCTCAGTTGTATATCACAACAATATCTCCAGATATTATAATAATAATATACCCAAGTTGAGAACATTTTTTTGTTTTTTTTTTTTTTTAGTGCTCCTATTGCTGTGATAAAACATTCATATCAAAAGCAATTTGGGAAGGAAAAGGTTGCTTTGTTTTGCACTTCTCAGATCCATAAGTGAAAGAAATCAAGATGGGAAACTACAGGCAGCAACTGAAGCTGTAGGAATAGAAGAATGTGGCTCACTGGCTTAGTCTTCATGAATTTCTCAGTTACAATGCATTGGAGCCTCCCAAATCAACATTAATGTAGGAAGACTTACTTAAATGAATCTGACAAAGTTATTTTCCCAATTGAGTTTCCTTTTCCTAGATAACTCTGACTTGTTTCTAGCTGAGAAACAAAACAGAACACTGACACCTTGTCAATTAACATGTGTGTGTGTGTGTGTGTGTGTGTGTGTGTGTGTGTGTGTGTGTGTGTGTATACACACACATGCATATAACTATCAAACTACAATATTTTATTCCCCAAATATCTCTAAAATGACATTTATTTTACTATCACAATATAAAGTATTCCATCATTTAAAGGCAATACTGCCTTTAATAACTCAAACATCATTAAAAAACAGAGGCTTTAAAATACCCAAGCTTCTAATTTATCTAAAATAATTAAAGACACTTTAAGATTTAAAATTTTTCTAAAATACCCACTGTCTCAACTCTATGCATCTTTTAAAAAAGTTAAATAGTTTTTTAGTATAAGAGGGAAGATTCGGTACATAGTGACATTCAAACAAAAGCAAGAGCAAATGTACAAATTTCACTGTTTGACTTCTGAGAATTGGTTAGAATTAGAAGTTACTAGAGATAAGGAACATATAAGATTGAATAGATATTCATCAACAAAGAGTTTTTTTTTTATTTTAATAGGAATGTGGTCTGATTTACTTTGGTAAGGTACACCGCATTGAGCTGAGTATTGCAGAATATATTTCACATATGAAACGTATTAATGTGCACAACAAAAAGGACTTAAACATATTTACATGAAATAAAATTTTAATTAGATGACTTTTCTAAATACCCTAATCTGATTATTACTTAACATACCCAGGAGTCAAAATATCACAAGAGACCTCATAAATGTATGCAAATATTTTGTATCAATGAGATAAAATTTTTGCATTGGATATATGGTATACATATGTGTTTGCAGGGATATATGTTATATGTGAATATTTATAAATGAAATTATAGAAATACAATATTCATAAATTTAAAAATGCTACAATAAAAATTCTGCATCCTTGGGAGAATAAAGGAATAGTCAGGGTAGAGGTGATTACAATGCTTATGATAATATTTTGTATGTTGATTCAATGGTGAATGGACAATCTTGTCAAACACCACAGGAAAACATTAAGCAAGATTTTGACTCTGTTTAAATTGGATTCATGACCAAGGCGTTTAAACATTTTTTTAAGTCTTACTAAGCCATTTGATATTTCTCAGTTGAGAACTCTGTTTAGCTCTGTGGCCCATTCTTAAGAGCAGTATTTGGTTCTCTAGAGTCTAATTTCTTGAGTTCTTTACATATTTTAGATACTATTCCTTGATTGGATGTAGGGTTGATAAAGATGTTTTTCCAAACTGTGGGCTGCTTTTGGCCTATTAATATGTATTCTTTGCTTTACAGAAGCCACTCAATTTTATGAGGTTCCATTTGTTAATTGTTGATCTTAAAGCATAAGCCATTGGTGTTTGTTCAGAAATTTTTTTTCTATACCTATGTGTTTGATGCTTACTCCCACTTTCTTTTCTATTTGATTCAGTGTATCTGGATTTATGAGGAGGTTCTTGAGCTACTTGAATTTGAGCTTTGTACAAGGTGATAAGAATGGATCAATTTGCATTCTTCTACATGCTGAATTCCAGCTGAACCAGCACCCATTGTTGAAAATGCTTTTTCTGACTGGATAGTTTTGGATTCTTTGTCAAAGATCAAGTCACCATAGGTTTTTGGGTTTATTGCTAGGTGTTCAAATCTATTCCATTGATCTACTTGATTGTCTCCATACCAATAACATTACATTTTTATCATTATTACTCTGTAGTACACCATGAGGTCAGAGATGCTGATTCTCCCAGAAGTTATTTTATTGTTAAGAATCATTGTTTCTATCCTGGGATTTTTGTTATCACAGATGAATTTGAGAATCATTCTATCTCTGTACTGAACTAAGTTGGAATTTTGATGGGGATTTCATTGAATCAGTAGATTGATTTTGGTAAGATGACAATTTTTGCTATGTTAATTCTATAGATACATGAGCATAGGAGAGTAATCAGGAGAAATACAAATCAAAATGACCCTGAGATACTAACACACTGATCAGAATAACTAAGATCAAAATTATAGGTGACAGAAGATGCTGGAAAAGATGCAGAGAAAGAGGAATACTATTTCATTGCTGGTGGGACTGCAAATTGTTAAGACCACTCTGGGAATCAATCCAGTTTCCTCAGAAAATTGGAAATAATTTTACTTGAAGACCCTGCTATACCATTACTGGGCATGCACCTAAAAATTCTCTAACACAAAACAAGGACACATGCTCAGCTATGTTCATAGCAGTCTTAGTTATAATAAAAAGAAACTGGAAAAAACCCAGATGTCCTTCAACAGAAGAACGAATACAGAAAATGTGGTATATTTACACACTGGAGTACTATTCATCTATTAAAAACAATGAAATGTGCACCAAACTCATGAAACTAGAAAATATCCTGTGTTAGGTAATCCAGACACAAAAGAGCACACACAGTGTGTATTCACTGATAAATAGACCTTAGCCCGATAGCTCTGAATACCTGCCGTATTTTTAAACTTCCTTAGGAAATCTCTAAAGATAATAGGTTCAAATCCCATGAAAATAATGAATATAAATATTGTAAAGAAAACAAATTATGACTTGATATTTGAAGAATCCACATCTATGTTATTCTATGTGCACATCTTTCTTTCTGGACCTCTTTCCTTCTCTTTCCTAGCATACTTAAAATTTATGTTAAAAATTAATCCAACAGACTACAACACAAATCTTCCAGGTAGAAAGTATCCAATTTTTCAGTAGTTACCCAGCTATGATCTGAGTAGCAAGCCAGTTTTTTTTTTTTTTTTTTTTTTTTTTTTTTTTGTATTTTGGGATATTTTTCATAGGAGGCAATAAAATTCTGTTCCAGCCAGATCCAGTCACTTGCTTAAAAAAACAAACAAACCAAAACATGAACAAGCTAATGTGAGTGATATTTGTATATAAGTCAGGGAACCCCCCAACACACACACTTTAAGCATCTTTTGTAGTAATTTCTTGTAGTTTAGGATCAAGTTTGCCTTTTGTCCTTATAAATCGTGACTAAGCAGCAATGCCATGGTTCCTGCTAGGAGGTATGACATGTTTATAGAGATACAATGGAAATTCGTTTACCCTCTAAAATTATAAATCACTGTAACAAGAAAGCAACAAATATTTTTTGTAGGAGATACTATTTTCTAGTCATTGTACTAGCTTTTCTTCTGCATCACTTTGCGATCCTGTTGACTAGGTCACAATTAATAGTTCCTGAACCAATGAGCATTCCTGCTGAGGACTGCTGAAGAGGTTAATGTTGTATGATTTTTACAGAATGTAAAATACAGATTAGGACTTGACTGAAAGTATTCTTTTTGTGTCAGTGAGGTATAGATAACTAAATTAATTGAGATTTTTATTTTAACATACATTTTTTAAAAAGTCAGATGCATAGAACTAAACTTTTTAAAATTTGACAGACTTGCAGCCAATCTTTTACTATTTGATTTGCATCAAAACACTTATTGTATCCAAAATTATTTTAAGACATTATTTTCATTTTTCTATATTTTCATTACTAATTTTCTAAAAACATACATGCACTGATTTTTTTAATACGGTTATTCTTTATGCTTTGAGCTTTTTAACTCAAAAGAACAAACTTTTCCATAAAGAACCAGATGGTGACTATTTTAGGACTGTAGTCACACAGTTCTAGACTTCAAGGATTCAAGTCTACTGCTGCTGCTAGGACAACAGCCGTGACCAGTACATCAGTGAATAGGCATTGCCATCTTTCAGTACAGTTTAATTTATGCACGCTTAAATTAAAATATCATACAAGATTATCTGGCAAAAATGTTACTCTTTATTATTTTCAATCATACTATCTCCAAATGTCTTAGCTCCAGGCTGTTTAAAAACAAGCTCTGAGTGCCAAAATCTGCTGACCATTCACTATATGACAACGTATGTGGCAACCTTGATTATAACACCACAACGAATGATTTGTAGAATTGAAATCAATAACAATAAATTTTTTAAAAATAAACATATACGTTTCATGAATTATGCATATACTCATCTAAACATAGACAATCCATCCACAGAACTGAGAAATGTGTAAAATTCAGGCATTCATCTTTGATGGTTTTCCAAATTTGAGTAATATAGAAAATAACTTCACACATTTTGCCCTTCTGAAAGTAAATTTATCAGGAGAGAAAGTTATATTTTATTGAACCCTTTGTTAGCATGCTTTATAGCTTTGAACACTAACAGACTGTGGAATGATGTATGTGCTGGCTGCTTGCTCGCCTAAGTGTAGCTGTAGCTCCCTGTTTGCCTGTTCTACAGATTCTCTAGTATTACTGAATTCATCATTCATATCTGGCTATAAGGATAACATTTACCACATTAGGATTTCTGACAAATTGAAAATAGAAATATTCTAGAACCAGGTTTCTTTTATCCCTTATTTGGCTACAGGTGTTTTGATAGGTAAAGGATCAGTGATGGGAAGAAAAGATAACTCACAACTTAGGATATCAGAAGAGATATTTTTCCCCTTGTGATATTGCACAGGCACTCTCACAGTGAAGGTGGTGGTACTATCTGGGAGTTCATACTACTTGCCAAGGCCAGGTCCAGCCCAGTTTCATCAGAACGGGCAGTCTTCCCACAGGTTGCTGGGTACTCAGAAGAGCTGCAGAAGGGCTCTCCATCCTATGTGGAGGGGTGAGTCAACTTCTTATGCCCACTTTTGACTCCAAAAGAGGTCACCCAGAACCCTCACGGGGCAGGTGAATGTGCTGCCTAGGAATACACACTTTTCTCTGACAGCCAGACTCAGCCCAGATGCATCTGGACTGGTCTCTGCAATTGGAACTCGCAGCCTACCCAGAGAGACGAACGCCCAGGAACAATCTCCCTCTGGAGACTAGGGGCCCACAGGCCCACCAGAGAGACAAGATCCATTAACAAACAGCAAGATCATCTAGCATCACAACTAACAAGATGGCAATAGGCAAGTGCAAGACCCTAAGAAATAGAAACAAAGACATCCTGGCAACATCAGAACCCAGTTCTCCCACCACTGCAAAGAGTAGAGAACCCAACTCACCAGAAAAATAAAATTAGACTTAAAAATCATACTTCATGATGATGACAGTTACAGGGGAACATACATAGACAAATAGAAGCCCTTAAAGAGGAAACAAAAATCACTTAAAGAGCTAAAGGAAAGCACAAACAAATAGGTGAAAGAACTAAAAAAAATAGAAGCAATTAAGAAATCAAAAAAGAAGACAAGCCTGAAGTTGGAACATCTAGAAAAACCTAGGCAAGACATTGGGAGTCATCACCAACAGAATACAAGAGAGGTGAGAGAACCTCAGGAGCAGATCATACCATAGAAATCATTAAAACCACAGTCAGAGAAAGTGGAAAAATCAAAAATATTCTAACACAAAACATCCAGGAAATCCAGGACACAATGAGAAGACCAAACCCAAAGATAATCGGTATAGGAGAGAGCTAAGACTCCCAAATGAAAGGTCCAGTAAATATCTTCAACAAAATTATAAAAGAAAAATTTCCTAACCTAAAAAAAGAAAGAAAGAAAGAAAGAAAGATGACCATGACCATACAAGAAGCCTGTAGAACCCCAAATAGACTGGACCAGAAACAAATTCTTCTAGACACATAATAGTTAAAACAACAAATGCTCAAAATAAAGAAAAGTACTAAAAGCAGTAAGAAAAAACATTATAGGTAACATGTACATGCAGACAGATCAGAATTACTCCAGACTTTTCAACAGAGACTATGAAAACTAGAAGATGCTGAACTGACATCATATAGACCCTAAGAGAACACAAGTTCCAGCCTATGTACTATATCCATCACAACTCTCAATCACCATAGATAGATATACCAAGATATTCCAGGGCAAAATAAATTTACCCAATATCTATCCACAAATCCAGACCTACAATGGATAATAGGCGGAAAACTCTACCACAAAAAGGGAAACTTCACCTAGGAAAATCAAGAAATAAATCCTCTTGCAAAAGAGAATATCATCCTGACTGAGATAATCCAGTCACAAAAGAACAGACATAATATGCAGTCACTGATAATTGGATACTAACCTCAGAAAGGTCTTAACACCCCAGAAACAAATCATAGCCTGCCTGAAGTTCAAGAAAAAAAAAAATGAAAAGAAAAAAAACCATTATGTTTACTCCTTATACACAATGAAAACTTTGACTAATTTCAGGTTACATCCTGTTTTACATGTACTTTATGCTCATTGTAACTAGTAAGATCTTAATGCACATTATCAAACCTTAAAACGAAAAAGCCAAGCAATGACAAAAATGTATTCCTATACTTTTATGCAAAAATGCTTAAAATTTGTGCAATTATATTTGTTTTTTAAAATAAATTTTTTTCACTTAATAAAAAAACACCAAAGAAGAAAAGCACACAAACATAACTCTACCTCTAACAGCAAAAATAGCAGGAAACAACAACCACTATTGCTTAATATCCCTTAACATCAATAAACTCAATTCTCAAAAAAAAAAAAAAAAAAAAAAAAAAAAAAAAAAAACCATAGACTATCAAACAGCATCCAGAATTTTCCTGCATACAGAAAAAATCATCTCAGCAACAAAGACAGGAATTTTCTCAGAGTAAAAAATAGGAAAAAAAAAAAAAAAAAACCTTTCCAAGCAAATGGTCCCAAGAAATAAGCTGGAGTAGTCATTCTAATATTGAATAAAATAGATTTTCAACCAAAAGGCATCAAAAAAAGACAGGGAAGGAAACTTTTTATCCTTCCTTTAACATCAAAGGAAAAAAATCTATCTCAATCCTGAACATCTATGCTCCAAATAAAAGACCACCCACATTCATAAAAGAAACCCTTAAAGCTCAGAGTATATATTATACCACACATAATAATAGTGGGAGACTTCAACACCCCATCCTCATCAATGGACAGATCATGGATGCAGAACCTGAACAGAGACACAATGAAACTAACAGAAGTTATGAACAAAATGGATTTAACAGACATATAAAGAATAATTCATCCTAAAACAAAAGAATATACCTTCTTCTCTGCACCTCATGGCACCTTCTGCAAAATTGACCATATAGTCTGTCACAAAACAGGCTTCAACAGATATAAAAAGTTTGAAATACGCCCATGCAACCTGTCAGATCACCATGGACTAAGACTGGTCTCCAATAACAACAAAAACTACAAAAAGCTCATATACATGTGGAAGCTAAACAATTCTCTACTCCATGATAGCTTGGTCAAAGAATAAATAACTAAATAAATCAAAGGCTTTTTTGAATTTTATGAAAATGAAGGCACAACATACCCAAATTATAGGGTAAAATGAATGTAGTGCTAAGAGGAAACGCATAGTGCTCAGCAATTTCAAAAAGAAACTGAACAGAGCATACTCTTAACAACTTGACAACACACCTGAAAGTTCTAGAACAAAAAGAAGCAGATAAAGGCAAGAGCAGTAGACATAAGGAAATAATATAACTCAGAGCTGAAATAATGAAAATGAAACAAAAAGAACTATACAAAGAATCAAAAAAAACCAAGAGCTGGTTCATTGAGAAAATCAACAAGTTTGTCAACCCTTAGGCAGACTCAGAGGGCACAGGGAGAGTATCCAAATTAGCAAAAATCAGAAAGGAATGGGAAGACATAACAACAGAAACTGTGAAAATTCAGGAATTTTTCAGATCCTACTAAGAAGCTTATACTCCACAAAACTAGACAATCTAGGGGAAATGGACAATTTTCTAGACAGATACCAGGTACCAAAGTTAAATAAGGGTCAGATAAACCATCTAAACATCCCCATAAGCCCTAAAGAAAAAACTCCCCCCCCCAAAAAAAAAAAAACCTAGAACTTGATTGGTTTAGTGCAGAATTATATCAGATCAAAAGCTCGGGTGACAGCAGATGCTGATGAGGATATGGAGGAAGAGGAATATTCCTCCACTGTTGGTGGGATTTGTAAACTGGTAAAACCATTCTGGAAAACAGTCTGGTGTTTCTTGAGTACCCAGGTATACCACTCCAGGGCATATACCTAAAATTACCTCAACATGTAACAAGGACACATACTCAATAATGCTTGTAGTAGCCTTATTTATAATAGTCTGAATCAGGAAAAAAAAAAGAAAACAGATGTCCTTCCCAAAAAAATGGATACAGAAACTGTAGTACATATATATTCACAATAGAGTAGTACTGAGCTATTAAAAGCAATGAGTTTATGAAATTCCTAGGTAAATGGATGGAGCATGAAGTTATCATCCTGAGTGATGTAACCAAATTACAAAAAAGTACTCATGGTATGTGTTCACTTATAAGCTGATACTTACCCCTTCTACCCACCCCAAAAAAGCTCAGGATACCCAAGAGATCACCCATAGAACTTATGAAGCTCAAAATGAAGGAAGACCAGAATGTGGATGCCTTAGTCCTTCTTAGAAGGGAGAACAAAAAAAGAGGAGGGAATACAAAGTCAAATAGAGAAGCAGGGATTTAAGAAAAGATTTGCAAAGACTGCCTCACTTGAAGAACTACCCCATATTCAGTCACCAAACCCAAGCACTATTGCTGATATCAAGAAGTTTTGGTGTCAGGAACCAGATATGGACATCTTCTTAGAGGCTCTGACAGAGTCATATAAATACAGATGAGGATGCTTGTAGCTAAACATCAGACTGAACACAGGAACCCCAATGACAGAGCTAGACAAAGGACTGAAGGAGCTGGAAGGTTTGCAATCTCATGGGAAGAACAACATCATCCACCAGCCAAGACACTGAGGTGTGGAGGGTGATTGGGAGAGGGAACACCTTCATGAAAACAAGCTGAGGGGGAGGAGGGAAGCTAGTGTATGTGGGGAAAGGGTATAACATTTGAAATGTAAATACAGAAAATATCCAATCAAATTTAAAAAAAAATGTTGCACAGGCTGTTCTATAATACTTGACATCATTATTTATACCACTCATCAATGTTTATGCACATTTGAATATGCATGTATTTTTTTCTTTTTTCAACCATTGGACATTTTAATAGTTTGTGTTTTCCACATTCACATACATACAAACACACACACACACACACACACACACACACACACACACACACACATATATATATATATGGTCCTATGTATTAGCATTTACTCTGGGTTCTGTCCAACTTTTTAACTGGAAACAGCCAGATATAAACCTGGCTCATATATAAGGACTATTCACCTCTTAGTCTATTGACCTCTGCATTTTGTCCAGTTGTGTTTTTCTGTGTTGCTTTCCATTTTCTGTAAAGAGAGGTTTCTTTGATAAGCTGTATTAGTGATAGTGTTCAGTGGCTATGAGGAAAAGTATTTACAGTGTGGTAGGGGATTATGCTGGGAATATCAATGCAATGGTAGTGGATTATTTACTATAACTGAGTAAATTCTAGTACTGTGTATGATTCCTTTCTTGTTGAGTACTTGGTCCATTTAAACAGCTGTTGGTTGTCTTGTACATGTGAGTGCCACTTATTGGATTTTCATGAATACCTTGCCATGTTAGTAATTGCCATCATTTATATTTATCACAGGTGGTAAAAACTATTTAATTGTGCTTCTGTCCCTTAGCCACTTGCATAGTATCTTTTTGAATCATGGAAGGTAGACCACAGGCTTTCCAATCAGATCCAGTTAGACTCTTATGAGTACAGTGTTTTATGTGTGTTGTGTGTTCACAAATGGAGGGCCTGCTCAACCCCTGAGAAGCAACTAAGGACTATATTAATAATGTATATTGTCTTGTAGGTTGCTTAAACAATTTTGACGAACCATTTGAAAGGATTTACTGACCACATTCCAGTAATGTTTTTAATCTATGTTTCCTAAAGGGAGCACTATCCTCCAATGGGCACTCCAGTCACAATGGGTAAGAACTACAAGCAACTGAGAAAATTTATTTGTGAGGTCATGGAGATATCATCATTAACTTTTGGTGGGAATGCAAGTTGCTAAAGCTACTCTGAAAAACAGTATAATAATTCCTCATATAAAATAAATTCCTCATATCATGCAGATAATTTCATACTTGACAAATGCCTAAAGAATATTCCATCTAACTCTACATGTACTTGGTCAACACTCTTGTCTTCAGACATGTTTATCACAGGCAAGAAATAGAATACGTCTCTTTATATAGATAAGTGGATAATGAATATGTATTAAATGTACACAATAAAACACTTCTCAGTTGTAAATAAAAATTGTGAAATTTGAAGGTGAATTGATATGCTTTGAAAACATTACAATGAGTGATGTGTGGCAGATTGAGAAAGACAAATGCCACGTGTACTTTCTCATTTGTGGTATCTAAAGCCAAATCTTCAATGTATGTATACAACTTGAAGTAACAATAGAAATTTGGAAAATATAGAAGGAACATAGGTGTGTGTGGGGGGGAATATGAGCAGAGAATAGCACAATGCAGTTGACATGAAATAGCAAATAGAATATTGGGAAGTTAACTCCAATTTTGGAGGAAGGAGGGTTAATATAAAAATGAAATGATGTACAGAGATGAGCTCTTCCATTGAGAGGACCACCTCTGACTTCCAGCTTTATTCAGTTATCTGTAGTTCTTCATGTAGTGCTGAGGACGAACAGCCCTCACACAGTTTGCTATTATTTTTCTCTTTCCTCAGCTCACAGTGATATCATGTGGTTTATGAGGCTTTATTAGTATAGCCTCCCATATTGCTAAGACACAATCTCACAGCAAAGTCCCTTATCCTGTGGTTCTCACAATCTTGTTGTTCCCCTTTCTGCAATGTTTCCCGAGCTTAAAGGCAGGGATGTTTGTAGAGCTGTTTCTTGTGGCTGGGCTCCCCAGAAAAAGGAAGTAAGAATGTAGTTAAAATGCAATAAGCATTTTAAAAAGCAAATATTCATTATTTAAAAAATAAAGGTAAAAGAAATTTTAAGGAGGGATGAGGAATAGGTATCAACATTGATGTTTGGTAAAACATGAAATAATTATACTATTTTATGTTTACCTAAAATTTTATATTTTTTTTTAAATAAAATATATTTACATGCAAACACACACACACACACAAACACACACACACCACCACCACCACCACCACCACCACCACCACCACCACCACCACCACAGTCATTTCTCCAAAGCTGTAGTCCTTTGGTTATCTTTGCAAAATACGTAACAGGAGCATACTAACCAGTGCTTTGCAAAATCTAAGCATGAAATGAGGGGTTTTTTTAAAATTTAATTTCCCTTTTTAATTGTGGGGGAAGGATGAAATAAAAAGAATAAACTTTAAACATGCTTTTACTTTAAAAATGTTTTGAAATAGAATGTTTGGACTGTACTTTGATATTTACCACTATTTGTGAGCATATCCCATGTAGGTTATTTTGGGTCTGAATTACTCTACTCAGAGTAATACTTTCTGCCTTCTTTTGCCTGCAAAATTCACAATGTTCTTAATATTAATAGATAAGTACTCTTTCATTATATAAATGCACCACATTTTAAAATCTATTCTTCAAAATAAGGGATATTTTGGTGGTTTCCAGGTTCTGTCTTTTGTGTATAAAGCTACTGTGAACATAGTGGAACACATGTTCTTGTAGTATTGTGGACCCTCTTTTGGGTATATGCTCAAGAGTGGTATAGCTGGGTCTTGAATTTCAAATTCTCTGAGGAGCTGCCAAATTGATATCCAGAGTGTGTGTAAAAATTTGAACACCCACCAGAAATGCAGGAATGTTCTTTTCCTACACATCCTCTCCAGTATGTACAATTCCTTTGAGTTTTTGATATTACCCATTGTGAATGGTCTAAAGTGCAATCTCAGAGTCCTTTATTTTATCTTCATTTCCCTGATGATTAAGGTCATTAATCATTTCTTTTAGTGTTTCTCAGCCATTAGAGATTTCTGTATTGAGAATTTTTTTTGTTTAGTTCTGTACCCCATTTTTATTTGGGCTATTTGGACTTAATGATATCTATCCTCTTGAGTTCTTTATACATTTTGAATATATTAGCCCTCTGTGGAATACCCTTGGTGAACATCAATACCACATGCACTAAGACCAACAAGTAATAACGGAACCTCATGAAATTGAAAAGCTTCCAAAAGAACAAGGACACCCTCAAATAGAATAAAACATCAGTCAACATATTAATTTTGTTTAAATTCACATATTCTCAACCAAACCAGAGATTACTATTGACAGTGTATAGTTAAAGATTCACAGAGTCTTAGAAAATGTGGCATCTGTGCTTTGACAGCTAAGTGGTCAAATATGGAGTCTCCTATATTTTTGAAGATAAAAACATAGACATTAATGGAAACAAAAGAAAATATTACATGTTCTGTCCAAAGGTGAAGACATGATTACACTCATGAACATAGAAAAATGGTTCTCTGCTGTGTCGGAGGATCCCTGGTAAGTCAAGGAAACCCTGTCAATTCTAGGGCTGAGCACAGTGTTCTAAAGAACTATACATTGACTTTGCATACACATGTGTTCAAATATACCAATCTCAGAGAACAGTCTAGCTAGATTTGTAGTTAGAAATAGATCTACTTTTGGTAATTGCAGTTACTTATTTAGCAAATAGATACACATGACTAAATGGTAGACTCCTGGTTACATGCTTGTATGTCTCCATATTTATTGTGCTATTTATGGTCTTATAGTGTGTATATGTCTAGTGTTGCTGCTCTCTGAGGCCAGAGGCAGATGCAGCAGGCTACAAATCTAAGGAAGTGTTCTATTCGAAACAGCAATCTAAACTAATCAAAGAAAAAATGTGAAAAATCTCAGTTCAACTCTTGATAAAGTTACTGGTTTTCCTGAATATTGAAATGAAATGGGAATAACTTTTAATATAGCTGAAGAACAGAGTAAATTTATTGCACAATGATTGATTTTCTAAGGCTGATCACAGTGTCCTTCTCTCACAAAATATGGGTTTTAGAATTGTAACTTTTTCCTTAAAAGTATCTTCTTATAATATGATTTTTATATAACTCTGAATATTATGTTTAACCAGTCATAGGAAACCCTTACTGCAGAATATCTACATTTTAACATATTTACATGAGAACGGTCACACAAACCAAGTAAGATTTTTTTTTTTTTTTTTTTTTTTTAGGACAAAGAATCAGCATGTCTTCTATCTTGTTCCTTTTTAAATTTTTTATGTCAATAATCATTAGCACATGCATTAAAGGGAGGGAAGAAGAAATAGATAAAACAATTTTTTTCAAACATTTAGATGCTATTAAATTTTCTAGTTGACTTAGGGAATGGAACCTGAAGAGGCTACCTTTTGTAGCCAGACAAGAACTGCTGTGGAGAGGTAAATACACACCCACCTACCCACAAATCATTCAGCCCAATTGTCTACAAGTAATCCAGGTATGGGGGATGAAACAGAATCTGACAATATGGCAAACAATAACTGGCCCAACTTAAGACCTATCCCATGGGTAAGTAACAGTTCCTAGCACTATTCAGGATACTCTGTTATGTTTGCAGATAGAAGCAAGTTGTTCTCTGACATGTTCCACTTAGTAACTGTCTCAGACATATATAGACATCCACTGCCAAACAGTGAATGGAGCTCAGGGAATTTAATGGAAGAACAGGAGGAAGGAGTGAGGGACATGAAGGAAATGGGAACTTCCCAGGAAGACCAACAAAGTCAAATATCCTGGACTGTTGGGCCTCTCAGTGTCTGTCCCACCAACCAAATTATATACATTGGCTGAACCTAGACCATTTCTCTCCTATGTAGATGATGTGCAGCTTGACTGTGCTGTAGGTACTAAATTATATTAGAACTGGTTTTGCCCCAAAAGCCGTTGCCTGTCTGTGTGATATGTGATGCGGGGCTGTGTGCTGGATGTCCCACAAGGAGATCTCTGGTCAGGAAAGGGGAATAGCTTCTGCCACCTCTGCTGCTGGGTCTGGCTAGGTGAGTGGGTTCAGGCGAAGGGAAGAGAGACTCGATCAGAGGGGTGGGACCTCCTCTGCTGCTGTTGCTGACCCATCTTCTTTTCTGCCACAGTGAGATGCCATGCAGGGCAGGACCAAGCCAACAAGGGACAGACTAGTAGTCAAGGGGCATAGGAAAGATTCTAGGTGCAGCATATTCTAGAGCAGACCTCTTCTCAAGCAGTGGGGTTACAATTCTTAAGAAAAATGCTCTCAGATGATTGAGTAACTGCTGCACACACATTTACTTTCAAGGATGCCTCACATAAACTGTTTTGGCATGCTTCAGAGTCTGACAACTAGAGCTTTCTGTTGACTTGACCTGAGGGCTTGGGAATACCCTATTTAAATATTTGGGTGTGTGTTCCAGCTCTGTCTTGAACCTACATGTCATGTGGTCACATTTTCACCTAAGGAGGTGGCACATGTTCTGTGACTTACACGACTCAAATGTCCTTGCTAGAGGAGACTGTGGAGGGTTGTTGGTGCATGAGGGGGAGGTGATCTCCCTGGAGACTAGGAAGATCCTGCTGGCCCTTAGTGTCTCAGGGCAGAGATCAAGGGACACAGGTCAGGTACAGGGAGAGACGGGAAACAATCACTGACAAAAAGACCACTTATAATCACAGACAACAAGATGGCAAGAGGAAAGCAAATGAACTTACCCCAGGGAAACCAAGACAACCTGGCAACACCAGCTCTCCCATCACAGCAAACAGCAGAATGCCAAACACTCCAGAAAAAGAAGACTAAGACCCGAATTATACCTCAAGATGATGATAGAGATCCTTAAACAAGAATGGGAGGAAAAACATAAAGAAATAGAAGTTTTTAAAGAGGAAACAAGAAAAACACTCAAAGAAATCAAATAGCTAGAGGAAAACAGAACCAAAAAGATGAAGGAATTGAAGAAAGAATTTAAAATGGAAATGGAAGCAATAAAGAAAACACTAAAAGAGACAACCCTGGAGGTAGAAAAACTAAAATAGAAACCAGGAGTCACGGATGTAAGCATCTCCAACAGACTACAAGACATCGAAGAGAGCATCTCGGGGGCTGAAGAAAACATTGAAAACAGAGGAAAAACAGTCAGAGAAGATGCAAAAGCCAAAGAGCTCCTAACCCAAAATGTCCAGGAGACCCAGAACACAATGAGAAGAGCAAACCTAAGGATAATAGGAATAGAAGAGGACAAAGAATATCAAATAAGAGGCACAGTAAATATCTTCAACAAAATTGTAGTAGAAAACATCCCTACCATTAAGAATGAGATGACTGTGAGCATAAAACTATAGAACTCCAAATAGGTTGGACCAGAAAAGAAATTCCTTCTGACACATAACAGTCAAAATGCCAAGTGCCCAAAGCAAAGAATGAATACTAAAGGAGTAAGGGGAAAAAGGTCATGTAACATATAAAGGCAGATCAATCAGAATCACACCCGACTTCCCAACAAAGACTATGAAAGTTAGAAGATCCTTGACAAGCATCATGCAGACCCTAAGAAAACACATGTGCGAGCCCAAGCTGCTATACCCAGCAAAACTCTCAATCACCATAGGTGGAGAAACCAAGATATTTTAAGACAAAATTAAATTTCCATATATCTGAGCAAAAACCCAGCACTATAACAAATTATAGGTGGAAAACCCAATACTAGGAGAGAAACTACATCCTAGTAAAAACAAGAAAATACCTAAGCAAGAAAACCAAAAGAATAAAGACACACAGGCACAATTCTACTTCTAAAAGCAAAAATAGTAGGAAACACCAACCACTATTCCTTAATATCTGTTAACATAAATGGACTCAATTCTCCAATAAAGAGATATAGGTTATCAGACTGGATACATAAACAGAATCCAGCATTTTTCTGCATACAGGAAACTCATCTCAGAGACAAAAACAGACACTATCTCAGAATAAATGGTTGGGAAAAAACCTTCCAAGCAAGTGGCCCCAAGAAGCAAGCTGGAGTGACCATTATAATATCGAATAAAGTAGATTTTCAACCTAAAGTTATCAAAAGAAATAAGGAAGAAAACTTTATACTCATTTCAGGGAAAATTTGTCAGGAGGAACTTTCAACCATTTACATATATGCTCCAAATATAAGAGCACCCATATTCAAAAAGGAATCCCTACTAAAGGTCAAAAATACATTGCATAGCACACTATAATAGTGGGAGACCTCAACACCCCACTCTCACCAATGGACAGATCACAGAAACAGAAACTGAACAAGGACACAGAGAACCTAGCAGAGTTTATGAACCAATTGGAATTATTAGACATCTATAGAACATATCATCCTAAAACAAAAGAATACCCTTATTCTCAGCACCTCATGGCACCTTTTCCAAAATAGACCATATAATTGGTCAAAAAACAAGCCTCAGTAGATATAAGGAAATTGAAATACTGCCATGCATCCTATCATATCACCATGGACTAAGGCTGCTCTTTAATAACAACAAAGACAAAAAGAAAAGCCAATATATACATAGAAATTAAACAATGCTCTATTAGCAATAGCATGATCATAAAGGAACTAATGAAAGAAATTAAGGATTTTCTAGAATTTAGTGAAAACAAAAACAGAACATAACCAAACCTATGGAATGCAATGAAAGCAGTACTGAGAGGAAAACTAATACCTCTGAGTGCTTCTAAAAAGAAACTGGAGAGAGTATACACTAGCAACTTGATAGCACCTTTGAAGGCTGTAGAACAAACAGAAGCAGATACACCCAAGAGGAATAGATGGGAAGAAATAATCAAACTCAGAGCATAAATTGACCAAATAGAAACAAAAATAACCATTCAAAAAATCAACAAAACTAAGAGCTGGTTCTTTGAGAAAGTTAACAAGATTGATAAACCCTTAGCCAGACTAACTAGAGGGCTAAGAGAGAATATCCAAATTAACAAAATCAGAAAGGAATGTAAAGATATAACAACTGAAACTGAGGAAATTCAAGAAATCATCAGATCCTTTTACAAAAGCCTATACTCAACAAAGCTGGAAAATCGGGAGGAAAGGATGAATTCGTAGAAAGATAGCAGATACTAAAGTTAAACAAAGACCAGGTAAAACATCTAAGTAATCCCATAACACCTAACAAAATAGAAGCATTCATCAAAAGCCTCCCAACCAAAAAAGTCCAGGTACAGATTGGATCAGTGCAGAATATTATCAGATATTTATTGGCATCCTAATACCAATACTCTCCAAAATATTCCGCAACATAGAGTCAGAATAAACACTACCTAACTCCTTTTTCTAGGACACAATAACCCTCTTTCCTAAACCACACAAAGACCCTACAAGGAAAAAGAACATATGAGCATTCTCACTTATAAACATTGATATAAAAATACTCAACTAAATCTTTGCAAACTGTTTCCAAGAAAACAAGAAACGATCATTCACCATGAACAAGTAGGCTTCATCCTTGAGATGCGGGGATGGTTTAATATACTGAAATCTATCAACATAATCCACCATACAAACAAACTCAACAACAACAAAAAAATAACACATGGTCATCTCACTAGATGGTAGGAAAGCATTTCACAAAATTTAACACCCATCCATGCTAAAAGTCTTGGAATGAACAGCAATCAAAGGTACATACCAAAACATTATAAAAGCAATATTCTGCAAACCAATAGCCAACAGCAAAATTAATTTGAAAAACTTGAAATAATCCCACTAAAATTAGAAACTAGACAAGATTGCCAACTCTCCCCCTACCTATTCAACATAGTACTGGAAGTCCTGGCTGGAAGAGTTAGACAGTTAACGGAAATCAAATGAATAAAAATTGGAAAAAAAAAGAAGTAAAAACATCACTGTTTGAAAATGACATGATAGTGTATGTAAATTACCCAAAATTACCACCAGAGAACTTCTAAAGCTGATATACAAGTTCAGCAAAGTGGCTGGATATAAAATTAACTTAAACATATCAGTAGTCTTCCTCTACTCAAAGGATAAGGATGTAGAGAAAGAAATCCGGGAAAATATAACGTTCACAACAATCAGAAACAATATGAAATACCTTGGTTTGACTCTAACTAAGCAAGTGAAGGAGTGGTATGACAAGAACTTCAAACCTCTAATAAAGGAGATCGAGGAAAATCTCAGAAAATGGAAAAATCTCCTATGCTCATGGATTGCAAGGATCAACTTTGTAAAAATGGCCATCTTACCAAAGAAATTTACAGATTCAATGCAATCCCCCAAAAAATTTCAACACAATTCTTCATAGAGATTGAAAGAGCAATGTGCAATTTCATCTGGAATAACAAAAGACCTATAATAGCAAAATTCATCCTCAACAACAAGAAAACATCTGTGGGAATCACTATCCTTGACCTCAAGATATATTACAAGGCAATTGTGCTAAAACTGCATGGTACTGGTACAGAGATATGCACATGGATCAGTGGAATAGATTAGAAGATCCAGAAATGAGCCCTCATGTATATGGTCACTTGATTTTTGACAAAAGATCTGTTAACATTCAATGGAAAAGGAACAGCCTCTTCAACAAATGGTGTTGGCCCAACTGGCACTCAGCATGCAGAAGAATGAAAATAGACCCGTTCTTATCTCCTTGTACAAAGCTCATGTGCAAGTGGATCAAGGATCTTCACATTAAACCAGGTACACTGAAACTATTAGAGGAGAAACTAGGGAAAACCTTAGAACACATAGGCACAGGAGAAAATTTTTTGAACAAAACACCAATGGCTCAAACTCTCAGGTCATAGATTAACAAATGGGACTTAATGAGATTGCAAAGTTTCTGTAAGGCTAAGGACATTTTCAAGAAAACAAAATGGCAGCCAACAGAATGGGAAAAGATCTTTACCAACCCCACATCAGATAGAGGCCTAATATCCAAGGCATACAAAGAACTCAAAAAGCTAGACACCAGAGAATCAAACAACGCTATTAAAAATGGGGTACAGAGCTAAACAAAACGTTCTCAATTGAGGAATATGGAATGGCTGAGAAACATCTAAGGAAGTGCTCGACATCCTTAGCCATCAGGGAAATGCAAATCAAGACATCTCTGAGATTCCACAAAACACCAACCAGAATTCTAATATCAAAAATTCAGATGACTGCAGATGCTGGCAAGGATTCGGAGAAAGAGTAACACTTCTCCACTGTTGTTGGTGTTGTATACTAGTACAACCACTCTGGAAATCATTGTGGCATTTCCTCAGAAAATTTGACATAATACTAGTAAAAGACCCAGTTATTCCACTTCTGGGAATATACCCCAGAGTTTTGCCAACATACAATTAGGGCACAAACACCACAATATTCATAGCAGCCCTATGTATAATAGCCAGAAGCTGGAAAGAACCCAGATGTCCTTCAGTATAGGAATGGATACTAAAATTGTGGTATGTTTACACAATGGAATCCTACTCAGCTATCAGAAACAATGACTTTATAAAATTCTTAAGAAAATGGATGCATCTAGAGAATATTATCCTGAGTGAGGTAACCTAGTCACAAAAGAACAGACATAATATGCAGTCAGTGATAATTGAATACTAACACCAGAAAGCTCTGAACACCCCAGAAACAACTCACAGACTATAAGAAGTTCAAGAAAAACAAAGGACAAAAAATAAGAAAAAAGAAAAAACATGAAAAATCATTATGATTAATCTTTATACACCAAGAAAACCTTGACTATTTCCAGTTTACAACTTGTTTTACACGTACTTAATGCTCATTGTTACTCGTAAGATTTTAATGCATACTACCAAACCTTTAAAAAAATCAAGTACTGTCAAAAATGTATTCATATACTTCTATGCAAAAATGCTTAAAATCAGTACATTTATCTTTGTTCTTTAAAATAAAGTTGTTCAATTAAAAAAAGTTCCAAAAGAAGCAGAAAACTGAGAAATGACAAAGTTGGCTCAGCTACCACCACCTGTGTATGACTTTACATATGCCTCTAATATAAACTTCTTGCCATTTTAGATTCTCAGCTTTGAATTCACTATGACATGATCTCTTCTTTGTATTGCCAGTATTGTTTATTTTGTGTTATTGCTACATAGCCCTCCATGAACTTTAGCTCTTCTTTGAATCTTTTCACTGAAACAAATTTATTTAAATATTTTGTGTAGAGATAACAATTTAATATTATAATTTATATAGTAATTATTTACATGTGTTCTTAGAAACATAATTTTATACCAACTGGTGAAGCATTCTTATCATTATGTCTGTCCTGTATTTCTCATAGTGGCCTGAGTCACACTCTCAGTTTTAGTTGTCTATTATTATCAGACCACCTCCCTCTTTTTGGAACTTCCCCAGTAGTTTTATTATTTTGGTTAGTGTTTGCATTTAGTGTTGATCTCCTCAATGAGATATCAAGCCAGCAAAATTCCTCTTTATAAAAAGACAAATTGACAGATATCTGCTTTAGTTTTCAATTGTTTTCTTTTCTCTTTGCTAAAATTTCCCTACTGAAAGTCTGATATATTTTTTAATTCAGTTCATATTTATATACGTGATCAGATAATAGCAGAAGAAAAATGGTAAATTACAGGTGTACAAGGGAAACCTATTCAAAAATATGGATATGCAATATCAAGTTTTCTTTCATGTTTGAAAGGTATAAGCATAATTTTATTACCCTGAAAAAGAATACATAGCACCATGATTTTTATCGTGAAATAATTATATAAGGTAGTAAATGCCCGTGGGCAAGCACTTAACTTCCTAATTGTACATAGATTACTCTCTGGCTGGCAGCTAATCTTCCACCTCTTTTTTTCCTATTTAAAATTTTTATTTAGTATTTCTTCTGTGAGGCAGAATTATTCACAAGACATTATCACAGGACATTCATTTTTCCTAAGTCTATTTTCTTGTACAAGTATGTGAAGACTAATCTTGACTGATAACTTCAACATAATTGGGAAGAAACCACAATTGAGAAATTTCCTTGATTAGAATAGCACATAGACATATCTGTGGGGTAATTTCTTATTTGCTAATTGATAAAGGCTAGCAACTCTGAGGATTGTGCCATCCTGAGATAGTGACGTAGGTTGTGGGTAAAAATTATTGAGCAAGGCATTTATGAAGCAAGCAAGTAAGAAGATTTTCTGTATGATATTTTTTTTAATTTTCTGCATTTGGATATCTGCCTTGGCTTCCATAGATTGTGTCCTATATGTAATAGTTCAAATAAATATTTTTCTTTACTGTTACTTTTGAATAGTTTTTATCACAAGAAAATACAAGCAAACTAGTACAGTTTATGAGAAATGCATGGTATTCCAGTAACTATATAGACATCTATGGGAATCTGTGTCTTAAAAGGAAGACTAGCTTCTGTTAAGGATGAATGGATTGGAGAAGAGATCATCTTCTTTCAGAAGGTAGATAAAAATACTATCTTAGATGTATATATTATATCAAATAGCCAAGAAAACATGTCCATAATTTTATAACTACTCTAATATAGGATAATTCAATGGAATGCTGTTAAAAATGTAAATATGTAACTGCCTTCATTTAAATTAGCTCTCTTGTAATTACTCTGGAGAATTTTAGCAAAAATTCCACTGATTTCATATTCTTCTCTGATGTTGCTCTTTTAGATTTTTGTTAGTTATTCTGTAATAATTTTATTAATTTGGAAGATGAAATATAAGAGAATATAATAATTAAAATAGTATAATTTGATTACATTATGAATGTCATAAAATAAAACCAGTGAAATGTGGTGAAATCAACAATTACACAGAATTTACAACACCTATTTGTTTCTTATTAAATAAACCTGGTCATACCTGGTTGGAGTCAGGTGTCTTTGAAATGTGTTGTTAGAGTGGAATTCTTCATTTTTCAGAATTTCTAGTAGCTAAAATATCACACATTTCACATTTCACTAAAAATTTTTACATAAGCTTATTCTGTCTACTCATAGTGGCTTAAGGCAACAATTACAGAATTTAGGAGAGTAGGTTTAGGCAAGTAGGTTGCTACAAGTTGGTGAACAGCCTACTCTAGCCACATTACAAATTCTAGAATATTTTGGACTAAAGAAGGAAACACTGCTCAAAACCAAACAAAAATTCCTATAATCACTATAGTGTTGATTTATTTTTTTATTTTTGATCCAAAGCAGAATTAAGTGACACAATGTTCTCAGTGGACAGTTCATAGTCTATATAATTTATCTATATTCGAATTAGATATCAGAGTAAAAGATTATTGTTTTAAAAACATATGTTCCTTATTCAGGTACTGAAGTAAAAGAAAACATTCTGGACTTCTTATTGAATGCTATCCACACTTGGATTACTGATCCTTTAAAGAGCTGAGGTTGCTGAATTATATCTTGTGCATGCTGAATAATCAATTCGTTGACTCACAAAGAAACAAGCCAACCCTAATCACACACATCAGCATGTTTGTGCCTATATTTTATCAATCACACTGAAAAACTGTTACATTTTATACTTAATTTTAAAAGTATAGGCAAGATGTCCTTTGTCATTTGACCTTGGAATCTGTATATTAATAAGACATAGACCTGTTCATTTTTGCTACTTGTAATACAAAACCTGAAAAGTTCTACCAGTTGTGCTATATTAATATACTTGAAAATGAATTACATGCCATAAAATTCTCCAAACCATCTTGCTCTAAACAGAGAACTCTGATTGAAAGTATGGAATCCCTAGTGTTTTATTTTAACTGTCCCCATTGACCTCAAAACCTCCTGAAAATTCTGCCTTTCAATTCCTAAGTTTTATGTAGCCTCCTTATTTAATATCATTCATATGGAATTAAAAAAACAAACAAACAAGAAACATTTCAGGTTGCAAAAGGCATAAATAAGAAAGTAACAACATCCTTTGAAATAAACTGCATTACAGCTCCAGAGATTATGTAAAAAAAAAAAAAAAAAATTTGTGTTTAAAAAAAAAAAAAGAAAACTGTGTGTGTGTATTTGTGGGAGTGTGTGTGTGTGTGTGTGCGAGCGTGTGCATGCATGCGGGCACACGTGCATGAATGGCTCATAATGAAAACTTATTCACTAGACAGTAAGAGTTGTAAGGATTGTCTGCTAAATAGGCCCTAGTTGAGAGTTCTTAATGCAGAGATTCAGTAAGTAGAATGAGACCATAGCAAGAAAAGATTTCGGTGGAAGACTGAGGAATTAGGGATTTATCTTGTAAGTAATCTGGATCATAGGATATTGCTCAGGACCTTAGAGGCATTGTTGATCCAAATCCCTCATTATGCTCTGTTCTTTTTGTCTTATGGGAAAGCTATAGCTGTACACATGAATGCAATGCTTAAAGAAAAGAATGATATAAAAGCCAGAACAAAAATAAAAATTTAATCAAATGTAACCAGGAGCCATGGATTTGTGGCTTTTGAGCTACCAAGAGGTTAACTGGGCTCCAGGGAAGCCCAGGCTTTTGAAATGAGCTTTTTATACCTGAAATTTTTCTTAATATTGATGCTTTGAGCAAAGAAAAATTTTAATAATTAAGAAAAATAAAATAATGCAGAGGGGAAAGTTAGCATTATTTGTTATTACCTTACAAACTCTAGATACTTTTACATGATTCTATATTTTCAAATTCTTAAAATACAAAAATTTTAAAAATACTTGAATAAAAACAAAATCTGGCACTCAGCATGCAGAACAATGAAAATAGACCCTTTCTTATCTCCTTGTATAAAGCTCAAGTGTAAGTGGATCAAAGATCTCTACATTAAACAAGGTAAACTGAAGCTATTAGATGAAAAAGTAGGGAAAACCTAAGAACGCATAGGCACAGGAGAAAATTTCCTGAACAGAACATCAATGGCTCAAGCTCTAAGGTCAAAGATTAACAAATGGGACTTAATGAGATTGCAAAGTTTCTGTAAGGATAAAGACACTGTCAAGAAAACAAAATGGCAGCCAACAGACTGGGAAAAGATCTTTACCAACCCCACATCAGATAGAAGCCTAATATCCAAGGTATACAAAGAACTCAAAAAATCTAGACACCAGAGAATTTTAAAACCCTATTAAAAATAGGGTACAGAGCTAAACATAAAGTTCTTAATCAAGGAATATCGAATGGCTGGAAAACATCTAGGGAAGTGCTCAACATCCTTACCCATCAGTGAAATGCAAATCAAAACAACCCTGAGATTCCACCTCACACCAGACAGATTGGCCAAGATCCAAAACTCAGATGACAACAGATTCTGTCGAGGATCTGGAGAAAGTGGAACACTTCTCCACTGCTGGTGGGGTTGTAAACTGATACAACCACTCTGGAAATCAGTCTGGTGGTTCCTCAAAAAAATGGACATAGTACTACCTAAAGACCCAGTTATTCCACTTCTGGGCATTTACCTCAGAGACGCTCCAACACACAACAAACATTCATGCACCACAATGTTCATTGTAGCTCTATTTATAATAGCAAGAACCTGGAAAGAACCCAGATGTTCTTCAGTAGATGAATGGATACAAAAATTGTGGTATATTTACACAATGGAGTACTACTCAGCTATCAGAAACAATGACTTTACAAAATCTTAAGAAAATGGATGCATCTAGAGAGTATCATCCTGAATGAGGTAACCTAGTCACAAAAGAATAGACATAATATGTAATCAGTGATAATTGGATACTAACACCTGAAAGCTCTGAACACCCCAGAAACAACTCACAGACTGAGTGATGTTCAACAAAAAAAGAATATATTTTAATTAAAATAGAACTGTATCATATCCCCCCTTTCCTCCCCACATCCCCTCCTAGTTTCTCTCCTATCCCCTCAAATTAATAGCCTCTTTTCCTATATAATTGTTACATATATACATATGTGTATGTATATGTAACCACAAATACTTAATTACAACCTTAAAAATGTATTTTTATACTTTTATCCAAAAAGTCTGAACATTTGTACATTTATCTTTGTTTTTTAAAATAAAGTAGAAAAAAAGAAAACAAACAAACAAAAATCCAAAATCCAAATTGTGACTTCAAATTTAAAGCACTGGCAACATACATAATTTTTTTAGAAAGCTGGGGTTCAGGATTTATATTTATGAATATGGCCTTTTTTGATAGTGTAATATCAAACACTCTGAAAAATTCTTAAGAATTACTACCCTATTCCAAATTTATTGAATAATCAAGGGACATGAACTATTCTTTAAGTAAACTATATTTATTAGACATTCTTTTGTGTGAGATAGTTTTCTGTCATTAGTACAGAGAAAAACTTAAAGTCTACCATTTTATTTCTATTAACGAATATATCAAATTTATTTTTATGAGAATTTCATGTACTTATTGTATGACACATGTCTCTGAATTCTTTATATATTATGGACTGGTTGGACTGACCTAGTTAACAATACATTATTACATTTTTGTGGTGAGAATTTTCAAATACATCATTTTCCAAGGACATTTTGTAGGCTTCTTTTATGTTTATGGACATCTTTTTCTTTAGGTTAGGGAAGTTTTCTTTTACAATTTTGTGGAAAATTTTACTGGCCTTTGAATTGCAAATCTTTGCTCTTTTCTAAACCTGTTATTCTTAGGATTGGTCTTTTTATTGTGCCCTGGATTTCTTGGATGTTTTGCATTAGGAACTTTTTGCCCTTTATCTATTTTTGACTATTATGCCAAAGTCTTCTATGGCATCTTCTATGCATGAGATTCTCTCTTCTGTCTCTTTAATCAGATGGTGTAGTTTGCATCTGTGACTCCTGATCTGTTTTCTAGGTTTTCCATTTCCAGGCTTATTTCTACTCATGATTACTTTGTTGTTTCTGTTTCTATTTTTAGATCCTAGATAGATGGGAGTGTGCTGGAGCACAGGATCTGCTACTGGGCCCAGATATGAGACAGAATGAAGGTTTGTCTTCAGAAGGGCAAGAAATCCTACCTCCTCTAGGTTCCAAGGTTGTACCATTTAGTCCAGGAATTGAGGTGGGACAGTAGGAGACGCGACTGTGAGCCTGGGATTGTGAGAACTTCTTATAGTCATACTGTATCTAAGTGTTGGGGACAGGGGCTGGAACACAGGATATGTTGGTGTGTTGACAAATGAGCATTTATGTTCATCTACAAGCTGATGCTACCTGGATCCCCACAAAGGCAATTTGATCTATATTTGCTAAATCAAATTCATCAAGACACTCTTACACTTAACTTTGACTTATAAGTCAATTCATTTGCAAAATCTATTATATTCAGTGACAATGTATTGTTTTTCATAAAATGAATAATTTTATTGCCATAGCCAATATATAGTTATTCTACCACTCAAAAAAAACTTTATCTATCTATTTGGTTGATGATATTCACTTATTTACCTAAAGAAAATGCTAAAGCAAAAATATAAATATTAATATGCTTATAAATATGTTTCATTTATTTATATCATCTGTAAATTATTAAAATTGATTTTATAATCCCTCTCAGTTTAAGTGTGAAGTAACTACTTCATTAAACTAATATCTGTTCAGGTGTAGTCTCTTTAAAGAAAAATTTAAGGTAACAGATTAACTATAAATGTTATTAGAGAGAGAGAGAGAGAGAGAGAGAGAGAGAGAGAGAGAGACAGAGACAGAGACAGAGACAGAGACAGAGAGAGACAGAGAGAGAATAGTATATATTCATATACAGATGTGACACTGGTTTTTGATGAATGTTCTTGAACTATGCTCATGAGTTTAAGTCATTCTTTTAGGTAGAAGAAAAAAAATAAATATTAAAACCCCCAAAACAACAAAAACCCCTCTTGTTTATAGATGAAGCAACCAGAATATATAAATAAATTATTTAAACTATATAGCATAATTTATATCAGTATAAAATCAGAATATTATGCCATATACACATCTTATTTTAGCAGTAAAATTGTTACGGTAACATGGATTTTGTTTCCCTTTCATTTCTATGAGCCACAATCTCATGGCAAACTTTCTGGTCCCCTGTGTTATATGTTGTTTCCTCCTGTCTTCTGTGATATCACTTGAGCTTTAGGTACAGGAATTGTGTTGGAGAAGGTGTCTGGGATTTGATCTAAGAATCAATACCTACACAGTACTCTAATAGTTAGTCTAATACAAAATGGCCATTCTTGAAATCAAATGCATGCAAGCAACAAATAAGAAATTAAACATTTCAGATTTTCTCAATTATGCATATATGAATAATAGTCAAACTGAAAGAATCTAACCATGTGAAAAGAAATAAGCGAGAAGTTGAGCATGGGTTTGAAAAAGGAGACATTGAAGCATTTGGAGGAAAGAAAGGGAAAGGATATTGATGCAATTGGATTTTAATTAAAAAAATCAGTACAAGAACAAGACACACATTTTTTTCTTTGTTGTCTAACAGCTCTTGACAATAGAAGTTAAAGTATCTGACCAAATCTGGCTCCTTAATAAAATTCTAACAAATATAACATGGGAATTTGAGAGCTTTAATCATTCTTCGTAAGATCTATCTAAATATTTTCGATTTATAAAAAAAAATGTCTTCATTGTCAATAAAATTTACTACAACATTGGTAAAGTCTGAATTTTGACTTCTTATTACCTGTACATGGCTTTCTCTCCACTTAAAGTTAACAAATATTGAGTTCTGTAATAGAAAGCACTAATGACTAATACATCATATTTTTTTTCTTACAGCTCTAAATTGAATAAAAAAGTCCTTAGCTACTTATATAGTTTGGAATATACTATCTTTATTTATAAGGAATTAAATATATATTACAGAACATAGTTTTGACATACATTTATTTAATAATTGATGAGTGTGTGTGGAACTTTGAGGAGCACATAATAAACCAGTATATTTTTAAACCAGTATAATTTCAATATGAAGTATCAGATATTACAAATATATCTTACCCTTTATCAGAAAAAATTCAAACAGAACCCATTAACAAAAGCCACAAGTGGTGAAAATAAAGTTTACTCCTTGCTTTGGTATGTTCATGTACAGTTGTCAAACTTACAACCCCACTCACTTATGGATGAAAAAACATCTCAAAATAAAAAAAAAAAATACTACTAGAAAAAAACAGAAGGTTAATGTGCCTATTGAGCATAGATTTTTTTTTTTTTTACTTTGTGTGGCAGGAAAGCCATACTCATAAAATCTCAAGAATATGCTAGCTTTTAATATACTTGAACCATGACACCAGTTAACTTGAAAATATAAATGGAGGAAAATTTTACAAAGTCCCAACCTGAGATCAAAAGCAAAAGGCAAATACTGAGTCCAGCTTTGCCATGACAGCCATGGTATGATATGGTTCATACTTAGAGCAGAGCCAGTAGGACATGAGCTTCTAAAAGGGTTGATGGATACTGTGAGTGTAAGGCACATTTGCATAAAAATACATGTTTTACTTCAAGTTGTCAGTTTGGAAATAGTCTCTATTCTAAAGTTAATGATTCCATGTCAATTAAAAACAGGATGAGTCTAGGAGTCAAGGGTATGCTTGTATCTCAGTAAAATAGTAAAAACTGAGACCTTAAATCATTTCTTGAGGATGTAGGAAAGAACTCTAAAAACATGAGTTCAAAAAAAATAGTTTTTCAACACTGCAAAATATAACGATGCAGTATGATTTGCATAAAGAGCTTCAAGTATCTAAAGGAACAGGGGCAACTCGACTATGATCCTAACCTGTCAGGAAGATAATAAGGAAGGAGATAGAAAGATTTAGATAGTGGTGATCACAGGGCAATATATCACCAAAGTATTTTTGTTTGTGCTCACTAAGGCAAAGAGATTCTTGAGTTCTAGGTCAGCCTGGGTGAGAAAGGGTTTAGGTTCAAGCCCAGGCATAGTAGAGATGGTAATTTCAGAGATTGATCTGATCTAGATAGCCTATTGTTTATGCTTAACAAAAGTAGGCTGGATGATCTCTGAATTCTTTTTGCAATGTTAAAAAATGTGCTGATGTCTTCTAAGAATCTGGGAGCTTGGGTTGTGGGATTCCCTGGGAAGTGGAAGGAGATGACTGAATTGATATGTATATAAAAGACTGAGCTTTGGATCTGCAAAGAGTGAGATATCCAGAGAGTTTCTGGAATGACAAGAGAAAGCTGTCTTGAACAGAAGGTAGGGCATCAGCTTGCAATTCAAGGTTTGACTTCAAGTCATTTGTTTCAACTCTTAAAATCCTCTTCATCAGAACTTTTCTTTATGCCAAGGCCAACATTAGCAGGCCACTATGGACTACTGAGAGAACATTTCTCCACAAGTATTAGTTCCCTGAATGGAATTAATACCAAGAAGTCAGCCTTAAAGCATATATATCTCCAAATCTAAATAAACTCAAGGAGTGATATTTCCATATTTATAAAGGACAACATTGTATAAACATAGAATAGAATTGTTATTGTAAAGGATCTAGAAAAGAAGAATGGCAGTTCACCATTCATATATTTTACTATTATTTTAAGAAAATGGACAAATACTAGACATGGGTTTCTCAATGGATTATATAACATTAGGAAGTTACTTGATAGTAATGATATTTATCATTAAAAGAAAGTTTTCCTGTTATGTTCATTTTCTGCAATAATATTGCAGCATGTAAAAAATTATACTTTATATTAATGTCTCAATTATTTAAGAACTCACTCTTTATTTACTGATTAATTAATTTTTTTATTCAATTACATTGTGTTGGCGGTGCCTAATCCACTCTTCTTTATGTATGAACCTCAGAAATATTTCCTCTCATGACCCCTACCCTGTCTTCAATAAAGCAGAAGCCCCTCCTGTGTGTCACACCATCATGGGACATCACCTCATAGCAGGATTATATTTCTACTATTTAAAATGGCACACTAAAGTGCTGTTTTTCATCTGTGATTTTATGCTTTCATTGTTTTGCTTTGTAATGAATATATGGTAAATATAAAATGTAAAATATTTAATAAAATATATAAGTCACAGTTTATAATATGCCTACTTCTTAGTCTTGTAAAAACAGTGGAGATAACTGTGTCCATAAGTAATTTCTTCACTTCTTATGTCTTGACACATTGTATCACATCATACTATGGTATATTGGACCATAAACATATGCTGTCATGCGATGCCAAATACAGCTATTTATAGTAGATTGTCCCATTCTTAATACTTCTAGGCTATTACTTGTAACCTCTTGTCTTCCTTGTCTTATATCAAAATAAACTCTCAGTATTCCAACACACACACACACACACACACAGACACACACAATCAGGACATTAATTATTAAATTAGTTTTATCTATATTTACTGTTTTGAGGTATTATATAAATCCTCTCGCGCTGAAGTATATTCTAGCTTTTAATTTATCTTTATTCTTCTAAAGTTAAAATTTACTGTTAAATAAACATATATATAAACATGATTCATCTCACAAGTATATATTTAGATATTAGTTGATATTCAGAAATGAATATGTAATATGCATAATTTAAAGTTTTATATTCAACTTATTTAAATATCAGTCTTTTGAAATGATAATTTATAAGTATTTTACATTATGAACATTATAGTACTTTATCCAGTGTTTCTTTCTGTCACTAAGTTCTAAAATATTGAAACATTTTCAGTGTTGAGGTAAGGTATATGGGATATATTCTGTAAATATTATAGAAATATTCTGTTTTTCAGATGTCAATCAGTGGAACTCCTTTCCTACTTTCTGAACTCTTAACATCCTGGTGGTATTGTTAATGATTTCATATCATTTTCTATAGGAGTCGGTAGTATTTCTGTCATATTATCATAGCTGCACATTTGTACAATCTACACATAAATAGTTAAGAAACTATAATTATGCCAGTTGCTTTTCTTAGATATAGTCCAATGCTCCACATACAAGATTTTGATACTTGTTATTCATATATTCTGATTTTTTCATAAGAGTAATGGACTATAGGCAGCAGTCTGAATTACATTATTATAATTAAAATAGTTACAATTTTAAGGTTTTGAAAATATAATATATTTCAACCTAGAATCATGAGAAATGAGACATAAAACAGAAAATGTAATGGGAGAATTTATGAGACTTAGTATATATCTGATCTAATTTTGAGGCCTTTTGAAAAACTGTGAGTATATACAGAAATAACTAAGTTTGCTCATAAAGTCAGTAAAAATCACATTTAATATTAGGTGGCACAAAAAGAAGGACTATTTCTGAACATGGCCTTAATAAATTATGCAATGATATAAGCAATTAATACACTAGCTGTCATTAAATTGAAATCCTTGCTTTATCATTTGGATAAAGTGGCAACTTTCTAAACGGGAAAATATCTTTCCTAATTACACATAGAATTCATGGTTGCTATCTAAAATGTATAAAGAACTCAAGACGTGAACAAGAAATTGACTATCAAGACAAAACCCAACTAAAAGCAGACCCACACAAGTAAACACAATTCTTAAAAAATGAAATGTTTGGCTGAGAATCAGTTAAAGAAATGTTCAATATACTCATCTATTAGAAAAATTAAAATTAAAACTATTTTGAGATTTTATTCTACCCTAGTCAGAATGTACTATATTAGTAACATAAATGACAGCACAACCTGTCAAGTACACAGGAGAAGAGAAATAATTGTCTTGGCTGATTAGAGAGAAAAACCTCTATAGGTCCTAGAGAAATTGATATGATGCTTCCGTAAGATTCTGGGAATAGATCAACTTCAAGATTTCCCATACCACTTTTGGGCATACGACCAATTTATTTGTTCATTGTTGTTCATTGCTGCTCAATTAATAACATACAGAACCCAGAAATTGCATAAATGCCCATCAATTAATGATTAAAATCTATAAAACACTTACGGAATGGTATATTATTTGATTATTAAAATGAAATGATAAATTTTGTAGGTAACTAGATAGGCCCAGACAAATCTCATCATGAATAAATTAATACAGACGACAAAGAATAATATTGTGTTTTCTCTTAGATGTGAAATTTAGTTCTGAAGCATTTTATGTATGGTACAATCAATAAAACTACAGAAAAACCCAGTAAAGGATTATGAGGAGACGACGTTTTCCTACAGATTACAGAGAGACAGAGTAGAGACTGGAAATAGAATATTAAATAAAAAGAAGGATAGAACAATTTAGAAAAGAAAAAATATAAGAAGGACAATAAACAGTAAGGACAATTTGTTGGGCCACATGGAATCATGTTATTGTAAAATCTTTTTAAATATATCCATAGAAATGAACAAAGTGGAACATGAATAAAAATGAACATAAATAGAGTCACTGAATATTCTACCAAATTAGATTTTTTATAATACCAAGTCAAACATCCAGTTCCAGGAGTGGGCTATACAAAGATGAGTTCTTGGATAAAAGACGTCCATGGAAACGTTGAAGAAGACTATTTCCAATGGCTATTGGCTGCTTTTCATAACCAGGTGGCAATGCACTATTCCAAAACACTACTCATCTATCTATTTGAGCACAGACAAATGGCACTGGGATCCAACTAGAGGCTTCATATATCCTGACCAAGCATTCAAGGTACACAAAAGTACTTCACATAGTAGAAAAAGTTGACCATTAAAATGTCTACAGAACCTGTGATCTATAATGACTCATACAAGATCTGTTTGTGCAACAGTAGGACAGATATTGTGAAAATAACCTACAATTTTGTTTTGAATTAAAGCCTACTCCAGACAGTGGAACACAAACCTGACCCTCATAAGTAAGGATGTGAGACTGAATAAGTCTGTAAATCTCTGAATGTTAAATGAGGGGCTTGGGCTGATCACCTCACTAGCTATGTAACAACTATTTTAAAGTTGGCTGTCATGACTGTTCTTACTACTGATAAAATAGATCAGTAAGTATATTAAATTATAAAAAAAAACAAATAGTAGTGATTGGTGATCAAAATGTTATTAGGTTTTAGTTGCAGTGGAAAGTTGTCACATTGAACTAAGATTTTTTTTTATAAATCTCATATTTCTATATTGAACATTAAAATGTTAAAAGTTTCCTACAAAGTCAAATATCACCTTAAACTACTTAGATTTCTTATGTTTATGTCATGTTTTCTTATTATTTAGTACACTTTTGTGATGTGTAAGCACAGTAAAATAATCATTGTTTTCAGAATGAGTAAATAATGATATAAAATTGTAAAGTGGATAGTTTACTTATTTCATTGTGTATATCTGAGTTGGACCAGAAGCTTTTAATTTCATTCCTGAACGGAACACCAATGGTTTACTCTCTAAGATTAAGAATGTACAAATGGGACCTCGTGAAACTACAAAGCTTCTTAAAGACCAAGAACACTGTCAATAGGAAAAATGGCATCCAACAGATTGGGGAAAGATCTTTACCAATTCTACATCTGATAGAGAGCTAGTATTCAGTATATATAAAGAACTCAAGAAGTTAGACTCTAGACCAAGATCAGCTGAGATCCAGGGACACAGGTCTTGTGAGGCTGCACTGTAAGTAGCTGGGATGCAGAGAGGTCTAGGCCAAGCACTCAGAAAGTGCACCCCCCCATTGTTTTAGGGGAGCAGGAACTCTGCCTTGGGGACTCAATTTCCACCTGGCTGCCCGTGCATGCATAACAGGCACTCAGGCCATCTGCCACTAGGAAGAGCAGAGATCCAGGGAAGCAGGCCTAGTGAGACTGTGCTGTGAGTACCCGGGGCACAGAGAGGTCTGGGCCAAATCTCCATAAAGCGTGTCCCACCGATTGGTTCAGCGGAGCAGGAACTCTACCATAGAGATTTGGATTCCATCCAGAGGGCCCATGTGTGCAGAACAGGCACTCAAGCCATCTGCCAAAAGGAACAGCTAAGACCCAGGGAGAGAGGCCTGGTGTGACTGTGCTGTGAGTAGCCAGGGTGCAGAGAAGTCTGGGCCGAGTGCCCAGAAAGCACAACTGAATGGTTCAGGGGAGCAGGAACTCTGAGATAGGGAATTGGTTTCCAACCGAAGGGCCAATGCGTACAGAACAGGAGCTCAGGCCATTTGCCACGAGAAAAAGCGGACATCCAGAGACACAGGCCAGGTACATGGGAGAGATGAGAACCAATCACTGAAAACAAGAACAGTAATAATCATAGACAACAAGATGGTAAGAAGAAATCGAAAGAACTTAGCCATGAAAATCCAAGACAACCTGTCAACACCAGAACCAAACTCTCCCACCACAACCAAGAGCTGAATGCCAAACACTCAAGAAAAAGAAGATTCAGACCTGAAATCATACTGCAAGAAGAAGATAGAGATCCTAAAAGAAGAATGGGAGGAAAAGCATAAAGAAATAAAAGCTTTAAAAGAGGAAACAAGAAAAACTCTCAAGGAAATCAAAAACTAGAGGGAAGCAGAACCAAAGGGATGAAGGAATTGAAGAAGGAATTTAAAATGAAAATGGAAACAATAAGGAAAACACTAAAAGGGACAATGCTGGAGGTAGAAAACCTAAAAAAGAAATGAGAAGTCACAGATGCAAGCATCTCCAAGAGACTACAAGAGATGAAAGAGAGAATCTCAGGGGCCGAAGACCACATTGAAAACATAGAAAAAAGAGTCAGAGAAGATGCAAAAGCCAAAAAGCTCTTAACCGAAAATGTACAGGAGAGACAAAACACAATGAGAAGAACAAACCGAAGAATAATAGGAATAGAAGAGGACAAAGAACATCAACTAACAGGCACATTAAATATCTTCAACAAAATCGTAGAAGAAAACTTGCCTACTCTTAAGAATGAGATGACCATGAGCATAAAAGAAGACTAGAGAACTCCAAATAGAGTGGATGAGAAAAAAATTTTCTCTAACACATAATAGTCAAAATGCCAAATGTCCAAAGCAAAGAAAGAATACTAAAAGCAGTAAGGGGAAAAGGTCATGTAACATATAATGGCAGAATTATCAGAATTACACCTGTTTCTCTACAGAGACTATGAAAGCTAGAAGATCCTGAACAGATATTATGCAGACCTTAAAAGAACACAAGGGTCAGCCCAAGCTGCTATACCCCCCCCCCCCAAAAAAAATAAAAACCTCTCAATCACCATAGATGGAGAGACCAAGATACTCCAAGACAAAATTAAATTTCACAATATCTGACCACAAACCCAGCACTACAACGAATTATAGGTGGAAAACCAAATACAAGGAGGGAAACTACATCCCAGTAAAAACAAGAAAATACCTAAGCAAGAAAACCAAAAGAAGAAAGACACACAGGCAAATTTCTACCTCCAAAAGGAAAAATAGCAGGAAACAGCAATTACTATTCCTTAATATCTGTTAACATAAATGTACTCAATTCCCCAATAAAAAATAAAGGCTAACAAACTGGAAACATTATCAGGATCCAGCATTTTGCTGCATAGAGGAAACTCATCTCAGAGACAGTGACAGACACTATCTCAGAGTAAATGGTTGGGAAAAACTTCGAGGCAAATGGCCCCAAGAGGCACGCTCAGGTGGCCATTCTAATATCGAATGAAGTAGATTTTCAACAAAAAGTTATCTAAAAAAATAAGGAAGGAATCTTTTTAATCATTATAGGGATAATTTGTCAGTAGAAACTCTCAATCATTAATGTATATGCTCCAAATACAAGAGCACCCATATTCATAAAAGAAACCCTGCTAAAGCTCAGAAAATACTTTGCACCCCAAACAATAATAGTGGTAGACCTCGACACCCCACTCTCATCAATGGACAGATCATGGAAACAGAAAATAAACAAGGACACAGCAAAACTAGCAGAGGTTATGAACCAATTGTATTTAATAAATATCTATAGAACATATAATCCTAAAACAAACAAACAAACAAAAAAAAAAAACTTCTCAGCACCTCATGGCACCTTCTTCAAAATTGACCAAATAATTGGTCACAAAACAAGCCTCAATAGATATAAGAACATTGAAATACTCTCATGCATCCTATCAGATCACCATGTTCTAAGGCTGATCTTTAATAACAACAAAGACAACAAAAAGCCCATATACACATGGAAACTAAACAATGCTCTATTAAATGATAGTATGGGCAAAGAAGAAATAATGAAAGAAAGCAATAATTTAGTAGAATTTAATAAAAATGGAAACACACTATACCCAAGCCTATGGAATGCAATGAATGCAGTACTGAGAGGAAAACTCATAGCTCTGAGTGTTTCCAAAAAGAAACAGGAGAGAGCATACATAAGCAACTTGACAGCACAGTTGAAAACTTGAGAACAAAAGGAAGCAGATAAATCAAAGAAGAATAGATGGCAAGAAATAATCAAACTCAGAGCAGAAATTGACCAAACAGAAACAAAATAACCATTCAAAGAATCAACAAAACCAACAGTTAGTTCTTTTAGAAAACTAATAAGATTGATAAACTCTTAGACAAACTAACTAGAGGGCAAAGACAGAGTATTTGAATTCACAAAACCAGAAATGAAAGTGGAGACATAACAAATGAAACTGAGGAAATTCAAGAAAATATCAGATCCTACTACAAAAGCCTATACTCAACAGAGCTGGAAAATTTGATGGAAATAGATAAATTCCTAGACAGATACCAGATACCAAAGTTAAACCAGGACCAGGTAAATGATCTAAATAATACCATAACACCTAAATAAATAGAAGCAGTCCTCGAAATCCTACCAACAAAAAAAAAAAAGCCCAGATCCAGATGGGTTCAGTGCAGAAATCGATGAGATATTTATTGATGATATAATACCAATAATCTCCAAACTATTCCACAAAATAGAGTCACATTGTAACTACCTAACTCATTTTTCAAGGCCACAATAACCCTCATTCCTAAACCACACAAAGACAATACAAGGAAAGAGAACTTCAGACCAATTTCACTTTTGAACATTGATGCAAAAATAATCAACAAAATCCTTGCAAACAGAATCCAAAAACACATCAAAATCATCATTTACCATGATCAAGAAGGCTTCATCACTGGGATGCAGGAATGGTTTAATATACAGAAATCCATCAATGTAATCCACCATATAAACAAACTCAAAGAAAAAGACCATATGGTCATCTCACTAGACGCTGAGAAAGCATTTGACAAAATTCAACACATCTTCATGTTAAAGTCTAGGAAAGAACAGGAATCCACAGCCCATACCTAAACATAATAAAAGCAATATACAGCAAACCAATAGCCAAATTCAAACTTAATGGTGAAAAACTAGAAGCAATCCCATTAAAATCAGGGACTGGACAAAGCTGCCCTCCTCTCCCTACCTATTAAACATAGTACTGGAATTTCTGGCCAGAGAAATTAGATGGCAAAAGGAAATCAAGGGATACAAATTGGAAAGGAAGAAGTAAAAGACATCTCTTTTGCAGATAACATTTTAGTGTACATAAGTGACCCCAAAAATCCCACCAGAGAACTTCTACAGCTAATAAACAAGTTCAGAAAAGTGGCTGAATTTAATATTAACTCAAACAAATCAGTAGTCTTCCTCTACTCAAAAGAAAAACATGTGAAGAAACAAATTAGGGAAACAATACACTTCACAATAGTCCAAAACAATATGAAATAGCTTGGTTTGACTGTAACTAAGCAAGTGAAAGACCTGCATGACAAGAAATTCAAATCTCTAAAGAATGAAATCGAGGAAAATCTCAGAACATGGTAAGATCTCCCATGCTCATGGATTAGAAGGATCAACATTTTAAAAATGGCAATCTCACCAAAAGCTATCTACAGATTCAATGCAATCCCCATCAAAATTCTATCACAATCCTTCATAGAGTTGGAAAGAGCAATGTGCAATTTCATCTGGAATAACAAAAGACCTAGAATAGTGAAATCCATCCTCAACCACAAGAAAACATCTGCGGGAATCACTATCCCTGACATCAAGCTATATTACAAGGCAATTATGCTAAAAACTGAATGGTACTGGTACAAAGATAGGAACTTGGATCAATGTAATAAAATAGACGATCCAAAAATGAGCTCTCACATATATGGTCAGTTGATTTTTGACAAAGGATCTGTGAACATTCAATGGAAAAAGGACAGCCTCTTCAACAAATGGTGTTGGTCCAACTGGCACTCAGCATGCAGAGGTTGAAAATAGACTCTTTCTTATCTCCTTTACAAAGCTCAAGTGCAAGTGGATCAAAGATCTTCACATTAAACTATGTTCACTGAAATTATTAGAAGAGAAATTAGGGAAAATCTTAGAACACATAGGCATAGGAGAAAATTTCCTGAACAGAACACCAATGGCTCGTGATCTATAGTCAAATATCAACAAATGGAACTAAATGAGATTGCAAATTTCTGTAAGACTATGGACATTTTCAAGAAAAAAAATGTGGCAGCCAACAGATTGGGAAAAGTTTTTTACCAACCACACATTTGATAGAGGACTAGTGTCCAAGTTATAAAAAGTACTCAGGAAGTTAGACAACAGAGAATCCAACAACCCTATTAAAAACTGGAATGCATAGCTAAAAAAAAGTTCTCAGTTAAGGAATATCGATTGGCTGAGAAGCATCTAAGAAGTGCTTGACATCATTAGCCTTCAGGGAAATGCAAATCAAAACATCCTTGAGATTCCAATTCACTCCAAAATGAATGGCTAAGATCAAAAATTCAGAAGAAAGCAGATGCTGGCAAGGGTGTGGAGAAAGAGGAACACTTCTCCACTGTTGGTGGGGTTGTAAACTGGTACAACCACTCTGGAAATTAGTGTGGTGATTCCTCAGAAAATTCGACATAGTACTAATGAAGATCCAGTTATTCCACTTCTGGGTATATACCCGAAAGAAGCTCCAACATACAACAAAGACACATGTACCACAATGTTCATAGTAACCCTATTTATTATAGTCAGAAGCTGGAAAGAATCCAGATGTTCTTCATTCTATGAATGGATACAAAAATTGTGGTATATTTATGCAACAGAGCACTACTTAGCTATCAAAAACAATGACTTTTTGAAATTCTTAAGAAAATGGATGCATCTACACAATATCTTTCTGAGTGACATAACCCAGTCACAAAAGAACAAACATAATATGCAGTCACTGATAATCAGATACTAATCCCAAAAATTTCTGAACACCACAGAAATAACTCACAGGCTTTATGAAGTTCATGAAAAAACAGGCCAAAACAAAAAGAAAAACCTTTATGCTTAATCTTCACACACCAAGAAAACTTTATTTCCACCTTCCATCTTGTTTTACATGTACTTTATGCTCATTGTTACTAGTACGATTTTAATGCATACCTTCGAACCTTTAAAAAAAAATGAAGTACTGACAAAAATTATTCATATACTTTTATGCAAAAATGCTTAAAATCTCTACATTTATCTTTGTTTTTTTAAAATAAAGTTTTTCAATTTATAAAACAGAAAGCATTTAGACTCTAGAGAATCAAATAATCCTATTAAAATTGGGGTATAGTGCTAAACAAAGAATTCTTAGCTGAGGAACATAGTACTGCTGAGAAGCACCTAAACATCCCAGTCATCCCTCAACATCCCTAGTCATCAAGGAAATGCATACCAAAACAATACTGAGAATCTACGTCACACCAGTCATAATAACTCAGATCAGAAGTACAGTTAACAGCAGATGCTGGATAGAATGTGGAGAAAGGGGAACACTCCTCTACTCTAGGTGGATTGTAAACTGCAACAACCACTCTGAAAATCAGTCTGGAGGTTCCTCTGAAAATTGAACATAGTACTACCTGAGGCTCCAGCTATATCACTCATGAGCATATACCAAAAAGAAGCTCAAACATCTAACAAGGACACATGCACAGCCATGTTCATAGCAGCCTTATTTATAATAGCCAAAAGCTAGAAAGAACCCAGATGTCCTTCAATAGAGAAATGTACACAGAAATTTTGGTACATATACAAAATGGTGTACTATTCAGCTTTCAAAGACAATGATTTCGTGAAATTTCGAGGCAAATGGATGGAACTTGAAAGTATCATCTTTAGTGAGGTATGCCAGTCACGAAAAAGCACTTGTGATATATACTCACTTATAAGTGGATACTAGCCCCAAAATCTTGGTATACCCAAGAAACCACCCACAGAACTTATGAAGCTCTAAGAGAAGGAAGGCTAGAAAGTAGATGCTTCAGTCTTTCCTAGAAGGAAGAGCAAAATATTCATGGGAAAAAATAAAGGAACAGATAGAGGAGTGCAGATTGGTGAAAAGATCATCCAAAGACTGCCTCACCTCGGCATTCATCCCTTAGGTAGCCACTATTCCCATGTACTGTTGCTGATGAAAGGAGTGCTTACTGGCTGAGATCTGATATGGATGCCTTCACAGAGGTTCTGTCAAAAAGAAGGAAGCTTGCAGCTGACCATTACTGAACACAGGGATCCAAATGAAAGAGCTAGAGAAAGGACTGGAGAAGCTGAAAGTTTGCAACCACATGGGAAGAACAATATTATTAACTAACCAAACCCACCAGAGCTCCCAGGGACTAAAACACCAATCAATGAATTCGCATGGATTGATCCATGGCTCTAGAGTACAGCATTTTCTGACAACAATGGGAGTAGAGGACTTTTGTCCAGCGAAGGCTCATTTTCCCAGTGTAGGGGAATGCCAAGGTGCTGAGGTGGGAGTTGGTGGTTGAGAGAGGGAGCACCTTCATGGAGGCAATGGGAGGGGGGGCAGATAGGTTTGACAAAAACAAAATGACACCTGAAATGTAAGTACAGAGAATATCCAATAAAAAAGGTTGGGCAGATATAATTCTGGTATTTAGAAAGTTTGCAGAGCAGATAGAAGGAGATGATTGACTGGTGATCCTGTCTATAATGTGTTTTCCTCTGCTGCTTAAACATGCTTGTCACATTCTAGTTCCGTGCTTGAAAAAACTCTTTGGAATAGAAGTAGATCTTTGTTTTGTGTTCCTTTATTTAGGATTGAGTTACTCTATTAAATATGAATTTTGATTCACATAAACCCGTCTGATCCACCAATTAGTTTATTGCAAAATTATCTTGGGCATATTTACCGAGCATGCATTCTCTACAGTGGTAAAGAAATCTCTCTTGATGTGTCCCAAAACCTTGAGTTTTTACTGTTCTCTAAACTTATAAATAATTGTTTCTATGAGGGTATCCTTCTAATTTTATAATAATGAATTTTCTTTTCTACAATTGTACATATTATTTTATTGTCTTCCCTCTCTTCCACATTTTCTTTTTCAGACTTGACAGAGAGAGAAATTAAAAAAAAATCATTCTTCACTGAATTTCCATTTCAACATCTTTTCTTCCACCTGGACATCAGATGCCATGTATCCTGCATTAATAGAACCCTATGAATACACCACTTCCATAAAATATCCTGAGAAATCTTGGCATTAAATCTTATCATCTACTTCATCTTATCAATGAAGTAATGATAGAAGGGTAATTTCAATATAAATTTGTTAAGTCAGTTTTAATTGCTTATGGAGGTTATTGGTTGACGTTTCTGTTTTCCTTTTTTCCACCAGGACCTAGCCCACTCAGACATGTGTGCTCCCAGCTAACATATGTAAATAAGTCACAGGAACTCATGAAAACAAATAGCCTTTGACTTGACAGGGTAAAGTATATTTTGCTCAATAACAGAGAAGCCTAAAAACTCCAAATTTTATTCATCATCAATACACTAAGCTTCCACCTACAAATACCTAAAAATTAATGATGCTATCAGTCAGAGGTAAAGAAATACTGCTTGGACATGAAGGCTATATAGCTGAAGCACTGTGCTTGGTGTTTTGAATTGCTGCCTTAGCTCAAGACTGACTTTAGTACCTTTTCTGTTCAGAGTTGCCTTCACTAGATTATGTTTTAATGGTATCCTCGGAACTTTTATTGGAGGATGGTACATCAAAACAACTATGTCAAAATCACAAGTACTCCTGCTATAAAATTCTGTGAGTGCTATGTCTTCTATGTCCTTCATTGTGCTCTTATAAAGCCAGAGTTATTTGCAGTAGAAAAGAGCTAAGACAGTCTGTATGACCCTTGAGCTATGACTTTCTGCTTAGTGTCAGTTAAAGAGTTATGGGTAAGCACCCATGTTGTTGTCCTAGCTGAGAAAGTGATCACAGGAAAAAAAAAAGGAGATGAAACTCTACTGTAACCTACAGATTATATTATCTACATTTGCAAAATCTTTTATTTTCAACTAATGTCCACCTATTACATTTTTTGTTATTTTTCTGAAATTATTTTTAAGACAGAAATTAATGAAGTAGGAATTGTATATAATTCAATTTTCTTTTTAATTCAGGCTAATGTTTCTTTTTCATAGAGCACAAAGTAGCTTTCAACAAAAGAAAATACTTTTCTGCCTTAAATGGTAGGAAACATCTGAAGATTTTTTTATTGTTTGGTTTTTATTTTTTAAGAAAAAGATTAATTCTGACAATTAATGTACAAGAAACACCTTTGTGTCTTAGAGTTGTTGTGAGGCATGACACAACTCTAAGCTAAATTGATACAAACATTTTTTAAAATGTAATTTTAGGTTTGTCCATGTTCTAGAATTTTATTAGTTTTATTCATTGCTCTATTCCTTTATTAACCTAATTTTACTTGTTTGCATTTTCAGTATTTTTTATTTTCTGTGCCAATTCTGTCACTTTATTTTTATGATTTAAAATATTTTTTACCATTACTGTATAAATATATATTGAATACTGTGTGTTATTTTCTTAAGATCCCATTTCCTTAAGTATCTAAACTGATACCTTTTTTATTCTGTACACTGCTTCACAAAGATTCTAAGACAAAATGCTTTGGCTCTTAAAGTTAGCTATAATATATTTGGTTATGGCATTATCACAGGGTATGGTATTCTTCTTGAGTATGACTGTTGATTATAGTTTCACTACTAAGCTTCTTTTATCCCTTTATAATATTGAACAGACTACTTTCTCACCTGTTCACTACAAATTGTGTGAGGTATAAAAATGCTTTTAGGCATTTATGTTTTGATCACAGAAAGCCATTTGCTTTAATGAATAAATAAATCAACAGATAACAAAGATGTATTTCTGTCTCTGCTCTAATACAAAATAGTGTATCTGTTCAAATTGAATATATATATGAACCTTATATATATATACATATATATATATATATATACATATATATATATATATATATATATGATTAGAAATATATGGTAGAAATAGAGATGCAAAATATTATTCCAAGTAACAAGGCGACCCATTTTGAATGCTTGTTATTATCATTGAAAAGTCCTTATTGTACATTGATATTTTAAGCTGAGGAATAAGTTGAGTGAATCTTGAAGGTCTTCAAACAAAATGTCAATGAAATCTACTGGAGGCCCTTCCTACAGAGGTGCACAGTGAAGACCCCAAGGAGAGAATTTGTGAGGAATAGAAAACTAAATGGTGACTGGAAAATAGGAGATAGCTTGGAGAAGTGGAGAGGCAAACAGGAAAATAACCAACGGTTTTGTAAGTGTTTTTACCTGCCAGGGATATTACGAGCATTATAGAGAGAAATAGTGTGGCAGAAGTATTTTTTCCCATGGAGAGACCCATGGTTCCAGGTGCATATGCAGCAGAGGTTATCATTCTCTCGCATCAATGAGAGGAGAGGACTTTGTTCCAGCCAAGGCTTCAAGGCTCCTTTTCTTACTATAGGAGAATGCCAAGGGGCTGAGGTGGGAGAGTGAGGTTGGGAGAGGGAGCACCTTCATAGGGGCAATGGGAGGGGGAGGGGATTTGGGATTAGCAGAAAGGGGATAACACCTAAAATGAAATTACAGAGAATATCCAATAAAAAAGAAGAAAACAATAGAAAGTTAAAATATAAAAAAAAGAAAAACAAATTTGCTTCTCTGATCCGCTTTATAGAAAAATGGATAAATGGATCTCTATGAACAAACACTTGAATTTAATCAGTTCATGTATATATGTGTGTGTGTATGTATATATTTATATGTCTATGTATGTTCATATATATATATAAACACTCTGCAATATTAGTTTGGACCTTTTGCGAGATTTTTGATGTTTCTATTATTAGTGATATTTTAGAGAAATCTAAGAACTATGTAAAAATGAACAATCAATAAAGTATATTTAAACTCCTTAAGATGTAGGTGTAAACTTAAGTTTATAATTGTGTACTCTTCACCGGCACATCTAAAATTAATATCTTCTTAGAAGTTTAATTTTTTTTAATACCAGCAGAGTAATTTATAAACTGTCTAGTAAATATGTTTAGAAAAAATCATGGCATCTGGGACCCTGAGAAGCAGGAGACGCATCCCACTATGGAACTGTCCATCTGAAATAAGAGGCTGCCTGCAATAGGCCAGGCTGGAGACATCTCAGTAGCTCTTTGTATAAAACAGTTCCTACTTCTCCTCAACTTAACCCTGGACAATGGCTGTATAGATTTCATTTGTGTGTGACCTTGGTGTACATATTTCTTCTACATAGCTGACTTTCCTATTTCTTCCTCCTTCTGCTGTGATGGATTCTGTGAAACTAGATGTTTCTTGATGTAATAATTCTTAAACAACTGGAAATTGAGGCACAGGGGCACAGCAGAGCACAGTCGTAATGGTCAAGGTGCATGCTGTGTGTTCTCATCTTGGAAACAATGCAATAATTAATCTAGTGTTCCAGATTAATGCTTGACCTGCAAAGTTTGAAAAAAGTTAAGAAATGAATTAGAGCCAACATTGAGACCCCAAAAAGTAAAATGATACTTAAGTTATGAAATAAGTTTTTCAATACATTTGAGAGTGCTTCCTGGACAAGAAAGTATAAAATGCATAAAATTATAAACTAGTAAAACTAAGTCAAAATACTGGTATTCGTAGGAGAGTCGTTGTGTGCAATGTGCAGGAACAGAAAACTAAAGGAACTACTGAGTTAAGGGTTTACTTGATTCTTTCTGGCCACTGCCTGGAAGATTTGCCCATGTCATTTATCATTAGAGCTTCAAAGGAACATACAAGGAGTTGAACTCAGAGCTCTGAGCTCTGAAGTATAAGTTAAAATTTAAGGTTTACATAATGGTACCTTTGCAACTATTATTATTAAATTGGCCACAGGCATGGGAATGCAAGAAACTTGAAACATTAGGGAACAATAAAAATTCATAGTTCTTTATGGGTTATAGTTATTTTTTAAATTTGATTTGGCAATATTTATACAGTTTTTTCTACCTGCTTTTGGAGGATCAATAAAAGACTGGTGTAAGAGGAGGGGTAGTGAGCAATGAGTGACTGTGCCAGTGTGAGAGCATGAATGAGCATATGTGTGTTTGTGTGTGTGGGGGAGACAAACAGGGGGGAGGGGAAGCCTGAGAAGAACATGTGAAGAGTGAGTAAAGAGAGAATGTGAGGTCTGTATGGAGAATACATATGTGAGTGAAAGGAGAGTGCATGTGGTGTGTGAGGTATTTGTGAGGCGTGTATGAAGAGTGTGTGTGAAAGTGAAAGGGGAACAAACAGGGATGTGCATGAGTGTGGGAGTTCAAGAAAAGAAAAGTGCAAAGAAGAAAAGGAGAGTGCACAAAAGATTACAGAGTGTGTGCAGCCTCAAGCTTCAGGCAAGGAAGGAGATAAAGAGAACATAACAGAAAGAGAAAGAGAAAGAGAAAGAGAGAGACAGAGACAGAGACAAAAAGAAAGAAAGACAGAGAGAAACTTAGAGAGAGACAGAGACAGAGAGACACAGACAGAGACAAAGACAGAGACACAGAAGAGAAAGTAACTTTAAGCCTTGAAAAATTGCCTGTTAGCTTGTATCCAATAATTAGTCTGTGTTTATTTATTATGCTCCTTCCAGATACCCCTGCTTCCAGTTGAAAACTCCAATCCTGTGTTGAGGCTGGACCCTGACAGTATATCAGTCAGTCTGGGTATATTATTTCTTTTTGTTCCATTTATATAATTATTTATTTATTTTATATACAAACTATAGCCCCCTGCTACCAGTACCCTCCTCAGATGACCCCTCTTCCTTCTCTGTTTTGACTCATTTGCTTTATCATTTTTTTAAAATAATTTTAGGCAAGATTGTATTTGATTTTTTTGATATTATATTTTAATCCTGATATCTCTACCTCCCCTTTCTTCGCCAACTCTTCCATATACACCAGGCTACTTTTCTTTGAGTTTACATCCTCATATAAATAAATTGTTTTTATATACATATATTATATATATATACATATATTTTAAAATATAACCCACTGAAACTATGTAATCTTTCTCATATACATTTTCTGTACTATTTAGCACTGGACTTCCATGGGGAAGTTCACAACTCCTGCTTCTAGCGTCATTCAGTTACCTGGCATTGTTTTTTGTTTGTTTGTTTGTTTGTTTATTCATTGGTATGGTTGAAGCTTCATAGGCTACTTTTTATTGCAGTTTTGTATGATTTTGATAGGTACTGAAATGGTTGTTTAAAATTGAATGTTGAGTACACATGAATGAAATTCAAGAAAATTTTCCCTTGAATGTCATGTTCTCTTTGGAAGAATCTATCATACAAAATTAAGCAATAAACATTTTGTCTTAGTTAATTGAATTATTTCCTTAGTTGTGGTATAAATGTTTCTCATACATTGATTTTGGCCATGTATTAAAATAAGTATAAATGTGGAATGGAAGGTGATAAGAAAAGTGATTATTTACCATTTTAAATACTCTGATGATAAAACATATTAGCAAAAAATTTCTAAATATACATTGTAAGATTTAAAAACTCATAATCAAATTTGCTGGATTGAATATTTGTATAGGAATTATATACCCACATTATTCACATAGGTGTGCATTAATTGATAATGTTTGTTAATACCAGTTAAATATAAATATTGGTCAGTATTTTTATGTGCTCACTAAAATATACATTTGACTGGGCTTTACTTTAAAAAATAACATCCTTTTAAGCAAAAAAAAAAAAAAAAAAAAGCTTTTTACCTGTGTTGTGGTAAATATTTGTATGCCCCAGTTAGTGTAGGCAACAGGAAGACATCTCAGAGTGTCAGGAGCTCATCCTGAGAAATTTAACATTTTATTCATCTTGAAATAAGGGAATTCATTTTTTGTATTTTATCATGATTTCTGAATATTATGAAACACTTAAGCATAGACTTACAATTTCACACTCATGTGTATCAAGATATGCAAATTACGGTGGACATGATATCCGTTGATTCGCTCACTACTGATCTGAGAATTTTTCCCTTTGGCTGTAGCTGGAAGATCAAATCATTGAAGCATTTTGGGGACATTGATCAAGGTTCCAATTTCATTACCTTAGTTGCACTTACCTGAAATGTCCCTCTTAATGCAAGTGGGAGTCTTGCCTCTGGAACTCTGAGATCCTATGATGAGAGTAAATTTTCCTATCTCAGGGCACACATGTTAATTTTCAAATTTGTAATCACACCCATGCTCAGTTAAATCTTCTAATCCATACACTCATATCACTCAGGTACTTAAATAATAAGTGTTAAAATACAGTCCTTACATATATGGTTTGCTAGGGATAAGAGAATGATTCTCTGATATGTTTAAATGAAATGCTGTTTCAATTATATGTTTGTCTTTGTATGTCTATGAGTGAGTACCTATTTTTGTGTACCCTATAACTCATGCTAAATTTAAGAAAAAAATAAAATCTAAGAAAAAGACATACAAAGTTAAATAAGTCTGAAATTAAAGAGGACATCAGGCATTCAGTGAAAATGTCATATCTCTTAATCATGAAAACAATGATGTTAAGAAGGAAAAGTGGGAAAGGAAATGGTGTCCTTGTATATTTTTTATGAAAAACAAAGTGAAAATTACTTTGGGTTCTTCTAACATCTTATTTAAGTATGAAGTGTATTATACCATAGAAATGCTTGACTTTCTCCCATGATGGTGCCTTTGTGGGAAAGTGGTCTGTCAGCAGGATGTTTAAATGGGCTCTCCTATTTAACTCTCACTTTACAGCTCAAGAGAGTACAACTACATCTTTAAACTTAATACCTTCTGAGTTGTAACAAGCAAGGCAAATCTATAAAATGAAAGTCTCTGGAAGCCAAACTATCAGTACATGAGAAACCATTTCATCACTTTTTAAAAAATGTGAACTCTACTGACAATATTGCTGAAGAATGAGAAGAAACACTGGACCAAAATGAAGCAAACTGAATTTGCTGTCTTCCAAGCTCCAGAGATAAACATGTAAAATCACATTACTGACAGCTGGTGATGAAATACTTTCTGGACACCTAAGGTAGTAAAGATTTAGTGGAGAGTTTTGTCTCCAGGCAATTTATTAAGCTGCCAGGGGCCAAAAATATTTTACATTGGAATTTTCCTAAAATTGCTTTTAGGGTTAAAGAATAAGTGTGCTTAAATTGAAAATCTTTCTTTTTCCTGATAGTAAAGAAAACAATAAAATAATTAAAGACTTGGTCTTTTTTTTTGTTCCTCTCTATGCTCCAAATTACGTACTATTTCTTAAGCTGTACTTTAATAAAATTCAAGCTAAGTTAAATAAAAGTCTTTGGTTTTTAGTGCTAAATTTGCTGATTTGCATTAAACAAAAATAAAATGTGCTTACATTTATATTTAGCCCAAAAATAACTTCAACAAAAAGATGTACACTTGTAGTTACTATCCAACGTAAGGGGCTCATTTATTTTCCTGTATACAGACAGGATACTTTATTGCACCTGAAGGAAAATAGAGGGATAAGAAGAGTGAGTAGTTTTCTGTTGTTGCTTTTTGTTTGGCTTTGTTTTATTTAGTTTTGCAAGTTGGTTGTATTACTTCAGCAGTACTTGGATAATGCATTTGTAACCCTTTAGCTCCTTAGGAGAAAGCCTGATTTGTTGGATGTAATGCTGGGTTCCAGACTGACAACTGGAATACAAATACTTATTGGACTGCCCAAGTGTATAAATCATTGATAGATAATTAGTATTTACTCAAGGAGCTTGCAATTATCTCCTATTTCAGTTGAGTCACAAAAAACTAGCAGTATACACTAAGTCATTTTGTAGGTCTCTTTAGCACCAATGCAGGTGTTAGACTCATTAAAAAGTGCAAAAGGCTATAGATTATCATAGAGAATTACAGAAAATAATTTTTTCCCATTCTGATTTCAAATAACAACCAGAATATTTAGATGTTTTTCTTCTCTTATACATTATGTTCTACTTAATTTTTCCCTCCTTTCACACTTCAGGGTACACCTCTCCTCCACACTTCCCCTCCCTAGACTCACTTTTCCTTTGTTTCTCTTCAGAAAAAAGAATGCCTCCCAAGGATATCAAACAAACATGGTATAACAACACGCAACAAGACTAGGTACACACATTCTATATTTTTAAAATTAGTTTTATCTCCATCTTTAACCACTGTAAATTTTGAAGGCAGGATAAATTATGCATGTAAGGTTTTACAGCTGGGTTGGTTTACAGACTCTCCATTGGACGTCTTGCCTTGTTACAGAAGATGGCCAATTCATGAGGATCAACATCTCTCATTGATAGGAGTCTTATGTGTAATCACCCACATAAATTCCTGGTAGTTTCCATTTGTGGTTTCATGTCTCTATGCTAGTGAGGGCAGGCCCAAGATAAGGCAAGGCCTGTGATTGGGCAGTTAAAATGAAAGGTGGAGGCAAAATTTTGAGAAATAGGAGAGATAGTAGATAAGAAACCAAGATGGAAATTCAAGAGTCCTCTTTTAGCCCTCCTTTTTACTTGGCTATTTTGGTCTGTACTTTGTATAATGGTAATCCTGCACTTTATAACTAATATCCACTTGTAAGTGAATAAATACCATGTTTATCTTCTTAAGTCCAGGTTACATCACTTAGGATCTTTTCTGGTTGTTATGGATTTTAAAGGCTGAGTAATACTTCATTGTGTAGACATGCCACATTTTCTTTATTCAATCTTCACTTGAGGGACATCTGAATAGAGGAGAGCAATAGTCCTTGTCGTATTTTAGTTTGACAGTTTGTTATATGAACAAAAATAGAATAGCTGGGTTTTGAGGCAGATAGAGACCAAATTTTCTCAGAAATAAAAAAAAAATGATTTTCAAAGTTGCTGTATATGTTTGCTCTCCCATGAGCAAGAGAGCAGTGCTCACCTTGCTCCACATCCTTGCCAACATGTGTTATTTATTTATTTTTTTTTTTACCATTAGGCATTTGTCTTAGTTAGGGTTTCTATTCCTGCAAAAACATCATGACAAAGAAGCAAGTTGGGTAGGAAAGGGTTTATTCAGCTTACACTTCCACATTACTGTGCATCACCAAAGGAAGTCAGGACTGGAACTCAAGCAGGTCAGGAAGCAGGAGCTGATACAGAGCCCATGGAGAGATGTTGCTTACTGGCTTGCTTCCCCTGGCTTTCTCAGCCTGCTTTCTTGTAGAACCCAAGTCCACCAACACAGGGATGGCACCACTCAAAATGGGTTGGGCCCTCCACCCTTGATCACTAGTTGAGAAAATGCAATGCACCTGGATCTCATGGAGGTATTTCTGCAACTGGGGCTCCTTTCCTTGTGATAATTCTTGCTTGTGTCAAATCAACAGAAAACCATCCAGTACAGAGTATTCTTGACTGTGTAAAATGGAATCTCAAACTTGTTTTGATTTGTATTTTCTATATTACTAAGGCTGCTGAACATTTTTTTCAGTGCTTCTTGACTATTAGAAATTCTACTGTTGAGAACTCTGTTTAGATCTATATCTAGTTTTTAAAAATTTTGTTATTTGGTTTAATGGTGTTTATTTCCTCTTGTGCTTTTTTATACATTTTGAATATGCATTTGTACACAATTTTTTATACCATTTTGGATACATCTGTTTAATGTGGTATTTGGTTCCCATTTTGATAGCTGCTATTTACCTCTTGATGGTGTCCTTTGCCTTGTAGGATCTTTTCAGTTTTAAGAGGTACTGTTTATTAACTGTTGTTCTTAGAACCTGAGCTTTGGTGATTGGTTTGAGAAGTTTTCTCCTATGCCAATGTGTTCAAGGCTATTCCCCACTTTCTCTTATATGAATTTTAGTTTTTCTGGTTTTATGTTAAGCTCATTGAGGCACTTAGACTTGAGTTTTGTACTGGGTAATAGAAATGGATCTTTTTGCATCCCTCTGAGGGAAATCATCAAGTAAAATGAGCACTTTTTGTTGAGGATGCTTCCCCCACTCATTATTTTTGGCTTCATTGTCAATATCCCAGTGGCCATAAGTGTCTGGATGCACTTCTGCATCTTCAGTTCCGTTCTGCTGATCTACATGTTTGTTTTTATGCTGTTTTATTAAAATTTCTCTGTATTACAGCTCAAAATCAAGGATACTTTGATTATATTTTTCTATATTTTTAAAGGATTTATTCATGTTGTTATTGACGGCCTCTATCATTTTTTCAAGATTGGCTTTAAGATAATTTTCTTGTGCTTCAGTTGTTTAGGATATTAATGTCTTTCTGTAGTAGAAGACCTAGACTATCATGGTACTACTGTATGTCCGTGGCTTTTGATGTGTGTGTTCTTATGCTTGATTTTAACCCTCTGATTGTCCCTCACATCTGTAGGCTTCCCTGAATACAGGCAGAGATGTGGACAGAAAAATAAAGAATATTGAACAAGGTATATTTTATGGCACTTGGCAGTGTTTTATGGGGACGTGGGAGGCAGGGGTTTGGAAATGAGTGTTTTATCTAATTGTCCCTCATGCTGGTAGTCTTCCAGGAATGCAAACAAAGTTTCAAGTTGAAAAATGAAGCACATGGGGCTAGTTGACTGTTACTGATGTTGGGTGTGCCTTAAGGGGACTTATGAGGGAATTAGTAGGCAGGTGCTTGGAGTAGATTGAGCAGGACCCTTTACCTGGGAAAGGCTTGAGTTTACTTTGCCTCCAGAGTTCTACAATTAATGGAATGCACCATAGGGTTTCATTTGCTAACCAGTCTACACTAAAATATATTTAAAAGAATGTTCTTTGGGAATCCTAAAAAAAATGCTCTCACTGAAAAAGAATGATGAGCTAGGAAGGTGTCAACTATATGATTAAGCTTATGGCACCATAGCTGTCTAATGCAAAATTGAAAAATTAGAATAAATAATCTATAAATAGAGATAACAACTTAAATTTTCAAGACTTCCATTTTGTTAAAAATAGTGAAGAGTAAATGTCTGATGCTTGTGTCCATTAATGCTTAAATTTAATTATCAGAAATGAAAACATGACATTTGAAATAAATAGTTTGAATACAAATTTGGGACATAGTGAAAGATATAAATGTAGAAAATACAACTAGAATTAATTATACTAAAGTCATAATAGAAGACATCAATACATGGTGCGATGAAAGCATAACTTTCTATGCATTTTGGACATGTTTTAAAAATTTCTTGATATAATTTTTTCTCTCTAACTATAAAGTAGTATAAAGTTATTAAAATATATATTATATATATAGTATATATGAATTTAACCCACCAATACCTGAAGTATTAAGTGAATTTATAGCTAATATTTGATAAACAACTAGAAAAATGAGAAGTATCAAAACCCCAGTCTTTAATATAAACTTTGTGCATTTCTGTTTGTCTGACAACGAGTATGTACATTCCATACCACAAAGGTAGAGGTCAAAGGTCAACTTTTGGAGGTTAGATTATTGTAGAAGAGTAGGTAAAAATATTCTAAGATCCAGAAGCAGTGGATGACTCATACAATGGTGTTTTCTGAACACAGAAGAACAATAGTACAGATAAATCCATAGTTGCTGTGATAGTCAGTATAAGATCTTGATAAGCTCAAGAAGCACAATATTATAGCATACACAGGTGTATTTGCCTCAAAGCCCCACCTCTATTTATGAAACTTTTGACAATTAGTAACGTTGCCAATAGCTGGAAGAAGGGTATTTAGTTTTCATGGATAAGTCCATTTGAAGAATATACTGGAAAGTGACATATTCAAGAGTTTATCAACAGCTCAAGTGGTACTTTATGGGTTTAAAATAAAAAGAAGTTGTAAAATCAGAAGAATAAAGAAAGAATAGATCAAAAAGGAATGATAGGAGAGGATGAATTCATAATACCACATAGAAAATTTGAAGTGATATAATAAGATTAACAAAAGTGCTAGAGTAACCTACATAATCATACTGACCTGAACTTGAACCTTAGAATGTACACAATAAAAGAGGATAACTGACCATGCCAAAACTTCAGTTTGGCGAGGCTTAAATATTTTAACACAGAAAATTAAACAAAAAATATATACAGAACTTTTACAGAACCTAAGCTTAATCCTCAGCCATATTCTTTTATGTCAAAAAGGACACTGACTCTCTAGTCCCCATTTTAATTTTGGAAATCAAAATTACACTTAATATTTTCTTTGGTGACTTGATATCAAATACACACATTCTCTAAGTGAAATAATAAATATATATATTATATATTATTTTTAGCATTTGTTAATTGCATAGGATAAGTTTTTTTTTGACATATACACATATGTATATAATATACTTTGATCATAATATTTTTTACTACACATTCTTAAGAAAAAGACATTGAAAAATTTATCCACAAGTTAACAAAGCAACAATAATAACCTTCTACTTTATGATAACACAAAAAAGGTCATTCTGGAGGTTAAAATTAATAATAGAAGACTAAATATAAATCAATTCTCTTCTCTGTTATATTCTAAACAACATTGTTTATAATTGGAATAAGCAAAATGTGAAGAGTACATACAAAGTCTTATGGTTAAACTTTGAAATTAAATGTCATAAAGATACAAAGAAACTGAATAAAACATCAAATACTGAAATATGCCAACAAATGAGAATATGAAATTAAGTCAATATATCCTTCAAATTAAATGTTCAAAATCTCTTCGAAGGGGAGGTACATAATGGAATAATCAACAAAGTATTTGTAAGTGAAATACACAGCCATAGTTCTTATCCATGTCCACAGGAGTCAAAAAAGTCATTCCTACCTGACAGAAAGCACAACCATCATGGTATTTAAAGATCAATAATCAGGGTAATCCTGAAACATGGCCAATGTTGACATACTAGTTTTTAACTCAGTCATTAAAATTAGTTCCAGGTACTAAGAAATGAAAGCCAACGTGTATAGAAATATGCAAGTGTTTCCCAGAGAGACAAAACCTGATACAGGAGGAAAACCTCCAAAGCAGGCCAAGTCCTTGAATTGCCAACATTAGAGGTCATTGATTTTCTGCATGTGTATGATCATGCCCCAGGCAGTTTGTCCAGTTACTAGCTGAGGACACAGCCACAGCTAAGAGCACATGCCTATCATTAATTACTTTATGATTTGTAAATGACAAGAAGATCAACCAAGAGTCATTGTGCAGATCTGTGTAAGCAGCAATAAGTGGCACTGAGTGACCCTGGGGAAGAAAGTCAAAGATGGTTTGCATGAGGAAATGACTCTTCATTTAGGCCTTGAAGAATAAATAGGATTCTGTGACTGGTGGCTGTATTCACTTCTTTTACAATGCAAATGTTCTGTCCTCTGACAGTTTACATTTCTGAAATCTACATTAATTAAATACAACTTGTACAAAATCCAGAAGCTAATTAGTAAATGACCTAAACACCTTTGTTCTGATTCTTTATATATCAATAGCTTTCCAGGATTTAATGTTTTAAATTCTCTCATCATGTGGAACTTCCCTTTTCTTCATCTTTGATGGGATTCCCTGTCCTAGTGTCCTTGTGTCGTGCTATTCTGTGTCTATTGGGTTTGTTTGGGCTTTCCTTTCTACTTCTTGCATATCTTTATTAAAACTTATTTTTAATAATAATAACAACCAGTTTATGAAATCTCAGATCAGTTCTAAGCATTATACACTAAAAAGGACTCCATGCATACACTGAAAGCACATCAATGAATGTTTAACGTACATTAAGAATAAGGCTCTCTTGGATGTAAAACGTGGCTTCAATTATTTGAAGGGCTGCTGTGTGATATAAAAGGATTACATTTATTCTGTGTTTCCAGGAGGAAGAGATAGCATCAAAGACCAGAATTTTAAGAAGATATATATATTTGGATCAATTTGAGAACGGCATTCAAAGAATTGGGTTGGTTAAAAATATTGAATTGTTCAGGATATAGGAAATTTTCGGGGCATTAAAAGACTGTCAAACACAGGTTGAGTGACAATTTGTTCAGTCAATAAACTAGGAAATGGAGCATCAGATAAAGGAAGAATCTTATAGCTTTCAAAGTCTATTGCAATGCACACATAATATTGTGCTACGATCCCCATAGTGTTTCCATTGTTCTCTCAATCCAAGCATATCTCTAACGTAATTCATCACGTTCCTCTTAAGTTGCTTTCCAGATGGCTTCCCTTCTGATCCAAGGATTATCTCTACACACATCATCACACACCCTAGAAACTGCAAATCCATCTCCAGCTCACTTCTTACTCTTTCATTGTTCAGTATCTAACCAGTCATGCAGTCCACATACTGGTCCCTTGGGAAAACCTATTTCATTTTCCATTTATTCTTTTGAGCCTTCCCTAGCACTCCAGGAAGGAAGGCATAAATTTTCTATAACTGAGTATAACTTAAGATTCTGTCCCCATGATGTACTAGGAAGTAGAGCCCATCTTAGCTTTAATGTCTTCCCTGTAAAATAAATATATTAATAACAGCAACAAATAAAACTAAATCATTTAAACTAATTTTAGATCATACTAACATCAGTTAATCAGCTTCTGCTTTGCTAAGGGATGCATATTTTTAATAACATAAGCCCTTTATCTACCAATGTTAGCACACTCTTTAAAATGAACTAGCTTTTTAAAAAATATTTGCAGGTCAGTTTAATCTTGAAAGCACATTTATAATTCTTTTACCTATGCTTTGCTATTTATGTTATTTCCTGCATTATCCCATTGGTAATATACCATTCCATATATTCTTCCTAAAAATAAAGCCCTGCTTTTTAATTGTATATTATATATTACCTGTAAGTATAATTCACTTAATTTTTTTACTTTGTTTTTCTGAATTTTGTTTGTTACAATACATTTTGCTCATATTTCTCTGCTTGACTTTTTTAGGTACACTTGTCTTTCCCGATGTACCTAATTTTGTGTCCTTATTTGTTGTTTTTATTGTTATTACTTTTAGTTTATTTATCAAGTTTGTGCCATTCACATATTCTTTCAAGTTTCAGCTTTCATTGGAATATGACTGACTTCTCAGGAACAACAATCTTCAACAATACTGACTCTCACTATCTCAGCCACTGTCAAATATCAATAGCTTTATGGTTAGATATAAGATTTCATGTGCACCTCACCTTTCAATTCTTGGAGTTGGTCTTAATTGACCTTGCACAGGCCTTATTTGTACTGTAGCAGTTGCTGTAAGTTTCTAACTGCAGATGCCCTGCGGTATCAGGATACTCTTTCATCATATTCATTATCTATTACTAACTTTGGCCCTTTCTATATTTTTGTCCTTTCTTCTACAACACCTTGGAAGGGTGAGCTATGATATAGACATACAGTTTATGACTGAGTACTTAGAGATTTGTTTTTTTTTTTCCTCTACACCTTGTCCATTATGGTTGTTTGAATATGGTTGACCCAGCGAGTTGTACTGTTGGGATATGTGGTCTTGTTGGAGTAGGTGTGGCCTTGTTGGAAGAAGTGTGTTACTGTGGGTGAAGGCTTTGAGACCCTTTTCCTAGCTTCCAGGATGACAACAATTTTTTCCTCTTTGCCTTCAGAAAAAGATGTAGAAATCTCAACTTCTCCAGTGCTATGCCTGCTTAGATGCTGCCATTCTTCCTGCCTTGATAATAATGGATTGAACCTGTAAACCTGTAAGCCAGTTTTAATTTAAGGTTGTCCTTTGGAAGACTTGCCTTGGATACAGTTTCTCTTCACAGAAATGGAAGGAAACCTTAACTAAGACAGCCAGATATCAGTCTCTGTGTTGATTATCATCCACTTGATTGAGAAATGCATTAATTCTTTATCAGATGTACAGTATTTTGGACTAAAAATAGGCTTTATATTACTTTATATATTTAAGATGGAGTAAAATAACCATAAGAGTGAAATCTGACATGCCAACCATATTTGATGACAGCATTTGAAAATTGTGTGTGTGTGTGTGTGTGTGTGTGTGTGTGTGTGTGTTTGTGTGTAAAATGTTGAATCAGCATGGTTTCTTTTTAGCTCAGTTTATGTCAGTAAAAGGTTGTTTCCTGTTATGAGAAATTATTTTTTCTTCATTTATCTATCAGTTTTGAAGCATATTCTCATTATATAGCCCAAACTTGTCAATGTACACGAGTGTTTTTATCAACACAGGCTTAGCATTACATGTGCATAACAATATCTCAGTTAATACTTGATGGAACAAATTCCATCAATTTTTTTCAGCTCTAGTGTGGTATCTTTTCTTCAGTAGATGTGCTACAACTTATAACAGTGAATAAGATATTTCAAGAAAAAAATTAAAAATGTGGTTGCTTTTAGATTATAGCAATTGTGTATCATATACCATTCTGATATATTTTTGTGTGAATCTCTATAGAATAGCCTATATTTTTTTTACTATTATCTCTATTTTTTCCTATTATTTTAGATATTTTATGTATTTGCATTTCAAATGTCATCTTCTCCCCCTCTGTCTCATACCTCCTCCCCTTCCCCCTGCTTGAATGAAGATGCTTTTACTCCCACTCACCTACACCCACCTCAATACCCTGGCATTCCCCTAAACTAGGGAAACAAGCCTCACAGGACTAAAGGCTTCTCCTTCTATTATGGCCCACAATGGCATCCTCTGCTATATATGTGGCTGGAGACATGGGTCTCTCTGTGTAAACTCATTAGTTGGTGTTTTAGTCACTGGGAGGTCTGTGGGAGTGTTTTGTTGGTATTGTTGTTCTGGAGTTGCAAAACCTTTCAGATCCTTCAATCCTTTCTCTAGCTCCTCCATTAGTCTCCCCCTGCTCAATCATATGGTTAGCAGCAAGCATCCTCATTTGAATCAGTAAGGTTCTATCAAAGTATCTCAGGATACAGCCATACCAGGATTCTGTGGGCAAGCAATTCTTGGCATCAGCAAGAGTGACTGAGTTTCATGTCTATACATGGGATGGATCCCTAGGTGAGAAAGTCTCTGGATGACCTTTCTTTCAGTACCTGCTCCACAATTTTTTTGCTGTATTTTCTCCCATGTGTATTTTGTTTTCCCACATAAGAAGGGATGAAGCATCCATATTTTGGCCTTCCTTCATCTTGAAGTTAATGTGGTCTGTGAATTGATTCTTGGATATTCTAAACATTTGGGCTAATATGTCTTTATCAATGAGTGCATCCCATGTGCATTTTTTAAAATGTTTTTTTGTTTTGTTTTGTGACTGGATTACTTCACTCAGAATATTTTCTTATTTTATCCATTTTCATAAAAATTTCATGTAGTCATTTTTCTAATAGCTGACTACTACTCCATTGTATGTGTGACGTTTTAGGTATCCATTCCTCTGTTGAAGGACATCTGGGTTCTTTCCAGTTTCTGTTAAATCCATTTTGTCCATAACTTCTTAGTTTCACTGTCTCTGGCCAGTTTCTGCTTCCATGATTTGTCTGTTGATGAGAGTAGGGTGTTGAAGTCTCCTACAGTTATACCATGCTGTGTAATACATGCTCTGAACTTTAGTAGAGTTTCTTTTATGAATGTTGGTACCCTTGTATTTGGGGCATAGATGTTCAGGATTGATAGTTCATCTTGATAGACTTTTACATTTGATGACTAAAAAGTGTCATTCCTTAGATTTTTTTGTGACTTTTGGTTGAAAATCTATTATAGTCAATATTAGGATGGCTACTCCAGCTTGTTTTTGGGACCATTTGCTTGGAAAGATATTTCCAGGCCTTTTTTTTTCTCTGATGTAGTGTCTGCCTTTGTTGCTCCAATAAGGTTCCTGTATGCAGCAAAATGCTGGAACCTATTTATATATCCATTCTGATAGTCTATTTCTCTTTACTGGGGAAGTTAGTCCATTAATGTTAAGAGATATTAAGGAATAATGATTGCTGTTTCCTTTTATTTTGTTTATATATATATATATATATATATATATATATATATATATATATATTTGGCAAAAAGATTATTTTCTTGCTTTACTTACAGTGTAGTTTCTCTACTTCTATTGGAGTTTTCTATCTATTATTCTTTGTATGGCTGTATTTGTGGACAGATATTGTATAAATTTGGTCCTTTGCTGAAATATCTTGGTTTCTCCATCTATAGTAACTGAGAGTTTTACTGGATATAGTAACCTGGGCTGACATTTGTGTTCTCTTAGGGTCTGTATGATGTTTATCCAGCATCTTCATGTTTTCACAGTTTTCTGTTGAGAAGTCTGGTGTAATTCTCATCAGTCTGCCTTTATAAGTTATTTCTCCATTTTCCCCTACTGCTTTTAGTATATGTTTTTTGGTTTGAACATTTGGTATTTTGACTATTACGTGTCAGGAGGAATTTCTTTTCTGGTCCAATCTATTTGGAGTTCTGTAGGCTTCTTGTATGTTCATGGTTATCTCTTTCTTTAGTTTAGGAAAGTTTTCTTCTATAATTTTGTTGAAGGCATTTAATTGGTCTTTTATTTGGGATTCTTCAGTCTTCTATACTTATTATTTTTAGGTTTGGTATTCTCAATGTGTCTTGGATTTCCTGAATGTTTTGGGTTTTGAACTTTTTAATTTTTACATTTTCTCTGACTGTTGTGTCAATGCTTTTATGTTATCATCAGCCCTTGAGATTCTCTCTTGCATCTCTTCTATTCTGTTGGTGATGCTTGCTTCTACAATTTCTGACCTCTGTTTTTGGTTTTCTATATCCAGGGTTGTCTCTCTTTGTGTTTTCTTTATTGTTTCCATTTCCCTTATTAGATCTTGGACAGTTTTGTTCAATTTTTTCATCTGTTTGCTTGTGTTATTCTAATTGTTTGTGCTTGTTTATCTGTGTTCTTCTCTATTGCTTTAAGGTAATATTCATGAGCTTCTCAATGCCCTCTATAATCAACATGAGGCAGGATTTTAAGTCCAAATCTTGTCTTTCTGCTGTGTTGGCATATATACTAATTGCAGTGGTGGGAGAGCTGGGTTCTGATGTCCCCAGGTTTTCTTCATTTCTGTTGCTTAGAATCTTACACTTCCCTCTTACCATTTTCTTATCTTTGATGTGAGTTGATTTTGTTGTCTCTGAGTGGACATGTCTCTCCTGTGCCTCTGTTGGCTGTCTGCTCTAGAGGGAGATTTGTTCTGGGTGTTCAGCTCTCTGTGGGCAGGCTGTGAGTTCCTGATTGTAATGGGACAGCAAACTGAGCTCAGGGTACAAACTGAGTCCTGAAGGGTACAGACCCAAGAAATACTGAGAACCCTGTGCCCTTAGAGTTTCCCTAGATCTCTCCCCAGATAGTGAGTTGAGAGTGTGGGCTCACCTTTGGGCTGAGGAGGGAGAGCAATTTGCTTCTCCTCTGGGTGTTTACCTCTCTGCGGCAGGCTGAGGGTCCTAATGGCTGTGTCAATTATTATTATTTTTTAAGAATAAAAATGTACAATGTTTAAACATTTGATATTTCATGTATTTATGCCATCATGCAAAACTGTTCTGTTCTTCATAATCTCCATCCATGCTTTAAACTGAGAAACGCTATCATAATTTTTATATTATTATTCATATGATGTGCACTAAATTAAAAAAAAACATTACCCCTGTTAAATAATTCCTTTAAATCTTTATTCTCTTTATGAATCAACCATGTCCTCAGTATTTAAGATAATTTTATATGAGAAAATATTTTTAAAATTATTAGGTGAATTATTGGAGATACATATATATCTATATATATATATAGATAAATAGATATATAAATAGAGATATTTCTCTCTCTCTCTTTCTCTTTCTCTCATATATATATATCATGAATGTCCATGTAGTGTGATTAGATTTTAATATTAATTTTGAATTTGTGGTACATTCTCCTGTCTTCTAGAACTTCCTCTGAATAATTCATATTATTCAGTAGAATTCTTCCTAATTCATCATCACTAAGGCCTTAATTGTATGGACTGAATATAAAGGAGGTTTCCACTTATGGAATGAATGAATTCATTCTAAGTGGAAAAGGATCTTAAACTTAATTTCTTCTCAAGGTTTTATACTTAGAAGATTGGGAAACAACAAAGGACTTGTTTCTTTTGTCATTTTCTTTAAAAAAAAATAGAGAAGTATATATGTTTTTCGATGGTTTATTAGAAAATTTTGAAAACCAAGAAATTTTTAGTACTCACTTTTTTATGTGTCTCTAGATTGATGTTTGATATAATTTTTTACCATTGAGAAAAACTTATTTCTGAATCCCATATTTTAAATTATGTCTTTTCATGGTTGCACTTAAATGTCCTTGCTACTCAAAGATTTCTCTAAGGACATATAGATTTTCAAAAATATTTTAGGCATTCTTTTCTTTCTTATTCCCCTTTCTATACCCCCTTACAAACTTTTTTCCTCCATGAGGGAAAGTAATGAGCCTTAGGGGGTTTTCTCCTACATTTGAAAACTACTGAAATTCTTCATTTGGTTGTATAATTGTGAGAGTTAATAACTACAGCATCAGGAGAAGTCTAATCCCAACACATGAATAATTATTTATGACTTTGATGTTACTTATGATTTCAGTGCACCACCCATAATTTAAATTTCATAGAAAAACCCACCCACTCCAGAGAGCACATGTTTTTCTATCTTGGCCTGATTATAACAGGTGTGGTAGGAAATTAATAAGTAGTTAAAAAAACATATTTTCTCTATGAAAAATTGGTTGTTGTTCAAAAGTTTCAAATCAATCTTTTGAATACTTTCAGCCATTGACATATTTAGAAAATTTATTTTTTATATCTCACATTTTTTTTGAAAATCTCAATAGAATAATTAATTGTAAACATAAAACAATACTATATTTTTACTAGCAGTTTAAAGTGCAATAACATGTATAGGAAAATTAATGCATTTATTAAAATATCTGTAACTTCTTTTTTCTAAAATAAATAAATAATAAAAAAAGAAATAAGAGAAATATAACTATAAATTTATTGTTGCCAGAGCTTAGATATATCAAGTTGGAAGCTAGAAATCCTTAAAAGGACTATTTATGGAATATTCTCTTATTTTGTTTTACATGTACTTTATGCTCATTGTAACTATTAAGATTTCAATGCATACTATAAAACCTTTAAAAAATCAAGTACTGACTAAAAAATATATTCATACAGTTTTATGTAAAAATTATTTTAAAATCTGAAAAAAAGTACTGACAAAAATGTATTGTATAATTTTATGCAAACAAAGCTTAAAAATGTACATTTATCTTTGTTTTGTAAAATAAAGTTGTTAAAAAAAGAAACAAAAATTTCTAAATCTTTCATGTTTAAAAATAATACAAAATATTTGTATGTATATTATTCTTCCAACATTAAAATAAAGAGGCAATTCTAACATCTTTTTGATTCAATCTGTTGATGGCAAGTGTAGTTAGGATTTTATAAAATATAAAATATAAGTACTAATTACCTCATGACATGTATTTTAAGAATAAACGTGAAAAGAGAAACAAACATTTAGAAATAAATCCAAATATTGACACTATCTATTATATAAAATTTTTATATTTTCCTGATGTCCGTTATTATGCCATAAATATTATCAGAAATAGATACATGTATATATATATATATATTATAACACACACACATATATATGTGTATATACATATATACATAAATATTTATATATAAACTCACATGTTTTATCTATTTTACCACAATTCAATATATTTTACTGACAAAATGTATATTAGAATAAAATAAATAATTATGGTACAGGTAACATTTTCTGTGTTCTCTATATGAAAGAATAGTTTACTAAATTTTCTAATGTGTTATTACATTAAACTATACTTTCAAGGTTTACGATGTATCTATAGAGTCATAGAAATATTTTCATGACATTCAAAGTGAATAACGTCTGCTCTAAAACATCTCAGATTTCTTTGCCTGTGACTACACTCTTCTATATTTCTTACATATGTAAAATGAACTTTTTCTTCTGTCATAGTTAATAATATTTCTTTTCTTTTTTTCTGTTCCCTTTTTTATTTATCTGAAAATAATGGCATATATGAGGTAATGGCATAAATGAATTTCCTCCGGAGGAATTCGGTCATTATGAATCAAGCTGCAGTTCTGATTATCCTAAAATTTGAATGAATCATGTTTCTATTGGCTTCTGTCACCAATAGAATTTGATTCCAAATTCTAGAGTTCTGTTCTTTCTTGTGTGATTTTTCTCTACTTACTTTCTAACTGCTATTCTATCTCTCCACGCTTTGGCATGCTATTTCCTCCAAGGAGGCACCTCTTTGGCTCCTGAAGCCTTCTATACCTGTTAGTTGTGGTAAATATTATGTTAAGGTTTCTGTCCCATCTTAGATCACTTAGTTCCCAAATAAAAGCAACAAAACTTGTAAATTTAGTTTTACAGTGACTCTTAAATAACTAAAACGTGGGAGATTTTAACCTTTCATGCTCTTCTGTCTACTTACCTGTTAGTAACCCCAAGCTATCAATCAGTATGTTCTGCCTGAGCTGTCCAAACCACAAAAAAAAAAAAAAAAAAAAAAGGCTCTCATGGTCATGCAATCATGACTCACCTACCCCACGGTGCCTGTTTTCTTCTTTCTACTCTTTCTCCTGGTGAGCTGCAGACCTCAAGCATGGAAACTGAATTTCCACCTACCTCTCCTCTGGCCAACGGCAGGCTGTAGCTATTTTTATTCTACAAGTAGTTGTAAAGTAAGGAACAAGGCCTGTACAACAAAATCTGGTATATGGAAAATTTCACTGGTCTTGAGGCAACTAGAGCTTGGAATTTAGCATTACAATACATAGCAGCAGAACAAATATCAATACCTCTGAAGTTACACCCATATAGACATTTTCCTTGTCTTCCCTTATCTCCTCTTCTCTCTGGGATAACTGTCATCCCAAGCTATTTGCTTTACTTACTGTTACTATATAAACTGCAACAATATACCAGGAAGCGCAGCCTGACACCATTGAGCTTCGATCACAGAGAAAATTGATAACATTTCTCCATAATTTGGAACAAATTTTTCATTCCAACTGGGGAACACCCATATGAAAATTTTTGTCATTACAACCCTTTATCCACCTCAGTTCCTCCCATGTCTCAGCTCTGGCCAGCTATATTGTCTAGGTTTCTCTTCTACCAGCTTCCTGCCCCTTATCTTCCACTCTCTTCTAGTCTTATACCCTGCTTGAAGTCCTAGTATGCTATCACTCTCCCCCACTTTCCTCAGCTCACATTCTCATGCAGGTTGTTCTACTTTGTAACCCTCTCTCTTCCTCCAAAGATTCAGTTTTATTACTACAGCTTGGCATTAGTACACATCAGTCGTCAAACAAAGGAAAACTCAATTTACAAATTCTCCCAGATTGTAGTACCTTCTGCACCACAATTAAATGATCTTATATTCTGTTAACTGTTGTTCTATAACTTCTCTTATTAATAAAATTATCTCTATGTTCCTTTTCTACATTCTGCTCTCAAAAAAATGTTCTTAAGACTATGCCACCAAATCTATCTCAAGATTTACAAATTTACTGGGTATCCCTGAAAATCTATAAAATAATATGCAACAAGATGTAGCTTTAAATTTATACAAAAGGCTTACAATTTAAAACTATACATAGGAAATTTAGTTTGCTAAAACATACTATATATGATTCAATTTTAGTTTAGAATACACTTTATAGGTAACTTATTCAACTCAGCCCTACCTACTACATGCCTTTGTTGCCTGGCACACACTACATTCTAAATTGACCTTTCCAGCCCAGAGGAAGTGACAGATATTTCCTGGAGAGCCTAACCATTTTTGTTACATGCCTTCCTTGTACCTTTGGGCCACCTGGCTGCTGTACCAAGTTTCTTGTTCTCCTTTTTTCTGTCCCTTTTCTTTATTTTTACATGTCTCAGGGTAACATCTACTCTGTATTCTTCTATATATCACTGCCTTGGGCTATTCTTTTCCATATATTTATAATAAACCTTCACCTCCACCATTAAAAACAAAACAAAACAAAGCAAATAAATAAAATCCTTGAATAAGAGTTTGTACAACTATGATATGAAGACAAATGGGGAAGAATGGAAAGGTAGTATAAGAGCCAAAGAAACAGGAATTTTATGAGAAACTTTGTATCCTAGAAATGTCTGAAACTATACCCATGATTTCTCACTAATATTGCTACCTACGTGCATGACATTAAGGGGTCTAAACAAATAGACATGCTAACTTGGAAGGGAGATATTTCCTGAGACTTCAAAAAAATATCTAATTTTATATCTTAGTTAAGGTTACAATAGCTGTGACAAAAAAACACCACAATACCATTGTAACATTGGCCCATCCACAAGGGGTGGGCTATTCACACTCAATCAATAACTAAGAATATGCTCAACAGCTAGATTGGAGGCATTTTCTAATCAGTGCTGCCTCCTTTCAGATAATTCTAACTCCTGTCAAGTTTGCAAAGTAGTCAGCCTAAATTAATCCCATGTCAACTTTACATAAGTCATCACAGAAACCCATACACTTTCCTTTCTAGTATTGTCATAATTATTTAAGATCAAATTGGTGTTTTTGCCCTTCCTTTGATCACTTGGTTCTGGATAAAAGACACACACAACTTTTGTTATTATTATAAGCCTTAATCAGCACTAAATCTAGATAGATATATCTAAACTTTGCTATTATAGCCTATTTTTCTTCAATAAACCCGATTTACCATGTTTCATCGGGGATGCCTTTAACTCTAATGGGCCAACACACAAGGCCATAATTTCATAACAAAACTACCCCATGGCATTTCTTCTCTCTCCATTTCTGTCTGTCTCTCCATGTGTCTCCATCTCTCTGTCTCTGTCTGTCTCTCTGTCTCTCTGACTCTCTGTCTCTCTGTTTCTCATTAATCCACAAATCCATGAACCTGAGACAACTATTTCTCTCTTCTGCCCAGGTGTTATCTGTAGGTATCCTTATTTGTTAATCATGTATAACTTGGGACAAGGTTATATTGTGTCATTTGAGTATTTCACTTGAGTAGCTGTAGACACTCTTGTCAGTATTTAGCATTGCAATACAAGCAATAGGCCAAACCTTAATAATTCTTCCTCATGTTTGTAAAGTTAAAAGACTTTTTCTTTTATAATAATCAACAATACAGTGTACAAACAATAATGAAAGGATTCTGAATATTATTATGTAAGAGTTATATTCAAAAAGTCTAGTGTGTTTGTCTCTGGCAACTTATATCTATCATATCTTAATGAGTTTACAATACTGTATTTAATTAATTTATTCATTTATTTTACTTTTGCTTGTATTAAAGAGACTTGGGGAACCTAACTCCATCTCTGCACATAATATCCTGAATTCTCCTGCTTCTCTGTGGAGCCAGGACAATTTTTACCCTCTTCCTCTTTTTTTTCCCTAGCACAGATTCACCCAGCCTTTGTGGAACCCTCTTTTGTAACAGCCCTACCCCTACCTTGAATTCCCCTGGCAGATAACAACCTTGGGAAGACACTGAAGGCAGCCTACTCCAGCTGTAGCCATACTCCCTCCCCTGATTAACAACCAACTCTTTCTGGTGCAGATGGCTCCAGCCCTTAAGGGAAACAGAAACCGATATCATTGAACTGTTGAAAGTCAACTCTTGGACTATGGGAGAGAGGCAATCAAGTGTTCCTAGACAGCTGTGAGTAGTGTGTAAAATACACTAGCTTCTGATAATGTAAAGAATTACTACTTTCCTTTTCAGGAAGGCCCCTTTCCAGCTCCATGGTTCCACCCTGCTCTCTGAACAAACATTAGGTTTGAACGATGGCACTCCCTCACTCCTTCCTTAATCATATAACACCAACGTTTGAGAATGCCAGTTTATGCATATATATATATATATATATATATATATATATATATATATATATATATATATATATATATATATCAAGCCTCTGGACCTTAGCATCACATTCCAAACCTGTAGAACAGGAAAAACTTGTGATCTGGATCAGAGTTGTATAATAAAGACTCTCTTTGTTTTTGCATCATCGGACTTGCAATTCTTGGCAGTCTCCTGTGGTTTCTATGAACTGGACATAACACTACTACCACCCTAAAAACATCTTTTCAGATCCAAAATATCATTTTAAATATTAAACAACTTACGTTTAATTGTGAGGTTATAGCAATCTAGTTTTCCAACCCATAAGCGAATTAACAAATATCATTTGGGTATGGAAGGAGTTAAGGAAGAAAACTTCGAAAAATTAAAGGAATGAGAAAGACAGCATACTGTCTGGACAGTGCCCAGTATTCTTTATAACTTTGGAGAATCAACACTGAGCCTTCTGTTCCTGATTACCTGCCAGACTCTAAATGAAGCAGGAATTATGAAATATTAGCTTACCCTGACATGGGAGAGCTTAGTAGTTGTCAACTATACTGTGTCCATTTGTCCATGTTGGACAGCATTTTATCTGTAGATTGTGTAGAACCCTGGGGGACACTTCAAGAAAATTGGTGAGAACATTTGACATTAGCCAGGACAAGAAAGTCAGTTCAAGAAAAATACAGCTAAAAAATTTATTCCTTTTCACTTGATCAACTAGATTAGTTCCTGAATGTAGTGACTTCAGAACATTTGTTTAAGTCTAGTCTGTTCCTTGACTAGTTTGTTTATGCTTCATTTGTTCTTGACCAAAAACTAAGCCTATTCATTGTATGTACTTAGAACAGTATGGAAGCATATTATGGAAAAATAAACTTACTTCAGTGCTGACTAGAGTCATGCCATAATGTTGTTTCATTGTTTTGTTTTGTTTTTATATTATTTTTCTTTCATCCTCATTTCCTCTCTCAAACCCTGTTGACTGACTGTATACATCTTGGTCAGTAGATCAAGTTAGGGAATTTATAGCCCCAGTGGCTTGCATTCTATAAATGAAGCAACTCCACATGGAGGTAACACTCATTATCATTTTTTCTGAAGTTTAATAGAGTTACTGTCAGGAGCAGATCTGTCTCATTATCAAAGAACTTTTAATAATGAAATAATGTTACATTCTTTATTCTGTTGACCTCTGATGCTTTAAAAGACCATCTTTCTATTCACAGTATATGCCATCAAGCTGACATTGCTTCTCTCTAGGTAACTACTATCTGTACAATTCAGGATTTATATTTTTGTGATAATCTTGACTAATATTTAACATGAGCATGGTTTTGATTGGCAGACTATTAGCTTGTATTATCTAATATTCTAAATTGTTTGTAATATGAATTATTAAAACAACTGGGATTAAGCCTTGTATGTTTAAGTGTATTACATAGGCACAGTGCCTATCTAACATATATATTATGCTGTAACAACTTAATATAAAATTTTGTATTAACATACAACTTTTTTTTACCAATGAAAATCTTAAACCTATAACAATTTCCAATGTAACAAAATTTAACCCCAGTTTTTTACCAAAATATAAAGATCTCTATCAATACAAGATTATGTCTCTAGAATATTTGATGATTTAAAAGTAGATTTAATAATCTATTTGTTGTCCAATTTTTACTGTTGCCTAATTTTTATAATATTTATATATACACCCTTTTTCTTCTCAACTATACTACCTTTATCTAAGAAAGAAAAGATAGAAACAATGACTTTATGAAATTTGTAAGAAAATGGATGCATCTAGAGAATATAATCCTGAGTGTGGTAACCCAGTCACAAAAGAACAGACATAATATGCAGTTACTGATAATTAGATACTAACCCCAGAAAGCTCTCAACATCCCAGAAACAACTCACAGACTATAAGAAGTTAAAAAAAAAAAAGCCAAAAAATGAAAAATCATTATGTTTAATCTTTAGGCACCATGAAGACTTGACTATTTCCAATTTACATCTTGTTTTAAATGTACTTTATGCTCATTGTAATTAGTAAGATTTTAATACATACTATCAAACCTTTAAAATAATCAAGTACTGACAAAAATGTATTCATATTCTTTTTTGCAAAAATGCTTTTAAAGTCTTTACATTTATCTCTGTTTTTTAAAATAAAGTTGTTCAATTAAAAAAAGAAAGGATAGAGAAGAGGGCAGAAAAGATAGGAATCCTAGAGTCTAGGATCCCTATTTTACTTCCTTCCTGTGTAAAATCATAATTATTTGTAATCACCCCGTGTTTCTTGATGTGAAAACTGTGGGGCTGGGACAGAGGTTGTGATTGTATGAGGAATTGAGAAGAGTGTTTCCCATCCTCTTGTGTACCCAGGTGCCCCTGGGGACTAAGAGAAGTTGTGAATGGGGACCAGAGAGCCTCTAATGGGACTGAAACAGGAAAATAATCTGGCTTGGATCCATGTTTGTGCAATATGAGCAGAGGGATTGGAAGAAGGGTGACTTATTGTAGATGTAGGTATGTATCTAAATGATGAACGCCTTTCCCCATTAGTCCACACTAATTCCCATATCCCAATCCTACACTTATCAATCACCCTCTAGCCCCCTTAACTTCCTGGTGGTCCTTGAGTGAAAGATACTATCCTTTGCTTGTCCAAACTATTTTATTCATGGTACATGAAGATGCTTGTGTTTTATTCAAGATGAAATAAAGATTAAATACCTTTTGGAGGATGTGATGAAGAAAAATGGTATCTCATTGCCTAAACACTCTGGACCTATTTTGATACCTGTGTGTCATAAATATCTCTAGATTTTTATGCTATATGACCAATTATCATGTTCCTCTTAGTGGAGTGTCATGGTCAGCTGCTGTAGGACATAAAACTGGTAAGGGGCTTGTTTGAACTTCTGCCATTCTCAATTATGTAAGCTAGGGAACTACCTTCCTTAAGTGTATTATCTTAAATTTATACAAACTCCTTAGCACAAATTTTTGCTTCACATTCTCTTTAGCATTGGTTCTCAATTTATTTTTGGATTATAGGGGCTATACAGAAATGCCTATAACTTAATTTCTATTTAAGGTACATACAGGTTATTAAAATAATGCCATCAGTTCAAGGGGAACCTTCATAATATTGCTACAAAAAAAAGAGATGTGAACAAAACTGAGATAACAAAGTTTAGCAAGACATTAGAGTTTTTTTCTAAATTATTTTATTTATTAATATTTAATTTATTCATTTTGCAATATACACTTCAATTTATTTATTCACTTTTACCAATTCTCCCTTTTATCCCCTTCTCTCCCTTATACTGCCCCTCTTTCCACACCTGCCATCATCACCTCTGAGAAGGGGAGGGGTCTCCTCTGGGTACCAACTCATTCTGACACCCAAAAATCACTGTGGAATAAGTTATATCATCTCTAAATTATGCCAAAATGATGGCCTAGTTATTGGAGAAGGATCCACAGATGGCAATAGGGACATGGTAAGCCGTCACTCCCATTTATGAGAAACACTCATGATTTCCAAGCTAAACCCATGAATTTCAAGTTGAATATCTGCTACAAATGTATGGGAAACCTAGGTCCAGGCCTTATATGAATTCTTGTTGGTGGTTTAGTCTTTGGGAGCCTTTAAGTTTCCAGGTCATGTGACTATGTTGGTACTCAGATGGACCATCCGGGTTACTCAATATTTCCCCCAACTCATTTACAAGACTTACTGAGCTTCATCTAATGTTTTTCTATGGGTTTCTGAATCTGTTTTATTCAGCTGGGTAAGGCCTTGTAGAAAACAATCATGCTAGGCATCTATCTGCAAACACAGCACAGTATCATTAATAGTGTCAGCAATTAATTCTTCCTCATGGGATGAATCTCACTTTGGGGCAGTCATTGGTCAACAATGCCCTCAGGTCTCTGCTCTACATTTATCCCTGCACTTCTTGTAGGCAGGTCAAATTTTGGACCAAAAGTTTTTAGGATGGTTGGTGACTTTATTGCTACTCTGAGAGTCCTGCCAGGCTAGAGGAGGTGGCTTATGCAGGCTCCATACGCCCCACTGCTAGAAGTCTCAGCTAGAGTCAAGCTCATAGACTCCATAGAGCAGACATTTACTAAAGGCATCAGTAAACATCAAAACTTCTCATCCCACTCTTTCTTTACTCTGTAGTGCTATTTAAGATTTGGTTAATATTACTTAATGTTTTTATAAATGGGTTGATGAAATAAATCCTCCCTATAAATAAAAGATTGTTTTTCATGAATTAATAATATTATAGACTTTTAATTCTCTGAAATTTAGTGTTTGTCAGGTATGTGATTAATTCATAATGAAAATATGAAACTCTATGTTCTAATATATTTCAAAATTAATTTGCTTTGGGCTGCGGATGGGCTTAGCAGGTAAATTAATTTACAAAAGAATAAGCCTATTAACCTGAGTTTAATTCTCAAAATTCACATGGTACAATGAGAGAACTAATTTTTTATTTAAAATATTAAAGTATTTTATTTATTTACATTTCAAATGTTACCCCATTCCTAGTCCCCTCTTCTCCCTTTCATTTGCTGCTGAGAGGGTACTCCATTTACTTAACTGTCCCCATTTTTCTCCACCAGCATCCCCTTTCTTTGGTGCATCAAGTTTCTAGATAATTCAGTGTGTCTTCTCCCACCAAGGCCAAACAAGGCAGTCTTCTGCTACATATGTGCTGGGAGTCATGCACTAGCCTATGTATGCTTTTTGGTTAGTGGTTTAGTCTCTGTGAGCTGTGAGGGGTCCTGGTTAGTTAATACTGTTGTTCTTCTCATGAGATTGCAATATCCCTCCCCACAGCTCCTTCAGTCCTCCTAATAACTCTTTCATAGGTGTCCCAGAACTCAGTCCAATGTTTGGTTATGTCAATATCTGTCTCAGCAAGTTTCTGCGAGAACACCTCAGAATTCTGTTTGCAAGCACATGGAATGAATAGCAGTGACAGTGTTTGGTGCCTGCACATGGGATAGATCCCAATTTGGGCCAGTCACTGGATGACCTCTCCTTTAGTCTCTGTTCCATTTTTGTCCACAGATTTTCTATAGAGAGAAGCAATTCTGAATCAAACTTTTTAAAGATGAGTGGTTAGCCCCATGCTTCACCTGGAGGACATATCTATCTACTGAAGATGGTTTCTAAAGGTTATATTTCACCATTGTTGGGCATTTTAACTAAGGTCATAACCTAGTTCCAGAGTCTTTGGATGTTAGAGACTTCCTGGATTAAATGAAAGAAAGTAACTTCCATTTTTTTTTCTTTTTTATTAATCATTTTATTTGTTTTCATTTGAATGTTATCTCCCTTCCTGGTAACTTCTCCACCAACATTCTTCATGACATCTTCTCTCACACTAATCATCTGTGACTCTATGAGGGGGTTCCTCCACCCATTTACCTACTCCTGACCCACCCATCTAGCATTCTCCCATGCTTGGTCATCAAGATTTTGTTCCCTCTCATTGATGTCAGATAAGGCCATCCTCTGCTCTATATGAATCTGTAGTCCTGGCTCCCTCCATGTATACTCTTCAGTTTGTGATTTAGTCCTGTGAAGCTGTGGGTTGTCTAGTTAGCTGATATTATTCTTCTTATGAGGTGGCAACCGCCTTCAGTTCTTTCAGTCCTTTCCCTAGCTCTTAAATTCTCTCTCATTGACTGAGTCCCAGAGTTGGCTGTTAGTATCTGCATCTATATTACTCAGCTGTTGGAAAAACCTCTCAGCAAACGGTCATATTAGGCTCCTGTCATGAAATGCTTCTTGGCATCAGCAATAATGTGGGTGTTTGGTGTCTGCAGATAGGATGGATCCCTAGGTGGGGCAGTCTCTCAATGGCTTTTCCTTCAATCACTGGAGAGAAGTAACTTCTAACAATCTGTCCTCTGATCTTCACTCGTGGGTTCTTACATGTATACTTGATCACATGCACACACTCACACATGGACACACCTAACCCCCCTCCACATACACACACACACACACACACACACACAAACTAATAGCAGATATTAAAAAAAACTTGAAACAGCATATCTGTTTGATTTGTGAAAACTAGATCACAAGATACTCTGATTAAACACATAACCTGGAAGCTAAGTGGTTTATAATGCTTATGCTGATGCTGTTTAAAATATATTGTTTTATCAGTGTTATACACACTGCTTGGTAATAGTTATATCTAAACAAACACATGCTTTCTTTGCCACAAACTGTTTTCAAATAAGTCTTGTTTAAATTCACTGAAACATGGCTTGTTTTCTCTGGCATGTATAAGCACAGATTCTGCTGGTGTGGCTCTGTTTTATGGCTGGTTGCTCTGGCCAGAGATAGATATCTGTTCACCTGGTTGGGGAGTAGCTTATCTCATTTTTCCACCAGCAAAGACTTCATAGATGCTTCCAGGCATAAACAACACATGCAGAACAACAAAGATATGTCACAAAATAAGAGCTAGTGGCATAAAAACAATGAACATAACTCAAATGAATATTACATCAAGGTTTTGGCTAATGAGTGAAACCCAAGTGGAAATGTCATGCTGTTATAAAATCTATATAGACACTACATTAGTTACTTAAAATTTGATTTTCTTAGAAAGAATTTACACATCTTTACAAATATGTGTTTCCTATTATAAATAAGTATATGAGGAAAATTCATTTTCAGCAAATTTTATTAACTATTAAGTGTTGTTTTAATTGTAGATTCATTCATAATTGAATTAAGAGTGTCTATATTCCAATATACATCCAAAAGTGCATCTACTTTGCCATGTGAATGTTGAGTTACCCCAGTGATTAAAATATGAAAAAGAAATGTAATAATTTGGTGAATTGTGAAACTGCTAAGTGAAAGGATCCCTTTATATGGCACTCATCTTGCTACGAACATCAAATTCTTATTATCATGTACTTAACAAATATGTTTGTTCATGTGCTTAATAAGTTAGTGTTTCATTGTATATTTAACAATTTCTTCATTAGTTTATGAATATTCTAAGCATTGAGATAGGCACATAATATTCATAGTGGATAAGTATGAAATACATCATTTAAATTGAAGTTATATTCAAGAACTAAATGACTTTCAATAAAAAGGTGGGTAAATAATATGACAAATTATTATAGAATGATTTGTCAGATGATCTGAAAGGAAAACCATGGTGTAATAGAAAGAGACAAGAAAAATGTGGGAATCATTATGTGGCTGAAGTACCTAGAACAACCATTTAGGGCAGGAGTAGTAGAATGGAATTCAGGCAGAAAATAAGAAGGCAAAGACTATTTAGGGAGAACCTAAATGAATGATTTGATTAACAGGATGGGTTTCATGAACAGATGCTAAATAATTATAAAGCTGAGATACTAAATGCTCAAATAATAAACTGTGGGACTAACTGTAAACATAATGAAAAGACAGCATCACAGGATGTGTTTAAATCAGTGTGATTTATATTTTAAGATGGTCATGCTACAGCAGATGCTGGTGAGGATGCAGAGAAAGAAGAACATTTCTCCACTGTTGGTGGCGTTGTAAATTGGTACAAAAAAGCTGGAAATCTGTCTGGCGATTCCTCAGAAAATTGGACATAGTGCTACCTGAAGACCCAGTTATTCCACTTCTGGGCATTTACCCCAGAGACTCTCCAACATACAACAAAGATACATGTACCACAATGTTCATAGCAGCCCTATTTATAATAGCCAGAAGCTGGAAAGAACCCAGATGTCCTTCAGTAGATGAATGGATACAAAATATGTGTACATTCACACAATGAAGTACAACTCAGCTATCAGAAACAATGACTTTATGAAATTCTTAAGAAAATGGATGCAACTAGAGAATATCCTGATTGAGATAACCCAGTCACAAAAGAACAGACATAATATACAGTCACTGATAATTGGATACTAACCTCAGAAATGTCTGAACACCCCAGGAACAACTCACAGACCATATGAAGTTCAATAAAAAGCAAAGGCCAAAAAAGAAAGAAAAAAAAATAAAAAAGAAAAACAATTATGCTTAATCTTTACACACCAAGAAAACATTGACTCCAGGTTACATCTTGTATTACATTTACTTTAGGCTCATTGTAACTAGGAAGATTTTAATGCATACTATCAAACCTTTAAAAAACCAAATACTGAGAAAAATGTATTTATATATTTTTATGCAAAAATGCTTAAAATCTGTACATTTATTTTTGAAAATAAAGTTGTTCAATTTATAAAAAAATGATGGTGATGCTATAATTTTCACTTTTTTCCATTATAAAAAAGTTTATTTTTGCTTGCATAAAGCAAAAAAAAAAAACCAAAAAAATATCAACTGCAAAATTTCTAAAATGAGTTAAATAGATTTTATTCTAATATGACTGATGGAATCTGTATACTACATTAGAAAATTATATAGCTATTATAAAATAGTTGAGAGAACTTTATGGTAGCATGAATTTGAAAAGAAGTAAAAATAATTTTGAAAGGAAATAAGGAACAAATATTAAAAGTTGGTTTCCGAAACACAGATTGTTCTTTTTATGTGATGAGTGAGATATTAATAAATAAGTTTAGATTTCAGAATAGAGTGTATGATGTTTATTTAGATTACAGTTAAAAAACATTTGCAAATGAATATGTTTTCAGAAATCTAATTTTCAAGTTCTTTAATATTTTCTCAATCTAACATTAAGTGTATAGAACCCACTCAGAGTGTGGTACACCTAGACCTTAAATCATTACTAATACAATAGCTAGGAATATAGCCTTGTGTCAAGTTTTGGTATTCAAAGATTATTATGTTTAATCTATACACACCAAGAAAACTCTGACTGTTTTCATGTTCTATTTTGTTCTACATGTGCTTTATGCTTATGGTAACTAGTGGGATTTTAATACATGATATCAAACCTCTAAAATAATTGCCAAAATGCTTTTTAACAATCTGTACATGTATCTCTCTTCTTTAAATAAAGTTGTAAGGGAAAAAAATCATGATCTATATAAAGAAAGTTGTAAAGTATGTTCAGATCTTAAACAATCAATTCATTATCTGTCCATATATCATATTTATTTTCAATTTGATGGCAAAGGAGAATGGAACATAATGTAAAAACAGCACTGATGGAAAACTAAGGCAATATAGTACATATTGGTAGAAATGCCTTTGATCCTATTTAGTGGATGATTTTTGAAGCAGCAAAGGGCTTATTAAATAGCACCTCAAGTATACAGAAAGATGAAATGTAGGGCATGCTCATTGTTTAGAAAGCTTTTAAATTTAGCTTTATTGATTCATAGCTCCTACTTCATCAAGCCTGCATTAAGAGGGCTGTTTTCCTTCAACTCCATTCATTTTCTCAGGATCCTGTCAATTTTTAAAGCTTTGAGGAGCTAAGTTTGTAATGTATAGATTTAGATTAGAAATCCTGTGAAGAAAAGAGAAAATATTTATCTCAGATATCATTGCACTGGGAGAATGTCATCCTATTTTCTCCAGAGCAGAGGGATTTGTAGCATTTAAAATCCATAGTGTCCTTAGTTAGGAAGTCTAATTCTTCAAAGATACAACCTAGTTCCATCTATAATGTCTGTGTTGCTACCAAAAGAGAAAGGATACTTAAATATTTTCCTTTTCTTTACAGGTCATGGAGAATTACCAACCTTCTGAAAATAGTAAGATCCCTTTATGACTTACTTAACATGCATTTGGCTCTTCCTTCTCAATAAAAATGAGCTTTTCTAAGAATTGAAAAGATGTCAGAAGCAGAACGGTCAATGAAGGTTTGATATATTCAACTTCAGCCTGCTGAGAGATATCACATATTTCTAAAGCCATTGATAATTAATGCTAATCTGAATTAATTTTTAAAGCAACAGAAATATCACTTGGACAAAGTCTGCATTCATAGCTAGATTTAAGTTTACAACTTCTGCTGTAAAATAAATTTTATCTGTAGAGATGGATTTTTGATCATGTTTATATTTCAAGAGAGATTCATACTCTGAATTTATATCACCATTCCGAGAGCCTGCAAACCTAGGGAACTAATCATTACTGGTTGAGAAGACACAGAAAGTGATAAGATTTGCTTTACAGCAACATTCCATTGTTGTTTTCTGAGTCAGTGATGCTGAAATTACAATGCCTGTTCAGAATGATTACTTGTGCATATTTAAAATCAGTTGACCTGGATTTCTACTGTCCCATGCAGTTGAATATCTCCAAACTTTTACTGGGTTATCTGTAGTGTTATTCACCTATGTACACACAAATAGTGAGGAAGCTGCTTTGCTCAGTGGAGAGCATGTTCTTTGCATTACAAAAGTATAGTAGATGTACTCATTTGAAAGTACAAGAAGTAATATTTATAAGTATAAAAAATTAAGAAAATAAAAATATGCATTTTAAACTTTGATATCTATTGTATCTATTACATACAGATGCAGTAATAAACAAATCATATAATAAAATGAATTCATGAAACTGGACCTATGGCATAATTGTAGGTAGCAGAGTTTAAATATACTTGTCTCTGGTACAATAGAACATCTCAGTATGTAGCATTGCTGGCTTTTAATGAAGGAGTTATGGAACATCTAAATCCTGATGAAATTGAAAGTTATCCTGGAATTATAAAATTACAATAATTTGTTAAAATACAGCTTTTTATGTTTTATTCTTTATGGCATAGAGAAAAAATATATATTTGTTCAATTTTATTGGATATTCTCTGTATTTACATTTCAAATGTTATACCCTCCCCCCCACTGTCCTCCCTTCTCTCCCTCAACTTGCTTCCATGAAGGTGCTCCCTCTCTCTCAATCACTTTTCTATTTCAGTGCCTTGGTTGGCTGGTGATATTGTTATTTCCATGAGGTTGCAAGCCTTTCAGCTCTTTCAGTTCATTTTCCACCGCTTTCATTGGGGTCCTCATGTTAATTCTGTTGTCTAGCTGCAAGCATCCTCATCTGTACACATATGACTCTAGGAGAGCCTCTGAAGAGACATCCATATCTGGTTCCTACCATTCTTGGCATCAGCAATAGTGCTTGGGTTTAGTGGCTGCATATGCAGTGGTTCTCCAGGTGAGGCCGTCTCTGTAGATCTTTCTTCAGTCCCTCCTTCTCTATTTCACCTTGTATTTCCTCCCCTGTTTTCTTCTCCCTTCTAAGTAGGACTGAGGCATCCACACTCTGGTCTTCCTTCTTATAATCCTTATGATTATACACTGTTGAAGTGATATATTCATGCTGACAAATTATTCCAAAAGCATAAATGGACAATGAAATGCATAAGAATGAGATTGCTTCAGACAGAACTTAATTGTAAACATATATGTACAAAAATAGAAAAATTAGTTGTTATTTTGCTATTTAATCATTCTCACAGTTTGCATCCTCATTTCCATTACAAAGACTCTACTTATTTTATATGTAAGATTGCTTTATAAAATGTATCCCCGATATTATTTTTGAAATCACAGGATATTTATGTAAACCATCATGCAGTCATTATGCTTTCCAAGGCAGTTATAGAAATATTGTGCTGAATAAGACAGCAATGGCCTTGCTATGTGTGTCTCAAGGTTTTAACTCTGCATCTTTTCTGTAAACTAGACTTATTATAGCAGAAACTAATGTGCCAAACTGGCTATTCTTTTCTCAGTTAAGAATATCATAGCATACAGAGTACACTGAAATCTGAAATTTATGTCATCAACATGTTTAGAGAACATAAAAATTGTCTATACCCTCACATTTAACAAACAAGAGAAGAAAGGGTGAATGTGTAATATATTTAATCATTTATTTTGCTTCATACTGCATGGGCCTCACATTTAATGTGTACATGCATGTGTGCAAAAGCTAAGAAGGAAGCAGAAATCAGGGATGTCAGATAACAACTTGTGGCAATTGGCTCTCTCCCATTCTGTTGTTATCTGGAATAAAATGAAATCATTCATCTTAGAGGTAGTCATGTCTATAGGAAGAATATAAATTACAGATAAATATGGAAGATTCAAGATTATGTTTGATGATCAACTTAGAGTAATAACAACTTTCACCATTAATCATATAACTTAATTTCAGTGAAATTATGGAACATCTGAAGTGTTCTGTAACATAAGTCTAGAGGAATTACTTTTTATTTATAAGGAAAAATGAATAAAAATCAGTAAAATTTGTGTATAATTGCTTCTCTTCTAAGCATTATCAACTCTCCCGTTAGTTACATGTTTAGTTGGTTGAAGGCTGATAGTGGTTTGAGGGAAAACTTTAAAAATGTAAATTATGAAATATGTAATATAATTATGAACATAAAAGAGTATCTACTTCAAGCCTCTTTCCTAAAAATTGCTACACACAAGACCCTAAAATATACATATCATTATAATATTTATTAAACTTAGTGAAAGAAGCATAAATATCCTTAGGTCTTTCATCTGCCTATTTACCTTTTTGAAGACTATACATAGATATATTTTACATATTTTTGTCAGCCTTATAGCTTGATTGATTATCTTCTTATTCAAAAGCATCTTTGATTTTCACTTGGTGAACTAAATTTTGTATGCTTATTTTTGAGATAGTATCAGAGATTTTCTTCCTCCAAAAACTCTATATCTCTCAAACCAAATACATCTCTACTCTACTTTAAATTTATTACATCTTTTATAAATCAATTTGTGTTACATACATGTATACATTTGTGTATATACATGGACAAGGAATATATACAAAGACAGAAAAAATTGGAAAAGAGGAATTCCTTAGAGAAAGGGAGGGAGGTAAATACAGAAGGAAAATGGAGATAATTAAAATAAAAATATGGATTATTAAAAAAGCCACAGTGTATATATTTTATAAATAATATATAATAATAATATAAATAATTATATGTAAGAAAAAATTTCACCCACTTAAGGACTCAGATGTAGAGGAATGGACCAATAAAAGTTTACAAATCCTGCAGCAGAAAACATTTAAGATTAAGCATAAATATCACATCATCATAAAATGAGTCTAATTAGCTTTATCTTCTAGTATTCAACACAGAAAACATCAGTGTTTACGGACATAATGGCCATCATTATTTTAAAATGGTTGTTGTATTTTGCTTGCTTGTTGGTTTTGTGAAACTGAACCTGAAAATTGTCTTGATATGTTTGTGTATATGAACTATAAATTTAGATGGCAGATCAAACAATACCTGTTGGAGGATTTTATTCAGGAGATCTTTTAATTTATTCATTAAATTACTCATCAACCTCAGCTGTGCTCACTAATGAAAGTAACTGAAATAAATTATCTCTTCTGACTTTTTCATGAAGGCTTTGGAGAAAGTGATGACTCACATAGGAAATTATTTTGCTATTTTTAAGTAAATAAAGCCAAAGATTAGCATTAATCTCATACACTAAGGGATTCTGAAGGTATGCAATGAAACAAGAAAATATATGTGAAGTGCTAGGTCTACTTGGCTAATACAAACATGGAAAATCATAATTCCTGCCAACTTTAAATAAAGCCTAAAAAAAGAGGATTGTTTGTATGCTTGTTTGAGACTTTTCTCCACTGGCAACCTGAATAGTCTCAAAGTTGATTCACAGAAAGGAAGAAATAACATAGCCTTTGAATATAAAGATTTACCCAAAAGTCCCATTGGATAATCAAGACCAATGATGGCAACCTTTAGTTTTCTGGAAGTTGAAGGAAGACTCATTATCACCAACTCTAGGTAGAGTAGAATACTACTTGGCATGATTTTTTTTTAATTTTACTTATTTAATTTATTATTATATTTTTTAAACCTTATATACAAACATAGGATCTATATGATATTTGTCCCTCTCTGTTCTAATCTGTTCCCATACTTTCATATTCATGAGTTTATTATTGTGACACACATAGTCTCTCTAGGAGAGAGAGAATGAGAGAGAGAGAGAGAGAGAGAGAGAGAGAGAGAGAGAGAGAGAGAGAGAGAGAGAGAGAGAGAGAGGGAGGGAGGGAGGGAGAGAGGGAGGGGGAGAGGAGAGGGAGGGAGAGAGGGAGGGGGAGAGGAGAGGGAGAGGGAAACAGAAAAATGAAAGACAGAGATAGAAACAGAAGGAAAGAGACAGAGACAGAGTAAAGAGACATAGACAGAGACACAGGGATGTAGACCGAGAGAGACAGATAAAGACAGAGAAAGAAACACACAGGCAGAAAGACAGACAAAAACAGAGATATATTCAGAGAGACAAACATACAGAGAAACAAGAAAGACACAGAAAGAGACAGGTAGAAAGGCAGACATACACAGCGATAGAAATAGATATCACCCATCACAAAGTTTTGTCTAAAGAAAATATTGGAACAAAAATGGACCAGAGACTGAAGGACCAGTGGCTGGGCCCTGAGGGCCTCAACAAGCAGCTGACAACGAGGACAGATGCAAATATTTATAATCAATCATTAGGACTGAGCTAGGTGGCCCCTGTGGAAGAATTAGGGGAAGGATTGAAGAAGCTGAAGGAGATGGCAACCCCATAGGGAGAACAACAATATCAACTAACACAGATCCCTCATAGTTCCTAGAGTCTAAGCCAACAATCAAAGAGCATACTGGGTCTGGTCTGTGGGTGTGGTACATATGCAGCAGAGGATTGCTTTGTCTGGCAGTGGGAGAGGATATGGCTAATCTTGTTGTGAATTTTTTGGTTCAGGGAAGAGGATCACAGTATGAGTGGTGCAGGGGTGGGTGGGTGGGTGGAGGAAGGAAATGTTTGGGTGGGTTGGGAGGACCCTCTCAGAGGTAAAGTAGAGGAAACAATGAAAAACAATGGGGGGTAACATTTGGAATATAAATAAATAATTTAATAAAATATATAGAAAGCACCCCAGACTCAACATCCACAACACTAAAACAAAACAAAACGAAATTAACCAAACCAAACTAAAAGCCTCAAAGCCAACCCAGGGTGGCATACTACTACATAGTGGGCTATACCTTAATTTTTCTTAAATAATTCAGCTATAACTAAGCATTCTTGTGTCTGTACCTACAGTAGTCATCATCACTCAAAGCATTACAGATGTCAACCAGTTATGAGTAGATGACTAGCCTTACATTATCAGAATGTCTTCCTATTGAACAAGGCTAATACAGTAAATATAGCAGTTCTGTACCTAAAAGGAAAATGTCTCTCAGGTGTTGTCGTCATTAGTAGAGAAAATGAAAGGTATTTTTTTACAATTGCATATACTGGTAGTTCAACCACCTGCAGCAGATGATCCCATAACAATGAGAATATGACCAATACATTTTGAGTCGTGTAGGCATAAAAATAATAACGATGTCCTAGCTTGTCCTTAAAATTTACTTTCCAAGTGTTTTAATAGACAAATGGTGGATTTAAATATCTAATAAACATGTAGATTGTCAATCTACTGAAATGAAGTCAAATGTGAATGTTGGTCATATTATAGAGAGTACTGTAAAATCATTTTCAGCATCTGTGTTGAACTGAATGTATGGTTAGTGAGATAAATTCACAGTTCAATGCTTTTCTAAAGAAAACTGTGATCTATAAATTTCATATTTGTTTTTATTGTATTTACTTTCTTTTTTAAAATTGAACTTTATTTTAAAAAACAAAGATAAATGTACAGATTTTAAGCATTTTTTCATAAAAGTATACTAATACATTTTTGTCAGTACTTGATAATTTTTAATGGTTTGATAGTATGCATTAAAATCTTACTAGGTACAGTGAACACAAAGTACATGTAAAACAAGATGTAACCTGGAAATAGACAAAGTTTTCTTGCTGTGTAAAGATTAAGCATAATGGTTTTCATTTTCTTTTTTTCTTTTTTTTTTTGGTCTTTGTTTTTTCTTGAACTTTATATAGTCTGTGAGTTGTTTCTGCGTTATTCAGAGCTATCTGGAGTTAGTATCCAATTATAAGTGACTGCATATGAGGTCTGTTCTTTTGTGATTGGGTTAACTCACTCAGGATGATATTCTCTAGATGCATTCATTTTCTTAAGAATTTTATAAAGTCATTGTTTCTGATAGCTGAGTAGTACTCCATTTTGTAAATATACCACAATTTTTTTATCCATTCATCTACTGAAGGACACCTGGGTTCTTTCCAGCTTCTGGTTATTATAAATAAATAAGGCAAACAGCAGTCATTTCTGTCTAGGTCTTTGCTGGATCTTATAATTGTTATTTGTAAGTACTGTGTACTTGGATCACACAACCAATTTTCACTGGCAAATATTATTTGGGATTAGTTTGTTTGGGAGAAAAATATACCCGTCCTGATATTACATGTCATTTGTATATTTGCAGTGATATTTGGGCCTATGCCATGTCCTTTTTAGTTGCAATTCTGGTATTAAAAAAGCAGGTTGAGGCAGAAAAGAGAAAATGTGAGTGGTTTGACCATAGAAATTTGATGTGTAATTTGTGAAAATAAGTAAGGTGAACATTGTGTATAATTTTTTATACTAATCTGTAAAACCACCTGTGATCTTATATTTGTAGAGAAATGTGTAACTTGTAAACCACTAGAGTTCAGTAGTTAATACCACAAAAGAACAAAATCATGTGTCTAAAGTAAGAATTATTTTTGATTTGTTGATTTATTTCAGCCATAAGCCCCTGACTTCGTGGGTTTGATGTATCTCCTGCTGACTTAGGTTGTCTAATATTGAATATGAGAAGATGAAATAAATTATTAATTATTCTGTTTTGTAAAGTAACATTGGAGGCAATTTTATTTATGCCATTTCTTTTGCCAAGAAAGAAAATTTGGCTCCAATTGCATAAAATAGTGTTTTAATTAGATCCAAAAAGTAAAATAATTATGTTTTTATTTTCTCCACTTCTTTAATGCAAAAATTAACTTTAAAAGTAATAGTACCTTTTCATGACAGTAGAAATGCTGGCTTTATTTTAAACTCACCAATCAAAAAAGATAAATTACTCACAACTTTGTGGATAAAAATAATATGCTTATGGATATAAATAAATTAAAAAAGCAAAATTATTCTATATTTTAGAAATCTTAATAAGTTTACAATTATTTTTACATATTCAACTGTAAAACAGTACAAAACAATTGAGAGAAGTCAGGTCATAAATGTATTTCTAAAGTATAACTTTAGGTAAATACTTACATCCTTCATAATATTTATACCTCTTCATGATTTAAAATTATTATTAACAAAAATGAGCATGAAACAATTACATAGAAAAATATTTTGTGTACTCTTTGTGCAATTTACAAATTCAGGTTTATTTTCATTAAACTTTTTAATGTGGTATTGATGAATGCCTTTATATATTGGCAATCTATTATGTTCTTTCCTAAAAACAACACAAGTCATAGATTTAATTATATAATGAGGTAGAAAATTACAGTTAGTTAAAAAGTAATTAAATATTTACTGGTTTGGTTTAGGATTTATGTATTCACTTCTGTACTTATGTGTGTGTGTGTGTGTGTGTGTGTGTTTGTGTGTGTGTGTGTGTGTTTGTGTGTGTGTGTGTGTGATTGTGCTGTGCACATGGCCCATCATGAAGACCTCAGATATCTTTATCTATCACTCATTTCCTACTACATTGAGACAGGGTTTTACCTAATACTAGAGCTTCTATGTTTTATGGTAGTCTGACAGCTAACATACCTCTATAATTGTCCAGTTTCTGATTCCTCCAATTGTGGCGTTGTACCACTGAGCAATAGCCGTGGGGGCTCTGGTATTTGAATGCTTGTGTTCAGAAGCTTGTAACCACTCAGCCAACAAATCCAACCAGCCTCTGATTTAAAGTTTAAATCTTCATGGATCTCACTTCATTGTGTCAACCAATTTCAGAAAAACAAATTATATGGTAAGACATATATGCAGTTCTTAGAACAGTAACTCTTATCACTGATCCTAATACCAAATGTAAATCCACTTAATGTATGAAGGACATGAATGCATAAAGGATGGGAAAAGTAGATAAGTTTGTTGTGAAAAAGAGATATCACAAAAAGTTATATTTACATTGTTTTCAATTATTTTATTTATTTTTGACTTAGGTGAATAGACAAAGCGTGTATGTTTTGTGTGTGTGTGTGTGTGTGTGTGTGTGTGTGTGTGTGTGTGTGTGTGTGTATGTGTGTGTGTTCATGTGTGTAAGTCGGTGGGCAGGTGATAAATATAACCAATACTGGGAGAGACACTTTAGTGTCTCCTATATACTACAATGAACAGCATAGATGTGTTTGACTAATAATTTATTGTAGCTATGACATTCAATCTTTATTTTAATAAAAGAAAGAAAAAATAGACACATGCACAGATACACTGACAGAGAGGTGAGCAGTAGCAGAAAATAAATGTGCTAATTTGTAAAAATCTACTTCTGTTTGATCATTTTTCACAATTGATGATTACTTCTGTTTTTCAGTAAACATATGTTTACTTAATATTGATGCTAATTACAAAAACTTTTACTATAACAGGTAAATTATATTTCTTGTCAATTTTATATTAAATTATCTAGTAGAAATATCTTCATGTAGCTCAACAAAATATATTTGGTGGAAAGACCAACAACATTGAAGCAATATTGCCTTTCTAAGTTTAAGGTCTAAGAAATAAAACCAAGGTGGACCACAAGGTTCAGGTCAATGAGTAGATGATGACTTATAATATATCAAAAATATTTTTTGATTCTTTAGATTTTCTGTTTCTTGTGTTAATTATCCTGCTTCACAGACACACTAACATGAATATACACATATACAAATGTTTATATTCATAATACATGTATACATACATGCTTGAGTCTATGAACCTAAAATATTTTTCATAAATATATATATATATGTGTGTGTGTGTGTGTGTGTGTGTGTGTGTATGTGTGTGTGTGTGTGTGTGTGTGTGTGTGTGTGTATATATACAGAGATAGGGGGAGATACAGACAGAGAAATAGAGAGAAGGAAGAGAAAGAGAGGGAGGGAGAAAAAGGGAGGAAGGGAAAGGGAGACAGAAAGCTGGAGAAGAGGCCCAGGGTGTTGGGGCTAGGGGTGAGAAAGCCAGGGGACTTGGGGCAGCGGGAATATAGGCTGGGAGATTGTGGGGCTAGGGACTGAGGGCCAGGAACAAGAACCACTGATGGAGAGAGGAACTAGGGACACAGAGAGAAAACTCTAAAAGGGACTGAGATAGATGGACACATAACTCATTTTGCTTTATACCGACATGTTCTAAAATTAAGTCTAAAATCCTTATATATCAAAAGGTACGTGAAGAAATATACTCACCCCCAAGTCACCAGAATACAATAAAACACAATAATAACTGAACTAAACATCTCAAGGATAGTATTTTTAAAATGGACTCTTTAAAGGTCATTATTCAAGCAGCTAATGCAGTAAGATGGAATATTGAAAGTAAATATCACTTGCAGAAACATGTGATTTAAAGATTTTTTACACAAGGCACTGCTTTTGTACAGCTTTCTTGGGGCATAAATACAATTTAACACTGGTATCTAAACCCTAACTTGATTTGTGACTGCTGACGGTGTCTAAGCAAAAGGATTAATGGCAAGGAGGTCTGTTCAGTGAATACAATGCTTAGTGCTGAGTTAACGTACTTATAGTTTTAAAAGCATGCCTCAGAAATAATTTTCCTCTATTGTTATCTAATATTGCTAGCATCACATTCTAATACCATTAATATTTGGAACCATTTGGCCTAATCTTGTTTTCCATGTTGGCCTCATGTGTGAAAAGGCTACATCCTTGTTTTTTTTTTTTTTTTTTTTTTTTTTTTTTTTTAAGTTAAGATACTACTTTACTCTTATGGACATATATTTTCTATAAAATTATATAGAACACAAATGTTATTTCTAAATATAGAGATTCAAAAATTAAGAATCTATTAAATTGTAATTCTTACTAATGGCCTGTTGATTTGCCTATATAAATACAAATTTACCCTATAAACATGTAGTTTTACATGGTTTGAGAGTGCATTTAATAATTGCCCCTCAATTAATAGACTACAGTATACATTAAATGTTAGAGTGTCAATCAGGTCACCAATGAGAACACTCATTAACCTTATAACAGATAACATATTTGTAAAAATAACCTAAAGCTATGCAATTACTATGCGATTATATTCTCATTTCTTTATGACAAAATGAACTTACAGCTCAAGCTACTGGTACAAGCAAAATGGAAATGTGAATGAGGTTGTTAATCAGCCACGAGGCATGCCTGTGTTGGTGATTGTCTTTGGAAGGATAGCTGCATTTTCTGTATATTGTAATAATTTCTTGTTAAAAGACTTTGTGGAACTAAACCTAATAATGAACTCATTTCTCATGACAGTGAATACATACATATTACTTGAGAATTATGAGACTCCCTCAATTATTCTTTATTATCTTTGTTGCCTTATTTATACTGTTGTTCATAAATTTATTTGTGTTTATGTTCACAAGCTACAATAGGTTAATTTAAAACTATTAAGATACACCCAAAGATTATATTTAGCTTTTGTAAATGTACATTTCAGAGGAAAGAACATGTAAAAATTCATAAAAGAATTATTAATCTTAATTATTTTCTTCCATAAAAATATTTTATGAGATCAACATCTGATTAAGTCTAATTAAAAAATTAATTCTAATTTCAGGAAAAAAAATATTTTTCATCCAATTTACCAAACCTTAGTAAGTTGAGTTGGGACATCTATGCTAAAAAAAAAATAAGTTTTTAAAAAGTAAAATCATTATTTTTACTATTCTCAAAGTTGCTAAAGTTTTTTGAATAACTTTTTGTTACTCAAAATTATGACCAAATGAGAAATTTTGTATACTTTTTTGATAAATATTTAATAACAAAATTAATCTAAACCAATATATTTTGATCACAGTTTAAAAACTCCAATATAGTAAGTCAAGAAACTGGCTCAAATGTGTGAACTTTGAGTTTTTTTCTCAATACTCACATGAATTCTGTCCTATAAACACAGTGCTACTTAGGCAGAGAAAAGTGGACTTTTATATGGTAGGACAATTATTTTAATTGAGACTGTAATTACCAGGTTCAGTGAAAGATACTGTTAAAAACTAATTTAGATTTTTATTCATTTACCTTCAGGGGTGGGGAGGTACAAAAGAGAGAGAAACCTGGGATAAAGCAAGTGCCCATGAATCTATGAGGGGTGTCTTTAGGTGTGACTCACAGCGTTGAGGTTATAGAACCTGAAGAGGCCACTCCTATGTCCAGGTTGATACCCCTGAACTGAGGGGCAGGATCAGGTATGGGAGAGTGAAAACAAGTGAGAAACCCAGAGGGCCAGGAGAAAGAATGGAAATATGCAGCCTCTGAGATTGAGAGGGAGGGGTGGGTGGATTCTATAGAAGGTCCAAGAGACCTGGTATGTGAGAGATTCCCAGGCTTAGCTGAATTGCCAACAGTGGGGAGATGGAACCTGAAGAAACCACTTCCAGTAGATAAACAGGAACCCAAGTGGAGGGACAGGATTACAAACCCACCATCAAAATTTCTGACCCCAAATTGTTCCTGTCAAAATGAAATGCAGAGAGAAAATATGGAATCCAGTTTGAAGGAAGAATTGTCCAGTGACTGGCCTAACTTGGGATCTCTCTCAAGGGTGAGCACCAAAGCCTGACACTATTAATGATGCTATGTTGTGTGTACAGACAGGAGCCTAGTATAGAGCCCTCTGGGAGGCTCTATCTGGTGGTGACACAGACAGATGCAGATGCATACAACCAATCATTAGACTGAGGTCTGAGACACCTATGGAAGAGTTAGGGGGAAAATTAATGACAAATGGGATGGCAACCTCATAGAAAGATCAGTAGTCTCAACTAATCTGAATTCTTGGGAGCTCTCAGTCTCTAGACTAAGTCACCATCAAAAGACCATACAAGAGCTGTTCTGAAGATGCTGGCACATATATATAGCAGAGGGGTTCCTTGTCTGGCCTCAGTTAGAGAGGATGAGGCTAAACTTGTGGAGACTATAGGACCCAATGAAAGAGGATGCTGTGGAGGGGAAGGGAAGCACCCTCTCAGAGGCAAAGAGGAGGGGGAATAGGATGAAGACCTGTTGGAAGACTGGAATGCAGGCAACATCTAGAATATAAATATATAAAATAACTAATTTTAAAAAATCCAAATGATTTTAAAGGCATTTTTGCATAAAACTATATCTCTGGTTTATAAATTAAAGTTGTTAAGAATAAAAATAAAAAGAGAAAAAAAAGAAAATGGAAAATTGTATATTCATCATATTATGTAACAAATTTTGGGAGCTATAATAATATTTTATAAAATAAATTAATCAATAAAAAACCCAATGCATGCTATCAAACTTCTAAAATATTTAAGTACTGACAAAAATGTTCATATAGTGTTATGCCAAAATGCCCTTAAAAATCTGTATATGTATCACTCTTTTTTTAAATAAAGTTGTAAGAGAAACAAAAAATATGTATGTGACTAAGGAAATAAATAATAAACGGGTTTACTGCCAAAAAATATACCAAAAACAACAACAACAACAAAAAGAAACCAAATGAACACAATGAAACTTGTATAAACAGGCCCCAAAAGAATTGTAAAATACACAATGCTGATCATATTTAAAGGCATTGAAGTTTTAATACCAACATTCTCACAATGAAGAAATATTTTCCAAAGGATTTGTTTTGGAGTTCTACCGACCCTTTGATAGATAACTCGTACTGATTCTTCACAAGCATATCCAAACCTTACTAAATTAGGAAACCTTCAAATTTGACACTAAAATCATGTACTATCTGCACACCAAAATCAGAATGTACATTGCAAAGTAACATTGTAGAAGAATACGACTAATAAGTATCGCCAGGAATATTAGTAACCAAACACTTGCCAACTTAATGCAGAATTGTGAAAAGGATGCTGGTATCCAAGGAAGCACAAAACAAAACAAAACAAAACAAAACACACAAATCTCTTTCTAATCTGGAGTTCATTGATCAATTAGTAGCAGTTACTCTTGCTGTCTATGAGATAAAAAGCACTTCTCTTTCCCCTATAAATTTACACTGGCCACTCACCACATTGTCCCGAAGAAACTGCAGCATGTGATTAAAGGAGATCTGCTCAGTAAGGTACCAACCACTTATGAATCTTTGATAGGGATGGAAGGCCTGGACATGCTAGTGACTGAAATTCTGTGATTAGATCCAGTTGCTAATACCATTCAAAAATTCAGTAAGAAAGATGTTGAAGTCAGTGTTATTTTCATTACCAAGTGAACAATGGTCATTGGACATGTTTGTGTGAATCACTGAGTTCAAAATCACTGGACAGAGCCTGAGGAACTCTACCCTAAAGGATTCAACAAGGAAATTAATGATAGAACCAATCCCCATGTAACTGGTCATAAAAACTATATTGGAAAGAGAGTCTCTTTGTTGAACTTGCTATTGTTAAAATACTGTAGAACTTCTTCCTAAACTCTGACAAAACAAAACTCCCCTTAGAATTACATAAGAAACTACATCTTTCACCAGAAAAACCCATTGTCCTGAAGATTGTATCAAAAGATGGAACCATAAATGAAAGTTGATTTTTATCTCAAGTTCTGATATGTTCTTCATAGATTGCATACTTAATACCTTATATTTACTTATTTCTGAGTAAAACTTAGATTAATAGGGGAAAGAAACGAAACTTACTATTATTTTAAAGAACAAAGATTTGACTTCCCTCTCCTACATAATGGTTGGTTCAGAACCAAGTATAACTCCAGCCATTTCCAGGGATCTGAGACTCTCTTATTATCTCCAGGTCTGCATGTGGTACACATACACATGTTCAGAAAAGTCACTCATACACATAAAATAAAAATAAGTAAATCTTGAAGATATGAGAAGAGTGCTAGCTAAAGACAGGCAATATTGATCTCTAGCATGCTTTCATTTCACATCCATAAAAACAGGGAAACATGCACACAACACACATACACACTCACAGAAACACACACACACACACACACACACACACACACAAACACAAACACTCAGAGACAGAAAATATAATGTATCAGGAACTTCTAGGTAAAACCTCCAAACTCATATGCAGGTGTCACTAAGAATACTTCAAATTTATTAAAGAAACTTATTCTTCAGAGACCATTTATTTTTGGAAGTGTTTTTTAACAGTTGGAGTTTTTTGTTACACAACTTTGTATAATGCGAGTAAACTACCTTTCTCATATTAATATAAATGTATTTTACAATCATCACTCCAGTGAACAGTTATTCATAACATAACTATATTTGTCTGCCTTTATTAATGTTGAACATTTATGTCTCTATCAAATTTCCACTAACAGTTACAAATGATTCATTCTAAATCCCAGAATTATGTTAGAAGAGAAAGGAATCAGAAGGTCATAAGTGTACAACTATTCTGCATGTGGTTATCATAAGGGTACAACTATTCTGCATGTGGTTAACATAAGGGTACAAATATTCTGCATGTGGTTGTCAAAATGAAGTGAAACAGAAACCACCCTTCTTATAAGAGTGATAAACTTACCATCTGTGTACCAGTATAAGGTTTCTCTTTCTGCTTTGAACACTCAGACATCTGGATATTAAGCTCTCATCCACAAACAGTTACAGAATATCTTCAGTGGTTTTAGGGCATAAAAGCCTTAATAAATAAACTAATCATCAGAACTACTTCCCTTCATGTTGCTGTGAATATTTTTTTCCTGGGCAGCCATCTTTGGAGTCTCTACTATCATCCAGAATCCTGTGAAGAGTATCTCTATATGCACTGGTTATCTTTAATCATAAAATTTATTTGAACATTTTGTTTACTTTGTTTATTTAATGCTCTGGTTTTTGTGTATGTGTGTGTGTGTGTGTATGTATGTTTGTATCATGTATAGAATATTTTGTACAATATATTATGATCAATTTTTTTCTACCTCAATTACATCAATACCTCATTCTTCTTCCCCCCTCACAAGGCCCAAACAAATAAACAAAAATCATAAAAAATGAAAAAAATTAGAAACTACAACATATAATCATGTGACCAATAAGATCTCCCAACACACACAAGAAAAGCAACACACTAGAGAAAATGTCTACAAAATATAGTTGAATTGATTTTGTGTTGGCCTTCTATTGCTGGAGATGGGGCCTACCCTGAAGTATAGTTAATAACCCACCAAAACTTTATTGGAGAAAATTAGTTCTTCTAGTGCAAATGGTTGCCACTAGATTGTTAGGAATGGGAAATTGTGTCCACTTTCCTCTCGATACACTGAGACTCAATATAGCTGGAGCCTGTGCAGGCCATGTGTGCGCTGTCATTATCTGTATGATGTCATATGTACAACCGTACAGTTCTACCTAGAAAACATTATTTAAACATTTAAAACATACAAAATTTACATTAAATAATTTTATATTTAAGTCTAAAATATATGGATATCTTTTCTTTTCTTTCTTTTTTTTTTTTTACAGTGAGCAAAAAGTATATGTAATACAGGGTGTAACCTGGAATTTGTCAATGTGTCCTTGGTGTGTAAGGATTGAGCATGACTTTTTTTGTTTGTTTTGTTTTGCTTTGTTCTTTTCTTAGACTTCACACTGCCTGTGAGTTGTTTCTGGGGTTAGCATCCCACTATCAGTGACTGCATATTATGTCTGTTCTTTTGTGACTGGGTTATCTCACTCAGAATGATATTCTCTAGATGCAGCCATTTTCTTAACAATTTGGTTAAGTCATTGTTTCTGGTGGCTGAGTAGTATTCCATTGTGTAAATGTACCACAATTTTTGTATCCATTCATCTACTGAAGGACATCTGGGTTCTTTCAGCTTCTGGCTATTATAAATAGAGCTGCTATGAACATTGTGGTACATGTATCTTTGTTGTAAGTTAAAGTGTCTCTGGGGTATATGCCCAGAAGTGGAATAGCTGGTATTCAGGTAGTATTATGTCCAATTTTCTGAGGTATGGCCAGACTGATTTCCAGAGTGGTTGTATCAGTTTACAACCCCACCAACAGTGGAGAAGTGCCACTGTGCCTAGCATTCCCTTTCTTCTTGAGTAAGACAGTCACGAAGGTAAGCCATTTTGGCCTGGTTTGTATCTTCCCTTTCTCAGTGTTGGAAATTCAAGAGTTTTTTGTTTGTTTGTTTGTTTGTTTTTTTAATGTGGGGCCTGAGCATCGGACTCAGGTCCTTTGCAAGTACTTTATCAATGATGGGGGGGGGTCTCCCAAGTCACACGCAACTTTCTTCTTCCTTCACATCACCTGCTTTACCACATCCTCAGCCTTGGTGTCCTCATGATGGTTCCCCGCAGGTCTAAACTAGGTGCCCTGCCTCTGATCAGATAGCACCTTCTATTTAGGACATTCAGAGTTTGGAAATTATTTGAGCGGATTGGAATTTCCTCTTTCTCCCTTTTTAAATCATACATATCTCAAGACCAGAATTCCACCCACCCTGCTGCCCCCCCCCCCCCCCGCCCCAGCAGCGCACTAAGGGGTAGTTTGTGGGAAGTTCTCTCTGGTAGAACAGCATGTCATTTTCCCTGCTGGGACCTCTGCTAACCTGGAGTCACTGTCACCCTGGTCCCTCACCTTCTGTCACTCCTAGGAACACTTCTTTCAGACAGTTTTGCTTTAAGTTGTATGCCCTGTTTTTTTTCTTTTTAGGGAGAAGATTTTAGTTGGCATGTGCTCTCACCCGTAATGGAAACCCAGAGAAACCTTAAGTCTGTCTTAAATCTGGGGCTCAGCTTTGATGGTGCCCGTGTCCTTGGGTGTTTTTCCGTGTGTTGTGCAGCAGACTCTGGGGCACACAGATTCATTGTTGATAGCGTGTGGGGCTTTGTGCACATGGGGGAACCTTAGCTCCTGACTCCTTGGGCCATTGATACAGTGTTTTAGTGGGGTACAGGAACGACAATGGATGATTCTCACAGGAGACAGCGGCACAGATGCATCACCTGGCATAATTATAAGCAGAGGCATGAGCAAGCTAAGCCTGGCGACAGAACTGCTGTCAATTCTGCTTTTTCTCCTTTGTTTAAATGGCTAATCACCAGGCACACTTTAGAAGGTGTGGCCTCTGTGAAGGGTGTGGAAGCCGGCCTTGTAGAAGCTAGCAGGACCGCACCCAATTCGCAGGCATGCAGTGGGTGCCCGGCTCCCAGTCTGGTGTGCATTTCAACCAAGCTGTGCCCACTGAATCCTGGGGTTCCTCCTTTGCCTGGTATCAACACCAAGAGCTGTGTCTTAGGGCCACTAGTCTTGTCACCCTTCTGGTCTCTCACACAGACACATAGCTGGGTTTTGTCTGTTCCCTCATGCCTGAACAGCTGGGATGTGTGTTGGGAGGGCGTCCGCTGGGTGGCAGGAGGCTGGCACACATCAGAAAGGAAGTGCTGTGTCATCTACTCAGGTTGGCCTGTGGAAGGAGGACTCCTTGTGACCTAAGCGTTTTGTCTTCCTTTGCAGAAGCCCAAGAGTCCCTGGATTTGGCCTTTCAGAGGCTTCCCCAGTGACAGGCTCCTGGGTAGGGACAGTGCTCTGTGTGTGGTGGGAGAGGTCTGACACTGCAGAGATCTAGGGCAGAGGACAGACAAGACAAAGGCCAGCCCCAGGAATGCCTGCAGAAGGCCTTAGGGAATTCTGATTGCAGACTCTGACATACATCATTGGAGCAAGCTGTTGGTTACATCTTTTTAAAACTGAGGCCAAATATATATATATATATATATATAATATTATATATAATATGTTGTTTTGTCCCTTTAAAAACTTTTCTTTGCATATTCATATGGGGAGGGTGCATGTTTGTGTATGTGTGTAAAGTCTAGATATTAATCTTGAAGTTGTTCCTCAGAAGCTACCCACCTAATTATTATTATTTAATTTTCAAAATATAATGTATTTAGTTATACACATGGAACATGTATGCATATGGAGGTCAGAGGACAACTTCTCTACTACCATGTGAGTTCTGGGTATCAAACTCAGATTTTCAGGCTTGGTGGCAGGCATCTCTATGGAGATCTTTATTACAAGTGAACATACTGGTCACATTATTCCAATCAAGGCAAACGATGGATTGCAACTTTTCAAAGTTCCTAAAGTCCCTACCACTCAGTTTATCACCAGAAGATAACCTTCTGGATATAGAATTATAGATGGTTTTAAGGAAGACACAGGTGAATGCTTTAAGACTTGAAATTCTTCCTAGCTTCTCTGTAAATAATGTTTGGATTATAGGCAAGCTTTTATGTGAACATTAAGAATCAAACTGTGTGTGTCTCTCTGTGTGTGTATCTGTGTATGTATAAACAAACAAGCACACACACACACACACACACACACACATATTATACATCAGTTCATAAACTGATCTAATTTTTTTTGCAAACATCAATAAATTATAATATATTTGCCAATACTATGTTTTTTACATAAGCAATGGAATGATCACTACATTAATGTGTTTTATTTTTATTTCACAGTTGGCTTATACATATTTTTCAGTTCCTTCCTGTCTGAACCTGTGCCCTGAGCAGACCTGGGACACTGGATCACTATCTATTCCCACAGCACCCAAAGGAAGGCCAACTTCTAGGTATTCAAACATGCCCAGGATAAAAGGGTAGGAGGCCACAACAACACCCCCAAAACCTAGTATAAATGACTTACCCAGGATGCAGGGACATAGGAACCCCTGCTCAGCAGGTGACATGGGTTCCTTCAAGTCTGAGCCTAAACCTGGGCACACCTGGGATGCTGGCTCTGCATCCACTCTTACAAATCCTAGAGGGAGCCCAAGTCCCTGGTGCTCTGAGATGCCCAGTATTACAGGATCACAGAGGAAACTGGACTTCAAAGCTGTCAGACATACCCAGGAGCACTGGATCTCTGACATGTTCAAGATCGCAACTGAGGCCATAGCATCTTTCCCAAGAACCAGGATTATTGAGATTACCACAATAACCAGGGAAACACAGATCCCTGCACAGCCAGAGGCTCGGGTTCCTTCCAGCTTGCACCTGTGTCAGGAGCAAACCTAGGCCACTGGATGCCCAACCAATCCTACAATAATCAGAGAATGTTTGACTTCCAGGAGCTCTGACAAAACTGGAAGCTAAGAAGCTTGGTCACACCAGGATTTCAGAATTCAAGAGGTGGTTTGACTCCCAGGAGTCTGATATATCCAGGCTCTCAGCATCACAGTAACTCAGAATCACTAGATCACAGAGACAGCTGTACTCTGAGGAGTTTTGACACAACCAGGATCACAGAAGCAACTGGGTCTAGTCAGAGACAGCAAGGGCAGGTAACACTACAGATAACCAGATGGCAAAAGACATGCACAAGAATGTAATGAATAGAAACTACTTGGCATAATTAGAACCCAGTTCTCCTACTACAGAAAATACTGGATGTCCCATCAAACTTGAAAAACAAGGTTCATATTTTAAACCACATCTCATGATGATGACAGAGGACTTTAGTAAGGACAAAAAGTCATGGGAGATTTAAGAGGGTAGTAGAGGCAGAGAGAGAGAAGAAGAAGAAGAAGAAGAAGAAGAAGAAGAAGAAGAAGAAGAAGAAGAAGAAGAAGAAGAAGAAGAAGAAGAAGAAGAAGATGAAGAAGAAGAAGAAGAAGAAGAAGAAAAAGAAGAAGAAGAAGAATAAGAAGAAGAAGAAGAAGAAGAAGAAGAAGAAGAAGAAGAAGAAGAAGAAGAAGAAGAAGAAGAAGAAGAAGAAGAAAAAGAAGAAGAAGAAGAAGAAGAAGAAGAAGAAGAAGAAGAAGAAGAAGAAGAAGAAGAAGAAGAAGAAGAAGAAGAAGAAGAAGAAGAAGAAGAAGAAGAAGAAAGGAATAGAGGCTGGCCATGAGTAAGTGGAGAGAGAGGGGGAAGAGACTTGAATAAACTCTATTCTGTACTATACCATTGTGTGGCTAGTTCCTCAGGGGGAAGGGATTCCCAACATGGGCCTCCCAGAGGCATCCCTTGGCCCCAGGCCCCACCACACCTTGATGGGCCATATTCTCCTCCCCCTACTTTTTTCATCCTTTTCATAACATTGGCGCTGAAACTCAGGATATCATCATTTAATAGCATTGGTGCCCCCTGTGAGGAGATTAGATTTCTTTATGACCACTTTGCTGACTCAATTTAGTTCTAGAGAAAGGCACAGTCGCAAGGCACCTTAACCAGCCACAGAGTTTGGCTGTGAACATAAGGAGTTGTGTTGAGAGATTTTAGAGCAAAGAGTGAGAGAATCTGTAGAGATAAAAACACTGTGACAGTGCCACAGCATAGTGTGGGATAGTGTCATTTTTTGTTTTGTTTTGTTTTTTTTTTAATTAAATCTAACATCAATTTTTTCTTAACACTTTGAATGAAGCTCAAGTCAAAATGGATAAAGGGCCTCCACATAAAACTAGATACATTAAAACTAATAGAAAAGAACATGGGGAAAGGCCTTAAACACATTGGAGTAGGAGCTAAATTTCTGAACGAAACACCAATGGCTTGTGTTCTAAGATCAACAATAGACAAATGGGACCTCATAAAACTGCAAAGCTTCTGTAGGCCACAGAACACTGTTCATAGGACAAAAAGGCAACCAACAGACTAGGAAAGAATCTTTACCAATCTTATATCTGATAGAGGGCTAATGTCCAACATATACAAAGAACTCAAGAAGTTGGAATCCAGAGAATCAAATAATGCTATTAAAAATGGGGTACAGAGGTAAACAAAGAATTCTCAAATGACAAAATCAATTGGCTCTGCAGTACCTAAAGAAATGTTCAAATCCTCAGTCATTAGATAAATGCAAATCAAAACAACCTTGAGATGCAACTTCACACCAGTCAGAATGGCTAAAATAAAAAAATTCAGGTGGCAGTACATGCTAGCTAGGATGTGGAGAAAGAGGAACACTCTTTCATCTTTGGTAGAATTGAAATCTGGTAAAACTCAGGAAAGCAGTCTGGATGTTTCTCAGAAAACTGGACATAGTACTACCTAAGAACCCTGTTATACCACTCCTGGGCATATACATAAAAGATGCTCCACCACATAACAAGGACACATGCTTCACTATGTTCATTGAAGCCTTATTTACAATAGCTGGAAGCTAGAAAGAACACACATGTCCTTCAAATAAATAATGGATACAGAAAATGTAGTACATTTACATAATGAAATACTACTCATCTTTTAAAAACAGTGACTTCATGAAATTCTTAGGCAATTTGATGGAGCTAGTAAATATCATCCTGAGTGAGGTAATCTGCTCACCAAAGAACATACATATATGGTATACACTCAGTTATAAATGGATAGTAGCCCAAAATCTCAGAATACCCAAGACACAATTCACAGACCACAGGAAGCTCAAAAAAAAAAAAAAAAAAAAAAAAAAAAAAAAAAAAAAGACCAAAGAGTAGATGCTTTAGTCCTTCTTAGAAGGACAAACAAATTACTCACAGGAGGAAAGACAAGGAGAAAGAGAGGAACATGAACTAACTGAAAGGCTATCAAGAAACTGCTCCACCCTCCTCAAACCATTCCATATACAGTCACCAAACCCAGACAATGTTGTGAATGCCAAGAAGTGCTTGCTGACAGGAGCCTGATATAGCTGTTTCTTTAGAGATTCTACCAGAACATGATATATGCAGAGGTGAATTCTCACAGCTAACCATTGGATTGAGAAGAGGGTTCTCAATGGAGGAGTTAGAAAACGGACTAAAGGAGCTGAAAGGATTTGTAACTCCATAAGAACAACAATATCAATCAGATACCTCAGAGCTCCCAGGGACTAAACTACCAACTAACGTGTGCATATGGAGGACCCATGGCTCTAGCTGCATATGTAGCAAAGGCTGTCCTTGCAGGGCATCAATGTGAGGTGAGGCCCTTGGTCCTATGAAGGCATGGTGCCCCAGTGTAGCAGAATACCAGGGCAGGGAGGCTGAAGGAAGAGGTAGAGTGGATAGGAAGCATCCTCACAGAAGTAAGGGGAGGGACATGGGATAGGGTGTATTCACAGGGTAAATTGGGAAAGGGGACCATATTTGAAATGTAAAAATAAAATAAAATAAAATAAAATAACCAATAAAAGAAAAAAATTTGAGAGATAACTTTCTTTAATTGAACATTTTGTTCATTTACATTCCAAATGATATTCCACTTCCTGGTTACTTCTCCTAGACATTAGAACAAAATGCTGTGAAGATGACATTGATTTGGAGACACAAAGGCAGACCTATAGGATACTTGCCTAGGAAGGCTGTTAACAGGGAGTGAAATCAGTCCACAGAAAGAAGTTTGTTTCACTCAACAAAGATGAAAAAGGAGTTAGAAATCTGAATACCACTTTGACATCAGACATGAAGACACCGAATACTTTGGAGGTTGCTTAGCTGTTTTTCTGCCCTGCTTTGAGGATTACAGCTAAGTGATTGGATGAATCTCAGAAGAAAATTTAAGCTTTGGACTTTTAACATCTTGTTCAATTTCTGTTTCCATGATCTGTCCATTGGTGAGAGTGGGGTATTAAAGTCTCACACTATTATTGTGTAGGGTAAAATGTATTTTTTGAGCTTTAGTAGGGTTTCTTTTATGAATATGGGTGCTTTTGTATTTGGAGCATATATGATAAGGATTGAGAGTTTCTCCTGACAGATTTCCCCTGTAATGAGTAAAAAGTGTCCTTCCTTATCTTTTTAGATAACTTTTGGTTGAAAATTTACTTTATTCAATATTAGAATGGCCACTCCAGCTTGCTTCTTGGGGCCAGTTGCTTGGAAGTTTTTATCCCAACATTTTATTTTGAGATAGTGTCTGTCTTTGTCTCTGAGATGTGTTTCCTGTATGCAGCAAAAAGTTGGGCTTTGTTTATGTATCCAGTCTGATAGCCCATATCTTTTTATTGGGGAGTTGAGTCCATTTATGTTAATAGATGTCAAGGAATTGTGGTTGCTGTTTCCTTCTATTGTTTCTTTGGTAGGTTGAATTGTGCCTGTGTGTCTTTCTTCCTTTAGTTTTCCTGCTTAAATGTTTTCATGTTTTTACCATGAGGTGGTTCCCCTCATTGTACTGGATTTTCCACTTATAATTCATTGTAGTGCTGGGTTTGAGGTCATATATTTTGTGAATTTACTTTTGTCTTTGAATATCTTCTTCTTGCCATCTATGGTGATTGATAGTTTTGCTGGGTATAACAGCTTGTGCTGGCACTTTTGCTCTCTTAGGGTCTGCATGATGTCTGTCCAGGCTCTTCTAGCTTTCATAGTCTCTGTTGATAAATTGGGTGTGATTCTGATTGGTCTGCCTTTATATGTTACATGACATTTTCCCCTTACTGCTTTTAGTATTTTTTCTTTGCTTTGGGCACTTGGTGTTTTGACTATTATGTGTCGGGAGGAATTTCTTTTCTTGTCCAACTTATTTGGAGTTCTGCAGGCTCCTTTTATGCTCTTGGTCATCTCATTTTTAAGAGTAGGGAAGTTTTCTTCCAGGATTTTGTTGAAGATATTTACTGTACCTCTTAGTTGACATTATTTGCCATCTTCTATTCCTATTATCCTTAGGTTTGGTCTTCTCATTGTGTCCTAGATCTCCTGCACATTTTGGGTTAGGAGATTTTTGTTTTTTGCATCTTCTCTGGCTGTTTTGTCTATGTTTTCAATGTTGTATTTGCTCCCTGATAATCTCTCTTTCCTCGTTTGTAGTCTGCTTGACATGCTTGCACCAGTGACTCCTGATTTCCTTTTGAGGATATCTACCTCTAGAGTTGTCTCTTTTAGTGTTTTCTTTATTGTGTCCATTTCCGTTTTAAATTCCTTCTTCCGTTCCTTCATCTCTTTGGTTCTGTTTTCTTCTAGTTCTTTGAATTATTTGAGTGTTTATCTTGTTTCTTCTTTAAAAGCTTCTAATTCTTTATGCTTTTCCTCCCGTTCTTGTTTAAGGATCTCTATCATCATCTTGAGGTAGGATTGTGTGTCTGAGTCCTCATTTTCTGGAGAGTTTGGCATTCTGCTGTTTTTTGTGATGGGAGAGCTGGGTTCTAGTGTTGCCAGGTTGTCTTGGTTTCCTTGGGGTACACTCTTTGCTTTCCTCTTGCATTCGTGTTGTCAGTGATTGGTTCTCACTTTTCCCTTGTACCTGGCCTGTGTCTCTGGATCTGTGCTGTTCCTGGTGGCAGATATTCTGAGCACTTATTGTCCAACCCAGAAGCCTCTGGCTGGGAACAGAGGGCCCAATGCTGCCGGGTTCCTGAATCCCTGGATCAAGCTAGGCAGGAGCACTTTTTCTGCATGCCCCATTGAGATCTCTCTGTCCCTTGGCTAGTCGGAGTCTGTTCTCATCCGGTTCTCGCCAGTCCTGTGTGTCTGGATCTCTGCTCTTCATGGTCTATCTTTGTTTTTTAAAATAAAGTTCTTCAAAAAAAAAAAAAAAAAAACAAAGAAGAAAAGCACACAAACATAACACTACCTCTAACAACAAAAATAGCAGGAAACAACAATGATTATTGCTTAATATACCTTAATATCAATACACTCAGTTCTCTCTAAAAAATACATAGACTATCAGACTGCATAGGTAAACAGCATCCAGAATTCTCCTGCATAAAGAAAAGTCATCTCAGTAACAAAGACAGAAACTTTCTCTGAGTAAAAGATAGTGAAAAAAAAACTTTCCAAGCAATTGGTCCCAAGAAATAAACTGGAGTGGGCATTCTAATATTGAATAAAATAGATTTTCAACCAAAAGTCATCAAAAAAAGACAAGGAAGGACATATTTTATCCTTCCTTTAACATCAAAGAAAAAAATCTATCAAAATGAACTCTCAATCCTGAACATCTATGCTACAAATAAAAGAGCACCCACATTCATAAAAGAAATTCTTAAAGCTCAGAGCATATATTATACCACACATAATAATAGTGGGAGAAATCAACAAGCCCATCCTGTCAATTCACCATGGACTAAGGCTGGTCTTCAATAACAATAAAAACTACAAAAAGCTCATATACATGTGGAAGCTAAAGAATGCTCTCCTCCATGATAACTTGGTCAAAGAAGAAATAACTAAAGAAATCAAAGACTTTTTTTTTTAATTTTATGAAAATGAAGGCACAACATACCCAAATTATAGGGTACAATGAATGTACCCTAAGAGAAAAATGCATAGTGCTCAGCAATTTCAAAAAAAAACTGAACAGAGCATACTCATAACAACTGGACAGCACAACTGAAAGTTCTAGAACAAAAAGAAGCAGATAAAGGAAAGAGTAGTAGACATAAGGAAATAATATAACTCAGAGCTAAAATAATGAAATTGAAACAAAAAGTATTATACAATGAATCAACAAAACCAAGAGCTGGTTCTTTGAGAAAATCAACAAGATTGTCAACCATTAGGCAGACTCAGAAGCCACAGTGAGAGCAATCAAATTAGCGAAATCTGAAATGAATGGAAAGACATAACAACAGAAACTGAGAAAATTCTGGAAATTATCAGATTCTACTAAAAAGTTCTACTCACAAAACTAGACAATCTAGGGGAAATGGACAATTTTCTAGATAGATGCCAGGTACCAAAGTTAAATAAGGGTCAGATACACCATCCAAACACCCCCATAAGCCCTAAAGAAAAAAAAAAAAAAACCTAGAACCTGATTGGTTTAGTGCAGAATTTTATCAGATCAAAAGCTCAGGTGACAGCAGATTCAGATGAGGATATGAAGAAAGAGGAACACTTTTCCACTGTTGGTGGGATTTATGAACTGGCACAACCACTCTGGAAAACAGTCTGGTGTTTCTTCAGAATGATGAACATAGTACTACCTGAGTACCCAGGTATACCACTCCTGGGCATATACCCAAAAGTAGCTCAACATGTAACAATGACACATGCTCAACAATGCTCATAGTAGCCTTATTTATAATAGTTAGAATCAGGAAAAAGAAAAAAAAAAGCAGATGTCTTTCCCAAAGAATTGGATACAGAAATTGTAGTACATATATAGTCACAATAGGGTAGTACTTAGCTATTAAAATCAATGAGTTTATGAAATTCCTAGGCAAATGAATGGCACATGAAGCTATCATCCTGAGTTATATAACCAAGTTACAAAAAAGTACTCATGATATGTGTCCTCTTATAAGCTGATACTAACCCCTTCCACCCCACAAAAAATGCTCAGGATACCCAAGAGATCATTCATAGAACTTATGAAGCTCAAAATGAAGGAAGACCAGAATGTGGATGCCTTAGTCCTTCTTAGAAGGGAGAACAAAACAGAGGAGGGAATAGAAGGTCAAATAGAGGAGCAGGGATTTAAGAAAAGATCTACTGAGACTGCCTCATTTGAAGAACTACCCCATATGCTGTCACCAAACCCAAGCACTATTGCTGATACCAAGAAGTGTTTGGTGGCAGAAACCAGATATGAACGTCTCCTCAGAGGCTCTGACAGAGACATATAAATACAGATGAGGATGCTTGTAGCTAAACATCAGACTGAACACAGGAACCCCAATGAAAGAGCTAGAGAAAGGATTGAAGGAGCTGAAAGGTTTGCAATCTCATGGGAAGACCAACATCATCCACCAGCCAAGACACTGAGGTGGGGAGAATGATTGGGAGAGGGAACACCTTTATGAAAGCAAGCTGAGGGGGAAGAGGGAGGATAGTGTATGTGAAGAAAGGGCATAACATTTGAAACATAAATACAGAAAATATCCAATCAAATTGAAGAACATGCATAGGTTGTTCTAAGTAGGATTGAGGCAACGGCACTTTGGTCTTTCTTGTTAAACTCCATATGGTTTTTGAGTGATATCTTGTGTGTTCTGAGGTTTTGGGTTAATATTCACATATTAGGGAGTAAATATCAAGCATCAATTTTTGGGGATAGGTTACTGCAGTCAGGTTGATATCTTCTAGTTCCCTCAATATGCCTGCAAAATTTAGGATGAAGTCTACATTTTTAATAGCTAAACTGTATCCTCCTGTGTTCAGAACCACATTTTCTGAATTCATTCTTCAGTTGAGAGACATCTGAGTTTTTTTCCAGCTACTTATTCTAGCACTGTGAGTAAGATTGCTATGAACATGATGGAGTACATATTTTATGGTATAGTGAACATCTTTTTGGTACATGCCCCGTAGTAGTAAGCATCTGTAGATTAAATTGTTTACAGTTTTCTGAAATTTCCAAAATTGTTGTATCAGCTTACAATCTTACCAGCAATCTCATTGCTGGTGAGATTGTAAGCTGAGATTCCTTTTTCTCCACATCCTCAACAGTATCTGCTTTTGCCTGAACTTTGGACCTGAGCCATTCTGATCAGGTGGAATCTCAGGTTCATTTTGATGTGCATTTCCCTGATGACTAAGGATATTGATCATTTCTTTAGGCGCTTCACTGCCATTCAATATATTACAGTTGAGAATTCTTTTTTAGATCTGAAACCCATTATTTAAATGATTATTTGATTCTCTGTGGTCTTTCTTCTTGTGTTCATTATGCTTTACAGAAACTTTTCAATTTTATGAAGTCCCATTTGTCCATTGCTGATCTTAGAGTCTAAGACATTGGTATTCTGTTCAGGAAAATTTCCCCCATGTCAATGTTACCTCGAGGTTCTTTCCCACTTTTCTTTCTATCAGATTCATCATATTGAGTTTAATGATGAGGTCCTTGATCCTTCTACATTTGATCTTTCTACAATGGGATAAAAATGGAACAATTTGTATTCTATATACAAACAGCCAGTTGATTCAGCACAATTTATTGAAAATACTTTCTTTTTTTCCAATGGATGGTTTTGTTTCTTTGTGAAAGATCAAGTGACCATAGGTATTTGGGATTATTTCTGGGTTTCCATTTTTATTACAGTGACCTAACTGTCTGCCTCTGTACCAATAATATACTGGTTTTCTTGCTATTGCTCTGTTGTAGAGCTTGAGGTCAAGAATTTTAATTCCTTTGGGAGTATTTTATTGTTGAGAATTGTTTTCTCTATCCTGGATTTTTTTTTATTCCATATGAATTTGAGAATCAATTTTTCTATCTCTAAGAAGAATAGAGTTAGAAATTTGATGGGGATTGAATTGAATGTGTAGATTGCTTTTGGAAACGTAGACATTTTTAATATGTCAATCCTCCCAATGATTCAGTATGGGGTATAATGTTCATCTTCTGAAGTCTTTTTGATTTTTTTCCTCAGGGACTTCAAGTTCTTATCATACAGATCTTTCACTTGTTTGGTTAAAGTCATAACAAGTTATATTTTATTGTGACTCTTGTGAAGGGTATCATTTCCCTAATTTCTTTATCAACCCATTTATCCTTTGAGTAGGGGAAAACTACTGATTTATTTGAGTTAATTTCATATTCAGTCACTTTGCCGAAGGTGTTTATCTGCTATAGATTTCTCTGGTAAATTTTTTGCAGTTGCTCATTTAAACTATCATAGCATCTGTAAATACTGATATGTTTACTTCTTACTATACATTGCTTTTATTATGTTTAGTTGTGTGCCTTGAATTTCTGATGTTTCAAGGCTTTTAACATTATAGGATGTTTTATTTTGTTAAAGCCTCTTTCAGAATTTAATGCGTTAAAGAGTTTTTAATGATCAGGTGATGAATGATTATGAAAAGTCACTTCTTTATATATATATAGATTATGTTGATGGATATTGTATATTTAACCATCAATGCAACCCTGGAATGAATCATACCTGATCATGATGAGTGGTTATTTTTATGTGTTCTTGGATTATGTTTGTGAGAACTTTAATGACTATTTTTATTAACATTCATAAGATTATTTGGATGAAAGACTTTTAATGAATGCTTCAATTTCCTTAGGTTTTATGGGACTGTTTAGGTGGTTTATCTGATCATAACATAACTTTAACATCTGATATTTGTCTAGAAAATCCTTCATTTCATCTATATTTTCCAGTTTTGTTGAGAATGAGCTTTTGTAATAGGTTCTTGTGGGACTGTGAAAGTTACCTTGTTTCAAAATTGAGATGACATTTAAATCCCAGGTGTCCATAAGCAGAAGTAGGCATTTCCCTAAACTCCAAAAAAAAAAAAAAAAAAAAAACCAGACTTGTACTGGCAGGTTTTCTGTCAACTTAACACAAGCTGGAATTATCACAGGAAAGGGAGCCTCAGTTAAGAAAATGCCTCCATGAGATCCAGCTGTAAGGCATTTTCTGAACTAGAGATCAATGGGGGAAGGCCCAGCCTATTGTGGGTGGTGCCATCCCTGAGCTGTTAGAACTTGGTTATTTAAGAAAGCAGGCAGAGTATGCCAGGGGAAGCAAGCCAGTAAGCAACATTGCTTCATGGCCTCTGCCTCAGCTTCTGTTTCCTGACCTTTTTGAGTTCCAGTTGTGACTTCCTTTCGTGATAAATATTAATGAGGAAATGTAAGCTAAATAAAACCCTTTCTTCCCCAACTTGCTGCTTGGTCTTGATATTTTGTGCAAATAAAGAAACCCTGACTAAAAAAGACCCCATCATTAGCCACAGTCCTCCATAAGTTCTTGGCCATCTGTCACATAGGAGTAACACCCTAATACCCTTCACATATAAAGATGTGAGCAGAGGTCATGTAGGCTCAATACTGACCTGTATTGTTATGAGGTACCTAAAGGCCCAGAATTCCCTTATCAATGACTTTCCTTCCCAGACACTCTTCCCTGCAGATGGTATTTAAGCTCATGACTGCCCCTGAGAAGTGGGATATGGGTTTACTCATCTGCCCTCCATCATGATAATACTTGTCTTAAAACCATAGACTGTCTCTTTTCATCAGGATCTGCCTTAAGGAGCCATGGAGAAGTCCTTCACCTACAGAGCTGAAATAAAAACTCCCTTAGAAGGCCTCTCTGAATCCACAACAGTGGCCAACACAAAGCCCAATCCTACAGCCTGCCGCCATCAAGCCAAAGAATGTCTCCACCTTGGGACCAGGTAGAGCTCTTCTCTTCACCCTTGGCCCTGGGCTAGATCCACCACACTCCATTTTCAGCTCCTCCATGTCATCCAACAGCACTTTAGTATCCAAGAGCCTGAACCAAACAACCCTTACCACATCACAGGCCTGTGGACCTTGGAGGGAACTCTGACTCTACATCCCACACACCTCAGAATGCATTCCCCTCCCCAGGAACACTGTCCCACAGCTTCCCATAGCCTGATACCCAACAACTCCTGTGGTGTAAGCATGGTCCAGTTTTTCAAGTCCTAATTCTCAGAGTGGCTATGCCCTGTGGTGGAGTAGACAGAGCCCCATACTCCCAAACCATTACCCCTACAGTTTATGAGATACATACATACATACATACATACATACATACATGCATACATATAGACATACATATATACATACATACATACATACACAAACACACACACACACACACACACACACACCTAGTTGTTGTTGCTGTTGTTGGGTGTACTTTCCCTCCTTGTGCTGCAGTTTTCTGAATATCATCCTCTGGTTGGCTGGATTAGTAGAAAGATATTATTTAAATTATGTTTTGCCATGGAATAATTTGAATTCTCCGTCTATGGTAACTGAGATGTTTGCTGGGTATAATAGCCTGTATCAGCATTTCTTTCTCCTAGGGTCCATATGGCATCTGCCCAAGGTCTTCTAGGCTATAGATTCTCCATTGATAAGTTTAGTAATTTTTTATAGGTCTGCTATTAAATTTATAGTAACAGTTAAACTATTTTCCTTACTGCTTTTCATATGTTTTCTTTGTTCTATGCATTGATGGCTTGATTACTATGTGATGAGGGAATTTCTTTTCTGACCCAAATTATTTGGTGTTCTGAAGGCTTCTTGTACATTTATTGACATCTTTTTCTTTATGTTAGGAATGTTTTCTTTTAGATTTTGTTGAAAATGTTTACTTGTCCTTTTAATTGGGAATCTTTACTCTCTTTTATACCTATTATTATGAGGTTTAGTCTTTTCATCTTGTCCCGACTTCCAAGATATTTTGGGTTAGAACCTTTTTCCATTTTGTAGTTTTTTGACTATTGTTTCAATATTTTCTATGGCATAGTCTATGCCTGAGACACTCTCTTCAATCTCTTGTTTAATGTTAGTGATGCTTGCACCTGTGACTCCATGATTTTCTCTCATTGTAATTTCTTTATGTTTCTATTTCTATTATTCTATCCTGGGCAGTTTTGTTCAATTTCTCACTTGTTTGATAGTGATTTTCTGTATTTATTTAAGGGCTTTTTGCGATTTCTTTTTAAGGGATTCTATCTATTTACATAGGTTACCCTGTATTTTTAAGGGGGTTATTTATATCCTCCTTAAGGTCATCTTAAGTCACTTTCATGAGATAGAATTTTAGATCAGAATTTTTCTTTTCTGTTGTATTAGGGTACTCAGGGTTTGCTGTAGTGAGAGAGTTAAGCTCTGATGGTGCCAAGTAACATTGATTTCTGTTAATTATTTTTTTGTGATTTCCTCTAGACATCTGGTTATCTCTAGTATCAAATGTCCTTGCAGCCTATGGCTAAAGCTTGTCCCTCCAATTTTTCTGGTATATTGTGACTCCTTTAGTCAGCTTGTGTTTGGGTGTGGGCATATGTCTGAAGTGCCTAAGTTCTTAGCTTGGAGGTGTTCGACCTCCTTTAAGCTGATTTTCTATGTGGGTGTGGTTGGGTTTGCTCGTGCACATGATCTACTTCCTGGCCCAGTGGTAGATTGAAAGGAAGGTGGGTGTCTGTTATGGACACAAGACAGGAGAGCCATTGTTCTCTGGACACTGTTGGGAGTGGTTGTTCAAGTTAGGAAAGAGTGGGGGAATTCAATTATTTGACTGATGGTGTCAGAACTCCTGGGTCTCAAGCTGACTTTGGGTGTGGGTGGAGTTGTGGAGAGCAACTACAATTATAGTTTTATTTTATGTAAGAGTTAATTATCTTTGTTTTGATTCTCACTGAAATCTCAAAGTGTGTTATTTGTTACATATTTGTGTTGAATACACTTGACATATAACATCTGTTCCAAAGCTTCAGTTCTTTATACTTTGAAGCACAATATCATTGTGATCAGAGTAAAGGAAACAGATCAGTGCAAGACAGCTTTGATAATGAAGAAGAATTTTCTTTTCTAGAGAATAAGACAGTTACTTTCTGTCACTTTCCAGAACCAAAGGAAGCACATCACAGTGCATAAAAAAGACAAATTTTAAGGGTCAGATAATAATTAACTCTTTTTGTTCATTTGTTTAGTAGAAGCACACCTTAGTTTTATATTATTTTATTTTTCCTGTTTTAGTATTTTTTTTGAATTTTTACGTATGTACATTTCAAATGTTATTCCCTTTCTCACCAATCACCTGCCACCTTCTCCCTGCTTCTATTTAATCTTAAATAATCATCCCAGAGTTTGCTTATTTTAATTTTATAATATTTATTGAATATTCTCTGAATTTACATTTCAAATGTTATTCCTATTTCCTCCAGTTCCATCCCTACTCTCCCTCCACTTGTTTTCATGAAGGGGCTCCCTTTCTCAACCACTTTTTCCACTTCAGTAACATGGCATTCCCCAACTCTGTAAAAACTCACTTTCACTGGATCAAAGGCATCTTCTCCCATTGGTACCATATTGACAGTGTTCTTTGGTTACATAGCCTTGCAATTTTATGAGGTCCCATTTGTCAGTTCTTGATCTTAGAGCATAAGCCATCTGTGTTCTGTTCAAGAACTTTTCCCATTTGCGTATGTGTCACTAAGTTCTTCTCCACTTTCTCTTCTATTTATTTCAGTATATCTGGCTTTATGTGGAAGTCTTTGATCCACTAGGACTTGAGCTTTGTACAAGGAGATAAGAAAGGATTGATTTGCATTCTTCTATATGCTGACTGACAGTTGAACCAGCACATTTGTTGAAACTGCTGTCATTTTTCCATTTTTTGGTTTAGGTCTTTGGTCAAAGATAAAGAGACCATAGTTGTGTGGGTTCATTTTTTGTCTTTAATTTTATTTCATTGATCTACCTGCCTGTTTCTGTACCAATACCATGTAGTTTTTATCATGATTGATCTGTAATATAGCTTGAATTCTGGGGTGATAATTGCCCTAGAAGTTGTTTTATTGTTGAAAATATTTTCCACTATTCTGGTTTTTTGTTTGTTTGTTTGTTGTTGTTGTTGTTCCAAATGAATTCTCAAATTTCATTTTCTAACTTTATGAAGAATTGAGTTGAAAGTTTGATGATGATTGCATTGAATCTGTTGATTTCTTTTGGCAAGATGCCCATTTCAAATATATTAATTCTGGAAGATCATGAGCATGTGAGATTTTTCCATCTTCTGAGATCTTTCTCAATATCTTTCTTCAGAGACTGGAATTTCTAGTCATACAAATCTTTCCCTTGCTTGGTTCGGGCCACATCAAGGTATTTCATATTATTTGTGACTATTGTGAATGATATCATTTCTTTAATTTTCTTCTAATTCTGTCTCTTCATTGAGTAGAGGAAGGCTAGTGATTTTTAGTCAATTTTACACCTATTCACTTTCCTGGAGTGGCTTATCTGGTTTAATAGTTCTCTGGTAGGAATTTTTGGATTCACTGAACTTTACTATCATATCTTTTGCAAATGATAACATTTTAAATTTTTTCTTTCCAGTTTGTATCCCTTTGACTTCCTTTTGTTGTCTAATTGCTCCAACTAGAACTTACAGTACTAGCTAGGGGAAGAAGGGGCAGCATTGTCTAGTCCCTGATTTTAGTGAAATTATTTCAATTTTCTTTCTGTTTAGTTTATTGTTGGCTACTTGTATGCTGTATATTGCTTTTACTCCGTTTATTTATGGGTGTTTAATTCCTGATCTTTCCAAGCCTTTTATTATAAAAGAGTGTTGAATTTTGACAAATGCTTTCCCAGCATCTAATGGGATGATCCTGTGTTTTTGTTTGTTTTGTTTTGTTTTGTTTTTCTTTTAGTTGTTTACTTACTGGATCAAATTGATGAATTTCTATATATAGAACCATCCCTGCATCCCTGGGATGATGCCTACTGTATCATGATGAATGATCGTTTTAATGTTCTTTGATTTAGTTTGTAAAAATTTAATTGAGTATATTTGCATTGATATTCATAGGAGTAATTGGTCTGAAATTCTCTTTTTTTTCCCAAGGTCTTTGCTTCATTTTTATATGAGTAATTATGACTTTAATAAATGAATTGAGCAGTATTCCTTCTGTTTCTCTTTTTGTTGATTGTCACTGGGAGATTTCAGTCCCAGGAAGCCTCATGGTTATTGTGCCTTGTGTGATTTGGGTGTGTCTCTTTCTGGACAGTAACTGAAGAGAAAGTGAGGTCTCACCTGTAGGCTCTGAGCTTAAAATTGAGAGTGCTCTTGGGAGACCAGCTCTCTGCAGACAGATTTTAGCTCCAGAGGGCCAGGGGATAGGCCCAGCTCTGGATGCAGATGGATGCCAGAAGCAATAATTAACTCTTAATGCAAATAGAGAATGAATGATAATACTGAAGCTGGATACCATAGTTCACAAATTATACTCATAATCTTACAAGTCAGCAGTTAAGGGTATATGTTCTATATTATTTCCTAAGATATCAAAACTACAGTATATACAACATTTAGCAACCTAGATAATTTGCACCTCATATTTGAAAAGTGAAATATACACATAAAGTATACATATGTTAGAACTAAATGTCCACTGGGACTCATCTTATTAAATTTTACATTTTGTTTTTGGTGTGTGTGTGTGTGTGTGTGTGTGTGTGTGTGTGTGTGTGTGTGTGTGTTTGTAATCAATTATAGTGGGGTTCTTGGATGCACATAGAATTTTTAATAGTAGTTTCTCTATTATGCTTTAGGTAGACCACATTCTGAGTTTATTGTTGTATATAATTGTAAAAACTCATCAGTAATGAGTATATGTGGCATTTTCATCTCTTCCACTGTTTCTCTGTGTTTGTAGTTAGTCACCTACATGATCTGATCCTCTTGTTGACTGTTAAATTCATTTTTGATATTATATTTATAATAGTTTCTTTTTGTCATTTGAAACCCTCTCATTTACTCTAACTCGTTGTCTTTCAAATTTATATACTATACACTTTAGAAACAAGACTCAAGAGACCCATGATTAGGGATAGAATTAAATGGTTCCTCTTTGATGAATAACAATACAGCCTTTTAAAGAAAGAAGGTAGAAACATTCTTTTTTACCTCTGAAGAATATTTTTCTCATCATTGTTCTGTACAGAAAGATGATCGGAAATGTATATAATCTATACCCAGAGAGAACTATTGTCTTCCTCCTCATCAACAAAACCTCTGTTTTCGAAGGAGGGAAACCACCACAGAAAACTATACTTAAAATGTAGAGGGTAGACCCCACTCCAGATGAAAACATATACCAAAAACTTCTGTACTGAAGGTGTGGAAAATATCATTGGAGAGGGCATGGAAGATTGTAAGAATCATACAAACTAGCACTGTGAGATTGTATCTTTCTGAAAGTCAGAAGCCATATCCTTAGAGTGTTATCAACATTAAATATCAAATGTGCCATAAATGGGGATTGCAGCAATGGACATGCCAACATGTGTGAAAAAAAGCCAAAGAGATTTCAACCAGATGTGAATAAGTATAAGAAATTTAGCAATGTTAGAGGCAGAAGAGGTAGTCTTTTCTCAGGATGTGTTGGGCATGAAAACATTTGAAAACATTATATGGACTAAGGAAAATTGTATTTAGAGATAATATTTATTTTCCTTATGAATTAAGTATTATCAATGAACGTAAAGGAGACTGACAAAAGAGAAGTTTATAGTTTAAAGTTGATTCTACTTCCCAGAGATCCAACCATTCTTTTTTTAGTATGTAATCCTCAATCTTCCTCTTTTCTGCCTATTTGGTCTCACTGGTTGTTTGCAAATTTTCCTGTAAAGACTTGTTTCATAATAAAAGAGAAGAAGGGCACAACAGATTTATCAGGTAAGAAAAGAGTCAACTACATCAGATACCCAACAGGCTTAGAGTTAATAAAAATTTCAGAGGCCATAGCAAAAATTTAGCCATGGAAAGATCTGTTGAGATCTTAAAGTTGGTTTTGAAGGTCTTGTTACCTAGTGTACAAAACAAATGGTTCCAAATGTTTATAGGCAACAGTTTGGAACTGACTTGCTTTATGTCTCTAATGAATAAATTTCAAAAGAGATTGTATGTTTTGTGATAAATGATCGAAAGAGCTGGCATCACCAGATTCTGGATTAACCAAACTGTGTCATTTATATTTTGGCAAAAGATTATCCAGAGAAGAATTAACTAAAATAGTTTATGTTTTTTTCCTCAAAATTCTCATTGTCTTTATTTGAAATTTTGGGTTTATGAATTATTGCCAATAAACAATTAGAAAAGAAACAAAAGGTTTCTATTTCTGGTCATCTCAAACAGCTGTTTGTACTTAGTTTTATCGGCTCTTACTTAAGGATGGTGAAGACATAATTTTTGTATGATATACTAGGTGTCAATAATATGCTATTCCTTCTAAGTTTATCAATAAATTATATTTTCTTCTCAATTTCCTGTATATTTTGCTAAATTTTCAAATTTTAATTTCTTAATTTTTCTGAGGTTTGAGTTTTTAGGTATAATGTAGAGGAAAAGAAATAAGTGGCTCTAATGACCTTTGTGCCACATGAAATCACTTTTGGATCCCGTAAAAAGCAGGCAATAAAATCTTCAAATGAATGGATTTACTCAAAGGAAGTAGTTTATTCAGAAAATTGTAATTGATTCAAGATTGACTGACAGGATGTACTAACTGAGATTGTGCCAGCTTGTATTTCTTAAGTTAATTTTAGAGTCTTGGAAATCTGCATGATTCTTCTGTTGACTCAAAAAAAAAAAAAAAAAAAAAAAAAAAAAAAAAAAAAAAAAAAGAGTGTCCTTCCTTCATTGCTAGCAATGCACAGATTTTAAATTTTCTTATGCCTCAATTGGTCCTGTAATGGGCCTGATTAATCTGAGACTCAGTATAGTATGATTTATTTCTAGTATTTGAAAGGATAAATTAATTGACCAAATAGCCCTTTTAAAATTCAGTACTATTTTTAGAAGTTCATTTCATATTTCATATTTCAACCTCAAATTTATTTAAATGTAAAGACCAGAATTTTAATGAAAGTTATTTTAAATGGAATTTAATATATCAGATTTTAGTGTGGTGGCAATTTATATCTTATTCACCTTTTAAAATTTACAAGGTTAGACACACACACACACACACACACACACACACACACACACACACATACATGCATGTGTGTGTGTTTCTAAATCTACTACATGATTTTTATTTACTTGACATGTTTTATCATTATCTTATAAACAGATGTATGATAACATTGTACTATGATCAATAAAAGCACATAAAGATTCTTAGCTTTTCTTTCCATGAAGCAAACAGGAGGCAGTAGTATTATTGAGGAGGGAGAGATGAGAACTATTGATATTATGAGAAGATTTCTGACTGTCCTATAAGTTGACACTGATACAAATATTGAGTTACATACTTTCAGAAAAACAAATATCTTCAAATGACTTTCAACCTTTGAAAAATATAACAAGTAGTTAGTTAAATTAGTAGTATATATGGAACTTTAATAATTTCTCAATATCTGTATAAGACGTTTTATCAAATCACTGCTTTAAGTTAGGCTTAAAATATAAACAGTGAAATTCATATGATAAGAAGACATCATATTATTAAGGTACTGAATTGGTTCCTATAATTACAATAAAATAATAGTAATGCAGAAATGGACTAGAAATAACAAATATAAGATAAAAAATAATATTCTGAATGTCAATACATAATTTAAAATAACTATAAGATTATGTTTATTTAAAATATGCTAATAAATGTGATATTTTTAAAGACAGTGACAGAAGAGTTACAAAATATGCTATATCAAAAAATATTGAATTTGTTTTGCCCTTTTGCTGGTGATCTGAAAGAAAAAAGTTAGTATTATATAATTTGGCATGCAAATATATTTTGTACAAAATTATTCATCTCATGTTTCTTAAGTACCTTAATCGAACATATATATGTATATATGTGCATATGCACACTAATATATAAGACAAGAACATTAATGTAATAAAATCTATATACCCTAATTTCTTTTGTTTTTTTCCTACAGTGCTGAAATAGTAAATATACTAACAACATTAACCTCTGACATTACATGTAAACTATTTTACAAGTGTTTCATTCTCTGAATATTCTTTTAAAATATATTTATTAGAATCTGCACAAGACCTTCATAAAAACATCTAATGCCTGATATTTCACATACTTTATTTACTCTTCTCTCATATATTACATCCTGAAAATTTTATTTTCCCTCTTATTTCCCTAGATTTTGCTCTGTCCACTCATCTTCCCTTTTTATCTAGAAAAGGGCAGGGCTTATATGGATATCAGTTAACCATGGCATATCAAGTTGCAGTAAGACTAGGAACCTCCTCTTATATTAAGGCAGGATGAGACAATATAGTAGGAGTTAAAGTGTCCCAAAAGCTAGAGACTGCTTCTGCTCCCAAAGTTTGGTGTCCCACAAAAAGATTAAGCTACCTAAGCTAACACTTCTGCAGAGGGCCTAGGGTAAACGCTGTTAAACTCACTGATTGTAAGTTCAGTCTTTCTGAGCCTCTATGAGCCCAGGTTTATTGATTCTGATTTGTCTTGCAGTGTCCTTTACCTTTCTGATTCATTCAAACCTTCCTCACCCTCTTCAAGATTCTTGTCCTTGCTTAATGTTTGACAAGCTCCTTATCGGTTTCCATCAGTTGCTGAATGAGTTCTGTCTAATGAAAACTGTATTAGGCCCCAATATCTGAATATAATCTGAGTATAAAAGTATCTCATTAGGAATAATTTACTAGGTTTTTCTTTGTTTCCTTTTTTTCTATTCCTTCCTTCTTTCCTTCCTTTATTTTATGTTGACAGTAGGCTATACCATGGCCATCCAGGCAGTGTCAGGGGTGGATTCCCTTTCATATCATGGAACTCATACTACACCAAGTAGGTCTTTGCTCTACTCGTACTTGTATTTTGTGAAGAGTGACAGATATGGATAGAATTTTATTTTTTTATTTCTTGAAGATGCTTCCTATTTTTCATGCTACAATTCTGATTTCTTGGTGAAAAATGACCTGTCCTTCACATAAAAGTAATTTTTATTTTCCAGATTATATTGTCTTCTTGGAGATTTTCTAATCTCTAGCTGGTTGTTTCAACTTACCTGTATGGCCCAAACTCCTCCTCAAGCTAACTTATACAATTGGCTTCTTCCAGCTCTTGATTGACTTGCTCTGTTTTGACTAAAACTGACTCTCGAATCTGTGCTAATCTTTTGGCTTTTTCTCATTCTCTGACTCGTTCAGTCTTCACTTGAAACCTGCCTTTTTAAAACTATCCAAACAAAACTTTCTCCAAATTGTCTTCTCCAGTTCTCTCTCTCTCTCTCTCTCTCTCTCTCTTTCTCTCTCTCTCTCTCTCTCTCTCTCTCTCTCTCTCTCTCTCTCTCTCTCTCTCTCTCTCTCTCTCCCCGCTCTCTTCTCCTCTTATCCTCCTCCTCCTCCTGTCTGATCTTGTGAAGGGTGGGCATATCCTATCTTCCTATATCTGAGTTATTCTGTCAAATATTTCTCTGATTAATCATCATCTAGATATCATTTTCAAACATGGCTGCTTCCTTCTATAATCTAAGTTTACTTCCATTGTTGGAAGTTAAAGGTTTATATTAAAGGCATGTATATATTCCAGTCAGATCTTACTATAATACGTAGGTGTGCTGGCATTCCAGCCATATCATATAAACCTTAGGTCTTTGGAGGTTACCTTTTAACAGAGCAGTCCTGAGGCTAAATTAAAATGCATTTACACATAGTTGGGTATATTCATGTCTGTTTCCTTGATTTGAATTCATTGATCTACTCATCTATTTGTTTCCCAATAAGAAGAGAGTTTTATTACTATTGTTTAGTAATAGTTCTTAAAATCAGAAATAGTGATAATTCTAGTCATTGTTTTATTGTTTCTGGTTGTATTGGCATTCTGGATTTTGATTTTTTATATGAAATTGGGTAATGTTCTTTCAATGTCTCTAAAAAATTGTGTTGGAATTTTGATGGGGATTACATTTCATTTAGTAAATTGTTTTTGGTAAAATGGACATTTTTATTATATTAATCCTACAACTCAATGAACATGGGAGATTTATTCATCTTCTATCTTCTTCAATTTCTTACTTCAAATCTTGATTTTATTGTCATAAAGGGTTTTCACTTGCTTAGTAAGAACTACAACAGGATATTTTATTTGTTACTATCACAATGTACATTGTTTTCCTAATTACTATTCATTTTTTATTGTTTGTGCTTAAAAGGGCTACTGATATATTTCAAGCTAATGTTTTATGAAACCACCATTCAGAATGTGTTTATCATGTTTAGAAATTACTTGGTAGAATTTTTGGGGTCATTTATGTATACTACTATAACATTTGCAAATAAAAACCTTTTGACATATTTCTTTCCAAAAAATATCTCCTTTTATCTTTTTCAGTTGTCTTATTATTAAAGCCAGAAGGTCAAGTCCTATATTGAATAGATATCGGGAGACTGCATAGCCTTGTCTTGTCCCTGATTGTAGTAGAAATCTTTGAGTTTCTGTTTAATGTGATGTTGACTATAGACTTGTTGTATATTGCCTATGTTATATTTACATATGTGCCTTTTGTCCCTGATCTCTGTTGTGTTATTTGTGAAGGGGATTGTATTTTTTTCAATACAATTTTTAGTATCTAATGAGATTATTTTTTTTTTTACAGTTTATTTGTAAGGTGAATTACTTTTACAGATTTTAATATGTTGTACTGTTTCTAAATATATGGAATGAGGCCCAAAATATTCATGGTGTGTGATGTTTTCGATGTGTTCAAGGACTTGGTTTGTGTTTATTTTACTGAGTATGTTAGAATCAGTCTTCATAAAGAAAATTGGTCTGAAATTCTTTCTTGAATGCCTTTTAACTAGTTTTGATGAGTATTTGCCTATCTTGTTGATTTTCTTTGCAATTTTGTTCTCAGTTTATTTGTTTTAGTCCAAGTTTGATAATTTTCTACCCTCTAATCCTTTCATTATGTTTGTTTCTTTTCATTATATGTGTATAATGTGTGCTGTTAAGAGCTCCCTTATTTTTTATAAAGACACTTAGTTCTCTAAATTATCTTCTTAGAACCATTTCCATTTCATCTCAGGTATTTGGGCATATTGGGCATTCATTTTCATTGGATTTTAGGAGATTCTTAATTTATTTCCTCCTTGACCCAGTGTTCATTCAGAAGAGAACTATTTATTTTCCATGATTTCGGGGCTCTCTGTTATTTCTGAATTGCAGATATAATTTGTGGTGGTCTGAGAAGATACATGCGATTATTTCAATTTTCTTGTATTTGCTGAGACTTGCTTTGTGATCAAGAATATGTTCAGTTTTGGGGAAAGTTCAGTGAGTTGCTAAGAAGAAAGCATGTTCTTCTGTGCTGGAATAAAATGTTTTGTAGATATCTATTAGGTATATTTAATCCATAAGCTCTGTTAATTTCACTGTTTCTCTTTAGATTCTGTCTGTATGACCTGGCAATTGTTGACAGTGGATGTCAATTTTTCCTCCTATTAAAGTGTGTGGGTCAGTGAATTGAGCTTTAATAATGATTCCTTAACAAGTGTGGAAACCCTTGAATTTGGGGGATAGACGTTAAGAACTGAGATATAATATTGGTGATTTTTTTTTCTTTTGATGTGTATGAAGTGCCATTCCTCATATCTATTGATTAATTTTGATTCAAAGTCCATTTTCTTAGGTAATAGAATGGCTACACAAATTTGTTACTTATATCAATTATTTTGAAAAATCTTTTTGCTGATCTTCACTCTTAGCAAATGTCTATCTTTACATTACAGTGTGTTTATTGTATGCAAGAGAATTATTTTTCCTGTTTTTCATTCATCTGTCATTCTGTAAGTCAGTTATTTTTATCTGGACAATCAATCCATTGATATTTTGAGAAATTGGTTACTAATGATTATTAATTTCTAATATTTTGATGTTCGTTTATGTGTTTGTGTATGTTCACATGTTTGGGGTGTAGTTAACTTTCTTGGGTTGGAGTTTTCCATATAGTATATTCAGTAGGCCTGAATATGTAGATTCAGTTTGAATAAATGTTTGTTATTCATGGAATATCTTGTTTTTTCCCATCTATTGTGTTTGAAAGTTTTTCTCATTCTAGTTGCTTGGCTGTCATCTGTGTTCTTTTAAAATCTTCAATATGTCTGCACAGAACCTTTTGACTTTTAGAGTCTACATTGAGAAGTCAGCTGTAATTCTAATAAGTCTGCTTTACATGTTACTTGGCATTTCTCCCTTACTGCTTTTAATATTTTTTTTATTCTGTACATGTAGAGTTTCAATTATTATTTAACAGAGAAATATATTTTGTGGTCAAATCTACTTGATGTTCTGTAAGATTTTTAAAGCTTTATAGGAGTTTCCTTATTTATTGTAGGAAATTTCATAAAATTAGTCTTATAGTCATTCTCTTATACTTCACATGGGTTTCAATATGCAGAGCTTGCTATAGTATCATTTATGGGCACTTGTAGTGCCCTATTCCCCTGGCTGTTTTAGATTGTCTTCTTCAGTTGACCTCTAGAAATTCTTAGTATAGACTTGCACAACTGAGGTTCTTAGCACATATGGACTTTCATATTCATTCTTGTAGCAATTTCTTGTTGTTACAAAATAAACCTTATATTTGGCATTAAGAAATTTATAATGAAAAGAAAGGTAAATTCTGTTTATATAACACTGCAATACTTCATTAAAACGAGACTTTAGGTTTTACATGGATTATAGGACTTGTACTGACCCTTAGAGCAAAACTAACTTATTCCAGGCGTCATCCAACTTCCCCAATTCCTCATTCAATCTACTTACTAAAATTCATGCTTCAGCTATGGCTACATCTGAGAATACTATGCTCATATGGAGGAAGAGAAGATCCTGACATAGTTTTCATAAGAATGTGCAAGAAATGTAGACAACAAATGAAATGTTGTGCAGTTGTTACTATACAGCTTATTTTGAAGATCTAAATTACACTTGTTGTGAAATACACTTCTAAGCCTTAAGACTTTAATCTGCATATGTTTTTTTTTCTCTTACTTGGAAAGATAAATGCCACTTCAAATATATCTGAATTAAATTTTAGTTATGAAATTCTGGGGCAAAATAATGAGAGTATACTCATAAGGATACAAAAAGTATACAGCTTGTGTTAAAATTAACCATTAGTGACATCAATAGAAGGGGACATTAATAGTCAAGTTGCCAAATAATTGGAGAAATATAGTTAAAACCTTCCCCAAATACTACATCACCACTGAGTGAGTACTTAAATAAAATACAACGTGTCATGAATGGGGATATACATTTTCTCAAGAATACATACTTCTAACAGCAAATTCTGTCAGAACCAAAATTGTGTGCTCTCTTTTCTAATTGGTTTACTAATTGCAAAGGTGTCAATCAGATTTTCATAAGACAGTATCCCTAGAGATGCATTCTCAGGTATCTAGTACCAAGGTAATTACATAAGACTACAGCTGCTATCAATGAGGTAGTATTTTATCCTTGACCGACTTTGTACATATGCTAGATATAATTGTCCTGTTTGTGTCCATTCTTTCATGTGTGGAAGTATAGTATACCTTACCCATGGTTTTGGTATTTCACATAGCCCTGCATTTCACAATGGAAGTATTCATCAAACTGAACTCATACCACCAGCAAAAGTGATGAATTTATTAATTTTATATTATTACTAAGCACTGTAAAGCTCCTGTATAATTGTCAAATTCAGCTGGGTAAACAATTTGTGTATAAAGATCCTTATAACAGATTTCTGAAGAACTGAATTTCAACTAGCTGAAATTCTGTGTATACCAGAAAGACAGAGACAGGAAAATATCCCAAAATCCACGTGCTTGCCAGTCTGTAAAACAAAGTGAAACAGAAACAGTAAGAGATACCCTGTCTCAAAAACAAGATGGAACAAAATTAGTGTGTGGCATGAAGAATATACATCTGTGCATAGACACACACACACACACAGAACACACAAACACACAAATATACTCACTCACACAGAGAGACAGAGAGGTAGAGAGAGACAGAAGGAAAGAGCTTGGGTAAAGAGGAAATAAGCAAAGACACTGTCAGGGATAGAGACAAAGAGCCAGATGGCGGTGACTACTGCTATTACTAATACTACGACTACTATTAATAAAAGACCATTAAAAGCTCATTTTCAGTGCCAACCAAGCAGCATGTCCACATAGGGATATATGAAAAATGTCTATAAGTCTTTTATTACTCTACAGTATACATGGAACTACATTCCAGATGGATTTAAAATAATATTTATGTTATAATATAATAAGATGTTTGAGATCTCTGTGAATATAATTACACAAAAATTTCTCTGTTGTTTGGAGTGATTGACCTGAATGTCAAGAGAAAACTGGACATCACTCCTGGCACAGAAAGAAAGAGGAAAACATCTCTAGACCATAAGAATCCACTTAAGAAATCTTCCCTCAATAGCATATATGTGATTAAGGGCAATAGAAAAGGACCAAAGCTCGATTAAGGACAGGCCAGTCACAGCCTAAACTCCAGGAGAGAGGATTGGTGGAGAGGAAAATATATTATTATCAGTGGAAAACAAATTAAAAAAAAAAAAAAACATAGATAGTGGGATGATGCAGGCAATACCAAATTCGGCCACATAACTGCATACTATCACATTATAGATAACTTTTTCTAATTAATGGTTTGTGACTCCATTTGTGTATGTAGATGTAGTTAGTAGATAACATTTTTTAATCTTGGATCTAATTGTGTTAATTTATGACTTTTCTACTATGCTTATTTGATATTTAAAATCACATGGAAATATAGTTTAAACTTGATGATAGATTAACCTTACACAAAACTTTGATGGTAATCCTATATTAATTCACTGAAAAGTTGAGTACACATGTAAGTTCACATCTTCTGATATAATTCAGTAGCAGAAGATTTCTTCTGCATGATTCTTCTCAACCTTGTGTTTTAAGAATAAAGATGTTTGACTTTGAATATTCTGATAATATATATGGTATTATTGATTATTATTAATCCTAACATGAAAGCCTACAATTCTGAGGTGTCCTCTCAAATATATATGTATATGTATATATATATATTATTAATATTAATTTCCTATTAATTTCCTATGATCTCCCCTCATATATCATTGCCCCTAAATGGATGAAAACACACACACACACACACACACATATACACAAGAATTTAAAACATTTTAAATTAAAATTTCCTTAGTAATAACTAGTTGTTTATCTTAGAATTGATATGTATATATTCTTGGTTACTATTTTGTGTTTTAGGAAGTAGCTAAGCTTTCTGTAAATTTTGTAATGTGGTAAGAGTTAAAGACTTCAGGCTCCCCTTTTGTCTCAGGGTTTCTATTCCTGCATAAAACATGACCAAGAAAAAAGTTAGGGAGGAAAGGGTTTATTCAGCTTACACTTCCATATCGCCATTCATCACGAAAGGAAGTCAGGACTGGAACTCAAGCAGGTCAGGAAGCAAGAACTGATAAGAAACAATGGAGGGATGTTACTTACTAGCTTGTTTCACCTGGCTTGCTCAGTGTACTTTCTTATACAACCCAGGTCCACCAGCCCATGTATGGCACCACCCACAATAAGCTGGGCCCTCCCTCCTTGATCACTAATTAAGAAAATGCATTCCTACTGGATCTCATGGAGACATTTCTGCAACTGAGGCTTCTTTCTCTGTGATAACTCTAGCTTGTATCAAGTTGACACAAAGCCAGTGAGTATAATTAACCCTTTGTCAATTTGACACATAAACACATCACTATTAAGCCTCAACCATTACTTCTTATTCATCCACAAGATCTAAATAACCTTAAGCCCCACAGTCTATACAAATTCTTGCATATAAAAATCACAATCCCTTTAAAATATTTAATTTCTTTTAAAAGTCAAAGTCTTTTTACAATTCAAATTCTTTTTTTTTTTGTAAATATATGTATATATATATATATATATATATATATATATATATATATATATATATATATATATATATATATATATATATATTTGTTTTCTTTATTTCTTGGACTTCATACAGTCTGTGAGTTGTTTGTGGGGGAGTGCAAGCCTCTGGGTTTAGCATTTCACTATCAGTGACTGCATATTATGTCTGTTATTTTGTGACTGGGTTATCTCACTCAGGATGATATTCTCTAGATGCAGACATTTTCTTAAGAATTTGGTTAAGTCATTGTTTCTGGTGGCTGAGTAGTACTCCATTGTGTAATTGTACCACAATTTTTGTATCCATTCATCTTCTGAAGGACATCTGGGTTCCTTCCAGCTTCTGGCTATTATAAATAGAGCCGTTATGAACATTGTGGTGCATATATCTTTGTTGTGTATTAAAGTGTCTCTGGGGTATATGCCCAGAAGTGGAATAGCTGGGTCTTCAGGTAGTACTATATCCAATTTTCTGAGGTATCGCCAGACAGATTTCCAGAGTGGTTGTATTAGCTTGCAACCCCACCAACAGTGGAGAAGTGTTCCTCTTTCTCTGCAGCCTCGCCAACATCTGTTGTCATCTGAGTTTTGGATCTTGGCCAATCTGACTGGTGTGAGGTGGAATCTCAGGGTTGTTTTGATTTCCATTTCCCTGATGGCTAAGGATGTTGAGCACTTCCTCAGATGTTTCTCGGCCATTCGGTGTTCCTCAACTGAAAACGTTTTGTTTAGCTCTGTACCCCATTTTTTAATAGGGTTATTTGATTCTCTGGTGTCTAGCTTTTTGAGTTCCTTGTACACCTTGGATATTAGGCCTCTATCTGATGTGGTGTTGGTAAAGATCTTTTCCCATTCTGTTGGTTGCCGTTTTGTTTTCTTGACGATGTCTTTAGCCTTAGAGAAACTTTGCAATCTCATTAAGTCCCATTTGTTAATCTTTGACCTTAGAGCTTGAGCCATTGGTGTTTTGTTCATGAAATTTTCTCCTGTACCTATGTGTTCTAAGGTTTTCCCTACTTTCTCATCTAATAGTTTCAGTGTATCTGGTTTAATGTGGAGATCTTTGATCCACTTACACTTGAGCTTTGTACAAGGAGATAAGAATGGGTCTATTTTCATTCTTTTGCATGCTGAGTGCCAGTTGGACTAGCACCATTTGTTGAATAGTCTGTTCTTTTTCCATTGAATGTTTACTGCTCCTTTGTCAAAAATCAGGTGACCATATACATGAGGGCTCATTTCTGGATCTTCTATTCTATTCCATTGATCCACATGCCTATTTCTGTACCAGTACCATGCAGTTTTCAGCACAATTGCCTTGTAATATAGCTTGAGGTCAGGGATAGTGATTCCCGCAGATGTTTTTTTGTTGTTGAGGATGTATTTCGCTATTCTAGGTCTTTTGTTATTCCATATGATATTGCACATTGATCTTTCCAATTCCATGAATAACTGGGTTGGAATTTTGATGGGGATTGCATTGAATCTGTTAACTGTGGGCTCCACTTCTTTCTTCAAGAGGGAAAAATATCAGGGCACAGTCACAATCTAAAGCAAAATCAAACTATAATTACTCAATGTCTGAGATTTAATTACTAACTCCTAGACTCCTCCAAGGGCTTGGGTCACACTTCTCCATCTCTGGCCTTTGTAGCACATACTTTGTCTTCTAGGCTTCACTTACCTGTACTCTACTGCTTCTAATGTTCTTGGTGGTCATCTCATGGCAATGTCATCTCCAAAACACTGCTTCCTGGGACATTAATTGCAATTGAGGCTACACCTTCACCAATGGCCTTTCATGGCCTCTCACATTGCCAAACCTTAGCTGCTCTCCATGACTCTTTTATTCCTTCAAAACCAGTACCATCTGGGTGACACTTACACATTATCAAATTCAGTCACAGCATGATATATAACCTTGGCTATCTCTGTAACACAGCCTATTTGTGCTCTCATAAGACACTTCCCAGAAGATTTTACCTCAGTGATGCTGGTCTCTTCTTAAGCACCAGTAATTTCTTAGCTCCAGCCTACCAACATCAATAGTCCCAGTAATAAAGAGGTTTTTCTTTAACAGTTCTGGTATTGTGTTAATCACAGCTCATTCTTTAGCTCTGATTAACCAAAACCACAGAATCTTAACAATAAGCACTGCAGCAGACCTAATGAGAACTCTTAATCTCTCTCCTAAAATTTCACAAGCCAGGCCTTCATCTTCTGCACTGTTCTCAACATTATCTTCTAAGCTTCTGTAGAACATCCCACAGAGGTCTTAACATCAGCATGGCTCTTCTATCTCAAAGTTTCAAAGTCCTTCCACAGTCCTTCCCAAAACATGGTCACCACTATGTGTTACTAATTGGTCTTAGTCAGGGTTTCTATTCCTGCATAAAACATCATGATCAATGAGCAAGTTGGAGAGGAAAGAGATTTTTCAGCTGACACTACCATGTTGCTGTTCATCACCAAAGGATGTCAGGACTGGAACTCAAGCAGGTCAGGAAGTAGGAGCTGATGCAGGGATGTTACTTACTGGACTACTCTCCCTTTCTCAGCTTGATTTCTTATACAACCAAGGTCTACCGGCCTAAAGATGGTATGTTTTAAAGAACTTGTATTGGTCAGATTTGCCTTCATTGTATGGTGTCTGTCAAATATCTTTTGACTGTTTAGGTTTGATTTGCCCCTGGCCTGCCACACTGAATTCTGTTTTGTTTACTTTCAGAAATGACCAGTCCAAAGGTTTCACGTTGTATACACTGTCTCCCATTTAGCTGACATGATAGATGTTTTCCCACTTTACCTGACATGTGTTGCTAATGGTTACTTTACAATAGAAACTTATAATATCAAGCTAGAAAAATGAACCTAATAATCCTTAACTTAATTAAGATAAATGCCAACAACAAAGGTTTAAATAAAGGTACAGAGAAAATAAATGAATGTGGCCTATAATGAACAGATAAGTGTATTATAGAATATCTTTTGAAATGCTTCTTGTCTTTTCCTCTGTTGGTTTGCATGTCTGGTTAGCATATTTGTAGGTGTAGATATTATTATTATGGCCATGTTTAAAACTCTTTACTACCACAGGATGAACTTTTCTCATATAACCATGATCTAGCTGTTTATTTCTAAGTTGCAGTAGTGCCTCAACAAATTTATTATATCTTGCTGTTCAACTTTGTGACTATTCATTTACTTTTCAGAACAAATTAATCTTATCTTTTCTAAAAGAACCCCTCTAATGGTGAATATTTATATTTACTAACACTTATTCTTGGGCAAGAAATCCTCATTTATGTCTGCAATTATTCTATCATCCTTAGTTCAAGACTATTTTTCTCAAAAAATAGGAGCAACTTAACATTAACTAAATTCTGGACTCCTACATTGTTATAGGCCAGCTTCAGAGAAACCCTTTTCCATGGGCTTCTTTTTTTCTCTGATATCTGCCACCACTCCTATTCTCAATATTATTTTAATATTCTTGGTATTCTTTTCTCTACAGGCTTCTGTTTATGAAATCTGTGCTTCTGTTTTATAAATTGTCTTCACAAGAAACACTGCTCTCTGTTTCTGTCCTTACACAGTGCTCTCGTGATCAACACGCTATACTGAACATAACGTGGTGTGTTTTGACCAGATTCTCCCCTCACATATTTAAAACTCATGATAGCAAAAATGTACTTATATCTTCCATTCAGTGCATTGGTATATTTCTCTATATTTGTTAGTATCAATGATGAAAATACTTTTTTACCAGAGTGATAGCACTTATTTTTGTTTTAAATAATGCTCTTTATAATCCGGAGCTACAACATTTCTTTAAATGTCTAGTTTCACTTTTTGATGCTACTTTTAAGCACTCATTATATAATTTTTCCTAGAATCTTGGAGTTTCCTCTATTGCCCATAAGTTTCCTAAGCAGAATCACAACTTAAGCTATAAACCAAGTTTTTTTTGTTGTTGTTGTTTTTTGTTTTTTAACATTACTGTGCTATAACCCTCACTGATCATATTCAGAGGGTGTTTGATTTGAGTTTCAATAATTCTGTTGGAACACATGTACCAAAAGTGAACTTTGATTGTTTTTAGTTGAAAAAATTAAAAGATTATATAGGCACAGAATGTCTAAGTGTGGTAGTTCTATAAACATGATTGTCATCTTTCTTTTCTCGGAATGATACTAGCTCCTTGCTCATTTTTTTTTTTTTTTTTTTTTTTTTTGGCTACCAAATCAAAGTTTTTAGTTCACAACCCAGTCTTTCTCACTATAAACAGTGAAAATGTAAAACAAACACACAGTCAACACACACCTCATGGATTCTGACACCAGGAGTCTGAACTGGTAAGAGGAGTGAGGGCATGTGTAGAGAAAATAAGGAGTTCACACAGGAAGAACAGTTTAATTTCATCCAAGTCAAAGAGAAAATATTCAATCATAGACAGAAACAAGGTAATATGAAGAACAATAAAAACAGAGTAAAAATGTGAAGAAATATATAGTAACATGAAATCTTCATATCTATTCACACAAATCCAAAATATTTAGAAGGGAAAAAATATATATGCGTATCTGTGCATGTAAGTATTATGAGGATGAAATGTAAGGTTCAGGAGAAAAAGAGTGATTGAATCCAAATTTGTACTCTGTGTTTCCTTTTAAATTTATAAAATAATCTTGTGATTTTGGTATCAGTGATCTGACTACAGTTTAAGTCATCCATCTTTTAAAATAATTTTTATATACTAAATTACTTTGCCTAGACAGAAAATGTGTGACACTATCCATTTTCTTATCTTGGAGGCACCTTTATAAAATCTACACGATGAAATCTCATTTCCTATTTCAGGATTCTGACAAGTATCTCTAATGTTCAAAATGTCATTTTACCTATAATATAGCACATCATTTTTGCAAATGTGTATATGTACAATATATTTATGCTTATGTTTGCATGCTGAGAATGTATATGTGTACTTGTGTGAATATATGTATGGAATCTAAGTTTAATATTAGTGTGCTTAGTCTTGATTTTTCTCCATGTTATATTTTGGAAGATGTATCACAGAAACCAGATATCACCATTGTTGATAATCTGTCCAGCAAGATTGATCAATGTGTTTTCTTTGTTTCCTCCTATGTTATGTTGTTGCAAAAGGAACCTCATTTTTCCTAGATATTTACTCCTTTACTGGAAATCAGAACATTAATTCTCACAGAGGTGGGCAATTACTTTATCTGAAGAGGCATTACTTTTGTATATACTATACCATAATTTTTGAACAGTGTGATTATTAAGTTTCTAAGTGCTTCTGGTTTGCCTAGTAAAATATTTTTCATAGATATCCTAGATATCATTAAGGCACAAATTATATAAACTGAAATCTGTGTACTTGACATTTCTTCATGTTAATTATATATTAGAAAATTTTAAAATTATAATTATAATTATGAAAATGCCATGACCAGGAACAGTGGAGGTCCAGGGACACAGGTTTGATGAGACTGCGCTGCAATGAGCCGGGGTGGAGAGGGGTCTGGGTGGAGCACCCAAAAAACCCCAATTGGTACAGGGAGCAAGAACTCTGACTTAGGGACTCCGCTTAGTTTCCAAGCGGAGGGCTCATGCATGCAGAAGAAATGCTCAGACCATCTACCACCTGGAACAGCAGAGATTCAGGGATACAGGCCAGGTACACAGGAGAGACATGAACCAATCTCTGACAAGAATACATATAATTACAGACAACAAGATGGCAAGAGAAAAGCTAAAGAACTTACCCAATGGAAAACAAGACAACCAGGCAACGCCAGAACCCAGTGCTCCAATCAGAGAACACAGAAGAATGCCGAAAAGTCCAGAAAAAGAAGACACAGTCGTGAAATCATATCTCAAGATGATGATAGAGATCCTTAAACAAGAAAGGGAGGAAAAGCATAATGAAATAGAAGCTTTAAAAGAGGAAACAAGAAAAACACTCAAATAAATCAAAGCACTAGAAGAAAACAGAACCAAAGAGATGAAGGAATTAAAGAAGGAATTTAAAATGGTAATGGAAACAATAAAGAAAACACAAAAAGAGACAACTCTGGAGGTAGAAAACCTAAAAAACAAATCAATAGTCACAGATGCAAGCATCTCCAACAGATGACAATGATGAAAGAAAAAATCTCAGGGGCCAAAGACAACATGGAAAAAAAAAGAGAAAACAGTCAGAGAAGATGCAAAAGCCAACAATCTCCTAACCCAAAATACCCAGGAGATCGAGGATAAAATGAGAAAACCAAACCTAAGGATATAGGAATAGAAGAGGGTGAAGAATGCCAATTAAGAGGCTCAGTAAATATCTACAACAAAATCATAAAAAAAAAAATTTAAACCCGTAAGAATGAGATGACCATGAACATAAAAGAAGCCTACAGAACTCAAACTAGTTTGGACCAGAAACAAACTCCTCCCAGCACATAATAGTAAAAAGACCAAGTGCCCAAACAATGAGAGAATACTCAAAGCAGTAAGGGGGAAAGGTTATGTAATATATAAAGACAGACCAATCAGAATCACACCCGACTTCTCAACAGAGACTATAAAAGCTCAAAGATCCTGGACAGGCAACATACACACCCTAAGAGAACATAAGAGTCAGCACAAGCTGCTATACCCAGCAAAACTCTCAATCACCATAGATGGAGAGACCAAGATATTCCAGGACAGAACTAAATTTACACAATATCTGAGCACAAACACAACACTACAATGAATTATTGGTGGAAAACCCATACAAAAAGGAAACTAAAACCTAGAAAAATGAGAAAATGCTGAATCAAGAATATCAATAAAAGAAAGACACACAGGCACAATTCTACCTCTAAAAGCAAAAAGAGCAGGGAACAGCAACCTCTATTCCTTAATATCTGTTAACATCAATGGACTCAATTACCCAATAAAAAGATATAGGCTATCAGACTGGATACATAAGCAGAATCCAGCATTTTGCTGCACATAGGAAACTCATCTCAGAAAGGTGACAGACACTATCTCAGAGTAAAAAGGTTAGGAAAAAAAAAACAAACAAACAAAATAAAACAAACAAAAAAAACTAAAAACAAACAAGAAAAACCTGCCAAACAAACTGTCACAAGAAGCAAGCTGGAGTGTCCATTCTAATATTGAATAACGTAAATTTTCAACCAGAAGTTATAGAAAAGACAAGGAAGGACAGTTTTTACCCATTACAGTGAATTTTTTTCAGGAGGAACTCTCAAACATTAATATATATGCTCCAAATACAAGGACATCAATATTCATAAAAGAAACCCTACTAAAGGCCAAAGAAATACATTGTACCCAAAACAATAATAGTGGGAGACCTCTACACCCCACTCTCATCAATGGGCTTATCATGGAAACAGAATATGAACAAGGACACAGTGAAACTAGCAGAGGTTGTGAGCCAACTGGAGTTAATAAACATCTACAGAACATATCAACCTAAACAAAAGAATACACCTTATTCTCAGCACCTCATGGAACCTTCTCAAAAACTGACCATATAATCAGTCACAAAACAAGCATCAGTAAATATGAGAAAATTGAGATACTCCCATGCATTTTATCAGACAGCCATGGTCTAAGGCTGGTCTTTAATAACAACAAAGAAAACAAAAGTCCATATACACATGCATGTAGATCAATGGAATAGAATAGAAGATCCAGAAATGAGCCCTCAGGTATATGGTCACCTGATTTTTAACAAAGGAGCCATAAACATTCAATAGATAAAGAACAGCCTATTCAACAAATGGTGCTGGTCCAACTGGCACTCAGCATACAAAAGAATGAAAATAGACTCTTTCTTATCTCCTTGTACAAAGCTCAAGTGTAAGTGGATCAAAGATCTCCACATTAAACCAGATACACTGAAACTATTAGATGAGAAATTAGGGAAAACCTGAGAACACATAGGCACAGGAGAAAATTTCCTGAACAAAACACCAATGGCTCAAGCTCTAAGGTCAAAGATTAACAAATGGGACTTAATGAGATTGCAAAGTTTCTGTAAGGCTAAGGACATTGTCAAGAAAACAAAACGGCACCCAACAGAATGGGAAAAGATCTTTACCAACTCCACATCAGATAGAGGCCTAATATCCAAGGTATACAAGGAACTCAAAAAGCTAGACACCAGAGAATCAAACAACCCTATTAAAAAATGGGGTACAGAGCTAAACAAAACATTCTCAGCTGAGGATATTAAATGGCTGAGAAACATCTGAGGAAGTGCTCAACATCCTTAGCCATCAGTGAAATGCAAATCAAAACAACCCTGAGATTCCACCTCACACCAGTCAGATTGGCCAAGATCCAAAACTCAGATGACAACAGATGCTGGCAAGGTTGTGGAGAAAGAGGAACACTTCTCCACTGTTGGTGGGGTTGCAAACTTATACAACCACTCTGGAAATAAGTCTGGCGATACCTCAGAAAATTGGACATAATACTACCTGAAGACCCAGCTATTCCACTTCTGGGCATATACCGCAGAGACACCTTAGTACACAACAAAGATTTATGCACCACAATGCTCATAGCAGCTCTATTTATAATAGCTAGAAGCTGGAAAGAACCCAGATGTCCTTCAGTAGATGAATGGGTACAAAAATTTTGGTACATTTACACAATGGAATACTACTCAGCCACCAGAAACAATGACGTATCCAAATCCTTAAGAAAATGGCTGCATCTAGAAAATATCATCCTGAGTGAGATAACTCAGTCACAAAAGAACAGACATAATATGCAGTCACTGATAGTGGGAAGCTAACCCCAGAGGCTTGCACTCCCACAGAAACAACTGACAGACTGTATGAAGTCTAAGAAAAAAAGAAAGCAAAACAAAAAAAAAAAAATACTCATGCTCAATCCTTACCCACCAAGAATACATTGACAAATTCCCGGTTGTACCCTGTATTACATGTACTGTCTGCACATTGTTTCAAAGAAAATCTTTACACACCAAGAAAACTTTGACTATTTCCAGGTTGTTTTATATGTACTTTTTGCTCATTGTAACTGGTGGGATCTTGATCACACTATCAAACCTTTAAAAAAAGAAAAGAAAAGCAAGTACTGACAAAAATGAATTATATACTTTTATGCAAAACATGCTTAAAATCTGTACATTTATCTTTGTTCTTTAAAATGAAGATGTTAAAAAAATCGCCATCTTACCAAAAGCAATCTACTGATTCAATGCAGTCCCCATCAAAATACCAACCACGTTCTTCATAGAGTTGGATAGAGCAATGTGCAATTTCATTTGGAATAACAAAATACTTAGAATAGCGAAATCCATCCTCAACAACAAGAAAATATCTGCAGGAATCACCATCCCTGACCTCAAGCTATATTACAAGGCAATTTTGCTAAAAAATGCATCGTACTGGTACAGAGAAAGGAATTTGGATCAAGGGAATAGAATAGAAGATCCAGATATGAGCCCTCACATATATGGTCACTTGATTTTTAACCAAGTTGCTGTAAACATTCAATGGAAAAAAGAGGGACAGCTTCTTCAACAAATGGTGTTGGTGCAACTGGCACTCAGCCTGCATAAGAATGAAAATAGAGCCTTTTCACCTCCTTGTATAAACTCAAGTGCAAGTATCAAATATCTCCACATTAAACCAGGTACACTGAAACTATTAGAAGAGAAAGTAGGTAAAACCTTAGAACACATAGGTACAGGAGAAAATTTCCTGAACAGAACAACATTGGCTCATGCTCTAAGGTTACACCTTGACAAATGGGACTTAATGAGATTTCAAAGTTTCTGTAAGGCTAGGGACACTGTCAGGAAATCAAAACAGCAGCCCACAAATTGGGAAAGTATCTTTAGCAACCCTACATCTTATAGAGGCCTAATATCAAGATATACAAAGAACTCAAGAAGTTAGACACCAGAGAATCAAACTACCCTATTAAAAATGGGTACAGAGCTAAAGAAAACATTCTCAATTGTGGAATATTTAATGGCTGAGAGGCATCTAAGGAAGTGCTCAAAAATATTAGCTATTAGGGAAATGCAAATAAAACAACCCTGAGATTCCACTTCACACCAACCAGAATGGCTAAGATGAAAAGTGATCAGGAGAAAGAACACTTCTCCACTCTTGATGGGTTTGTAAACAGGTACAACCACTTTAGAAATAGTCTGGTTATTTCTCAGAAAATTGGACATAGTACTACCTGAAGACCCAGTTATTCCACTTCTGGGCATATACCCCAGTGAAACTCCAACATACAACAAATACATGTGCATCACAATGCTCATAGCAGCCGTATTTATAATAGCCAGAAGCTAGGAAGAACCCTGATGACTTTCAGTAGATGAATGGATAAAAAAATTGTGTTATATTCACATAATGTATTACTACTCAGCTATCAGAAACAATGACTTTATGAAATTCTTTAAAAAATGGATGCATCTAGAGAATATCATCCTGAATGAGATAACCCAGTCACAAAGAACAGGCATAATATGTAGTCACTGATAATTGGATACTATCCCCAGAAAGCTCTGAACACCCTAAAAACAACACACAGACTTTATGAAATTCAAGAAAAATAAACGCCAAAAAGAAAAAACAGAAAAGAAAACACATTATACTTAATTTTACACACCAAGAAAACTTTAACTATTTCCAGGTCATATCTTGTTTTACAGGTACTTTAGGGTCATTGTAACTAGTAAGATTTTAATGCATACTATCAAACCTTTAAGAAAATCAAGAACTGACAAAAAATGGATTCATATACTTTTATTCAAAAATGCTTAAAATCTGTATATTTATCTATGTTTTTTTAAAACAAAGCTGTTCAATTTAAAAAATGAAAACAAATGCAACTACTTTATGGCCTCTTAGATTTATCTCAATTCTTAAAACAATTAAATATCTTCAGTATAAATTGTAAGACTGAGAATATCTGAGAGGCTTTTAAATTTGTAGAGTAGGCTCATAAAAATTCTTTAAGTCCCTGTGATTTGAAAATATATTTTATGTTGCATCCTTTCATAAGATATTATCTTTTTATTCTAGTGTATTGCATGATATATTCTCATCTTATACAAGTATACCCCATTCTTCCATTCTTCAGTTAATTTTTTACATGTTTCCTCAATTTCATTACTGCATCTGAGCTTCATGTACAGATTTACAGAACTAGGTTGTACTCTTATTGATTCATAAATGTTCTCTATTTTTTGCACCAACACTGGAATAATTGTGCACTTTAATAGTAACTTAATGAATACTTACATTTTCCTTTGCTCCTAGAGAGTGGCAGAATGTCATTTAAAATTTTTCTCATTATATGACTTTTATTACCTACGACAGCACTTGGCACTCACTAAACATGCAGGAGTCATTTCTGAAATAGGCATGTGCTTTCTTTAACATCTTAAGCTTCTAATATGAGCATGTAGTTATATTACATTTATTTGCCCACCATATTTCCCCCCATGACTTTACTAAGCCATGATTTAATTGTTTAATTGGATGTGATATGTGGGTATTTCCGTGTATGTTTTTATTCTTGACAAATTTGATCATGCTAAATAATGTATTTTCTATATTAAATATTTAAGAAAATTATTTTCAATGAAGTGGTTTCTATGCTACAGACAGATTAATGTATGTAATATAATATATCCTGAGTGTTTTATGAGAGGATATTTATGAGACATACAATATGATGTATCTTTTTTCCTGATGAGTAAAGCCTACCAAACAATAAAATAAAAGACTCAGGAACAGAGTCACACAAAAAACATACCATATACACAAGTCTTCCATAATGTAAATAAAATATGGAGTCACAATGATGGTAATTATTGATGACAAAAAAGGAAAGCAAATTATTGATTTGTACCCCATCCCATCCCTCCTCTCCCTGCTTCTATGAGGGTGCTTCCATTCCTACACACCACTCCCACCTCACCACCTTGTTATTCACCCATACTTGGGAATCTACTTATATAATAAATTTTAAAATTTTGCTTATCGATAATATCCAGAAACAATTTATTTATCCAAATAAAAACATATGCAAATGTTTTATAAAGGAAAATAAAATTTAAAATTAATAGCATCATTTTTTTCAGAAGATGCATCATACATACACAAAAGTTTTGAAATGGCCAGTGAGCCAGTGTATAAATACTTACTTTTATGACCAATGAATAATTATTCAACAGTTTTTTAAATAGTAATGCTTAAACACTCAAGAATCACACACAGTTTGTCCTTATGACATTGAACTTCACATTAAATTGACTTAGATGGGGATGTTTAGGTTAGTAATACAATTTAGTTCCTAGGAATGTTCAGGATGGTATCCCCAGAAAAAAAAAAACTCATTTGAATTAATACTCTGGGCAAGTAAGATTCATCCCTATGGATGAGAGTCATAGTTATTCAAAGTTGTGAGGGTGTAAGCAGCAATAAAATGCAGGAGAGCTTATCTTTTCTCCCTGCTTGAACTGCTTGAACTGAGGCACAAATCTTCTGTGTCTTGCTGTACATATTCCTTGTTCTTTGATTACTATCATCTGACTATGACCTTTACCAATGTTCCTTACAACCTCACTCTGAATTTTTTAACCAAGAGTAAATGGCCTCGTTTGTTTCTCTGTTCTCACAGCTGATTGGTAATAGGTTACTTGAACCCTCATTTTTCATAACAATGTTGAGCCAATTCTTATGGTTTGTAATTCATATTATTTATCCCTTATTTTTCTCTGCAGAACTGTAACATATTCCATAAAGCATATGCCCATGTGGTATATTTGAAAAGAATACTATCCAAACTTTCATATTCCTTAGTAATTGTGAGTTGATATACACTGTAATAAAATCACCTGCTCTGGAGTCCAAGTTTATGAACGATTACAAGTGCCATTGTGTATATTAAGTAAAATATGCACATAAGAAATAGTGACAGGGAGCTCTTAATTGTTCAAAGCATCATCTGATACAGTAAGCCTTTCATAAGTTTTGACAAAAATGGCTCTTATTATTCCTTTCTTGGATGCCATGCCATAAGAACAATGGTGGTGCCAGTGCCTTTCCTTAAGGCCATACCCATTTTATGTTATTAAGTTATAAACCATAATTCTTTATTTTTAAGTTATAAAATGGATTTCCTAAATAATGAATAAGAAGTGCTTCCCTGGTATGCTCATCTGAAATAGGAAGGATGCCATTTTCACTTTGTACATGACTTTACTCCACCAAACAAAGAGCATACATAGGCTGTTTAAGACCCCTAAGTACATAGGTAGCGCCTTGTGTGGTCTCAGTGAGGAAAGATGTACCTAATCCAGTAGAGACATGACCCATGAAGAAAGAATTTGAGTGGAACCCTGTTAGAGAAAAATGTTAGGGAAATTGAGGCAAGTAAGGGGAAACTGAGATGGGCAAAAATGTGTGATGCATTTAAATAGAATATTTTTTTTTAAAAAAAAGAGTTGTTCATGAAGACAGCTACAATAGGATACTTGAAGATTTTCTTTTGGAAAGGCATGACCTAACATACACTAATCCTTACTTTTTTTTAACAAGTAGTGGAACTGGAGCTACTAAAGCTGGGTTTCTAAGAATTAGGATAGAATAAGAACCAGTAAATCTTCTTAGCATTCTTAGTGTTCTTTCATTTTCACTCTATCTCATACCTTTCTATATCTGCAAAGATGAATGAACAAAACACATAAATCCTATACAATAAGCTCTAATCTCTTACCCTTTTAGTGTGCTTGTAAAAGAATTCCAGTAGTTTTAAGCAAAATATGATAGACCCTCAAGCAGAGAGCTTTTCATACTTTTTAAGATTTGCTCTATAAGAAATATCTGCTAATATTTTTAGAAGTAGAAAATGTATATGGTAAAGCAAATCCATCCAGGGCTTAGCCAGTTCACAGGATGAAAGCTTTTCTGAAAAAAAATAAGGCCAATATAATTATGTTATTAGTACACTTTTCTATAACCACTGGCTCATTGGCATGTAAATTTCAAATTTTAAGAACACGAGCTGAAATGGTTGCAGCTTTGATTTTATTCATTTAAACACATTTCAATAGATAACATTTTACTTTTATTTTGTTAAGAAAAATGGTAAAGATTATGTGTGTGTGTTTACATTTCAAAGCCAACCATGCCATCTTAATAACAATTAAATGAGAACAAGTATAGGGAATTATGAACCAACTTGGTAGATTAGAAACTCAAACAACTCTTTCTTGATTTGATACTGAACAAGCTGTTCCTGGTCGTTGGACTTTATCACCAACAGAAGAAGCAGAATAGCTCCTTCCCTAGATCCCAGTTGAAGCAACATATTTATCTACAAAGGTGTCTGAGAGTTTTATAGCTTATACCATAGTGAAAGAAGATTGGTAAGGTTGTAAATTTTTCAGTGAGTATGCTGTAAGGTGCTGTATGACAAAAATACAGAGTAGTTATTAGCATTACATAGAATGAAATAAGGAAGAAATGTAGCTCACCATAACACATGTGTTTATAGTTTGGCCTTGCCAAAAAGTAAATGTGGAGACAGTGTAATTTTCAGGGCATTCTCTGTGCTAGAACAGTAATAATTATAGCTCAAAGAAAACATTTTATCTAAATGCAATATACACAATCTTTTTCTCATTTCTTTCCTCTTTCAATACTACATCTACTTAAAGTAATATGGAGAATACAAAATTTTATTACACAGATTAAATAGACCTCTATAATTTTCTTCAAATATTTAGTTTAGTAATGGGGGTTCACCGTTCTTGAGGACTTAACTTCAGTTAACCATTCATATTGAAAATCATACTATGATGGTATTACTTATCCCATTTGGAATATACAATATTTTGAATACAAAGTTATATATTCATTTTAAAAGACATCTATTTAGAATTCACACTAATTAAATGCACACACATAAATAAAACACATAGTTGCTGAAATCATTTATCATAAAAAAACCCTATATTTTAGTTATAGAATTTTTCCAAATAAATTTTTGTTGTTTTTTATTTAATATAAAGCTTGAAGGAAGCACAAATTCATATGTGGGTGACATAATTTAGTACAAATCAGTCATTTGAAACTTTTACATAACTTGCAATTCAGTTAGTAAATTTTCATTCTTACATTCCATCTGTAACAGTACACATGTTTGTGTCAAGTAAAAAAAAAACACACACACACACACAAGGAAAACTATACTATTAACTTCACTTTAATTGATATTTTAAGGCCATTTTGATTTTATTTAATTTACTGTCAGTCTAATTAGTCTTTATTATATACATGTGTAGCTTTGAGGATTTCTTATTGAAATTTAAGATAAGAAGAAGTAGAATGAAAATTAAAGTAACATTGTTCTGTAAGTTGTTTGGTATTTAAAATGTTTATAAGAAGACTCATAGTGTTAAGAACATTATCTTACATGTTAAACATCATACCATGGAGCATATACAGAGCATTACTTAAAAACAAAATTACTATAAATAATGTAGTTTCAAATTAAAATGTCAGTTAAGTTTCTTCAATTCATTAAAATGTAGGGGATGTTTATTACATTCAAAAAAAATTTCTCTGAACAAAGTAAGCATAAAATTTCATGTGGAAGGAGAAAAATCCATATAGAAAAAAAGATATACAATATTCTTAGACAGTAGAAGTAGAGTAGTTGTAAAAAATAAGGATATATGGTTTTGGATACAGATATTAACCTAGTGGTATATTGTGACTTACAATATATATTCACTTCTGGAAAGAATGTACAAGTAGTTGAAATAATATGTGCTAAATGTGTGCCATTGTTAAATAAATATTTTAAAGTGACAAACTCAATATAATGACCCTCTTAAGAATACATGTCACAAACATATCATCAGACAACAAACACAACAGTGCCAATCATTGGGGTGAGGGAAATCAGAGTTCACCTCAAGCTGATAGACAGAGCCTAAAGTGGAGGAGCAATATAGAATTGTTGTGTTTCAAGAGTTAAATTATTTTCTAGAAAAATTTTACTTCAAAAAATTTCTAGTGGTATATAGGCAATTATAAAACTAGCTATTCAACATATAATTAATTCACAAATATTTGAGATTAGTGATGTAACTGAATTAATATAATGTATTGTCATCTCTCAACAAGAGCATTCCCAGCTCAGTACCATTGGAGCAACATGATTACAATTGGACACAGTTTTGATTGCATGGGCAACTTCTATCAGTCATAAGTCATTCTGACCAGATATGTCAATTTATTTGCTTGGAGGAGTTTCTTATCATACAGACTTGGAAAAGTATTTTCTTCCTTTCATTTATTAGATATGACACAAGAAATTATTATTGAACCTGGCTATAGATATATCAGGGTTTTTCTTTTGGGGAGCTGCTTGGAACATGTGAATATGACTCTGACAAGGAGATTGTAGACCTGATATTTCAATTATAATACAACTTTTAGAATGTTTTACAAAAGACAATGAGATAGCTCACTGAGTAAATGTGTTTGCTGCCAAGAAGGATGATCTAAATTCCGAACCCAGAACCTTTTGTTAGAAAGAATTTATTTGCTCCTACAGATTTTCATTGACTTCCAGATATGGGTCATGGTAAAAGTACTTTCTCCCCACATACAATTAAACAAATGAATATAATAAAAACAAAGTACAAGATATATGCTTTCTTATCTGAAGTGAATACTTAAAGGTTCTTTAGAGAATAAGTTTTGTTTGAAGGTGGTTTTCTGGGTCAAATATGTAAAGGATTCTTTTTCTGAAGTAATAGAGGTAAATACCAAGATAGATTTGAAAAAGGACATTTTACTAAAACAGACACAAGAGAGAAGATGTTCTGCTAAAGCAAGAATGTAAAAGAATACACGATAAAAGATTCTTTGATAACAATACGCATCTAATGATCTGCCTTACATTGCCTAGTTAAGTTCCATTTGTTGGGACAAACTCAAGCTGATTAGGTACATATGCTGAAGCAAGGGACATGCTGAGCCAAGTCCTGAGTTGAGGCAAGACAGAGAAGATACACAATGTTTAAAAACAAATGGTATAGAAATTTTGATAGAACATTGGAAACTGACTGTGAAGGTTTCTAGAGCAAATAGAGGTAGCACTGTAAGCAATGGGAACTTGGAGTTGGTTCTGTTATCAGTAGAGTTGTTCTATTAGAGTTGATTAATTCCCTCCATTTCTCCCTTCAGACTCCTTATCATTACTATAATCACTCACACACACGCACACATCATTTAGAATTCTCTTTGTAAACCTTGTCCATTTAGTATTGTCTTTATGGAAATGGGTATGAATACTTGCTATTGCATGGATAATCTCTCAGAGATCATATTGAAGAGAAGTCAACTTTCACCCTGCCATCAGGGTTATTTAATGACAATTGGGGGAAAACACTGGCTAACTAACATTCAAACTGACATTCAAAGTAGCAGTGGAACTTTAGTTGAATCTTTAAAAATGTATTTATAAATCATGCCATTTACTGAGTGTAGATAACAGCAATTTGAAATGACAGTTACTATGATTTATTGTTACAATAGAATGGGGAATTTCACAGGACATGGTTGGACTTCATGGTCCAAGACAAAAGTAAAATGTCACATATGATAGAAGAGAGTGGTATGATGTTTGATTTCTTTCCAGGTCCATCACAGATAGTGCAAAATTACTTCCCCTTTAAAAAATAAGACTAGTAACCTCATTCTCCCACCCAAATAAGTAAATATGTTTGTAAGGAGGTAAATAAATAAATTTAAGAATTTATAAATTATATGTTCAAGAATTCCATTGTCAAAAATCAAGTGACCATATATGTGAGGGCTCATTTCTGGATCTTCTATTCTATTCCATTGATCCCAGTGCCTATTTCTGTACCAGTACCATGCAGTTTTCATCACAATTGCCTTGTAATATAGCTTAAAGTCAGGGATAGTGATCCCCACAGATGTTTTCTTATTGTTGAGGATGGATTTCACTATTCTAGGTCTTTTGGTGTTCCATATAAAATTGCACATTGATCTTTTTAATTCCATGAAGAACTGGGTTGGAATTTTGATGGGGATTGCGTTGAATCTGTAGATTGCTTTTGGTAGGATGGCCATTTTTAAAATGTTGATATTTCCAATCCATGAGCATGGGATATCTTTCCATTTTCTGAGATCCTGCTCAATTTCTTTCTTTAGAGGTTTGAAGTTCTTGTCATACAGTTCCTTCACTTGCTTAGTTAGAGTAACACCAAGGTATTTCATAGTTTTTGTGACAATTGTGAAGGGAACCTTTTCCCTAATATCTTTCTCCACATGTTTGTCCTTTGAGTATAGGAAGGCTACTGATTTGAGTCGATTTTTTATCCAGCCGCTTTGATGAACTTGTTTATCAGCTGTAGGAGTTCTCTGGTGGAGTTTTAGGGGTCTCTTAAGTACATTATAATGTCATTGGCAAAGAGTGATGTTTTTATCTCTTCCGTTCCAATTTGTATCCCCTTGATCTCCTTTTGCTGTCTAATTGCTCCAGCCAGGACTTCCAGTACTATGTTGAATAGGTAGGGGGAGAGTGGGCAGCCTTGTCGAGTCCCTGATTTTAGTGGGATTGCTTCAAGTTTCACACCTTTAAGTTTGATGTTGGCTGTTGGTTTGCTGTATATTGCTTTTATTATGTTTAAGTTTGGACCTTTGATTCATGTTCTTTCCAAGACTTTTAACATGAAGGGGTGTTGAATTTTGTCAAATGCTTTCTCAGCATCTAGTGAGATGACCATGTGATTAGTTCTTGGACAGCCTATTCAACAAATGGTGCTGGTCCAACTGGCACTCAGCATGCAAAAGAATGAAAATAGACTCTTTCTTATCTCCTTGTATAAAGCTCAAGTGTAAGTGGATCAAAGATCTCCACATTAAACCAGATACACTGAAACTATTAGATGAGAAATAGGGAAAACTTTAGAACATATAGGCACAGGAGAAAATTTTCTGAACAAAACAAAAGGTCAAAGATTAACAAATGGGACTTAATGAGATTGCAAAGTTTCTGTAAGGCTAAGGACATTGTCAAGAAAGCAAAATGGCCGCCAACAGAATTGGAAAAGATTTTTACCAACTCCACATCAGATAGAGGCCTAATATCTAAGGTATACAAAGAACTCAAAAAGCTAGACACCAGAGAATCAAATGACCCTATTAAAAATGGGGTACAGAGCTAAACAAAACTTTCTCAGTTGAAGAATATCAAATGGCTGAGAAAAAAATGAGGAAGTGCTCGACATCATTAGCCATCAGGGAAATGCAAATAAAAACAACCCTGAGATTCTACCTCACAACAGTCAGATTGGCCAAGTTACAAAACTCAGATGACAACAGATGCTAGTGAGTTTGCAGAGTAAGAGGAACCCTTCTCCACTGTTGGTGGGGTTGCAAACTAATACAACCACTCTGGAATTTGTCTGTCGATACCTCAGAAAATTGGATATAGTTTTACCTGAAGACCCAGCTATTCCACTTCTGGGCATATACCCCAGAGACACCTTAGTACACAACAAAGATTTATGCACCACAATGCTCATAGCAGCTCTATTTATAATAGCTAGAAGCTGGAAAGAACCCAGATGTCCTTCAGAAGATGAATGGATACAAAAATTGTGGCACATATACACAATGGAATACTACTCAGCCACCAGAAACAATGACTTGACCAAATTCTTAAGAAAATGGCTGCATCTAGAGAATATCATTCTGAGTGAGATAACCCAGTCACAAAAGAACAGACATAATATGCAGTCACTGATAATGGGATGTTATCCCCAGAGGCTCGCACTGCCCCAGGAACAACTCACAGACTGTATGAAGTCCAAGAAATAAAGAAAACAAAACAAAACAAACAAACAAAAAAAAACAAAAAAATAGAATTCCAAATCAAATTTTTTGAGTAAATTGGACTAAGGAACATTCCTTCATTTCTTAAGTTACTAGATTATATCTATTAAGCAATTTAAATAAGTGCACAATCAGAGAATATTCTTATGAAATCATTGTATTTTACAGCAATTTTAAAGTGAAGTCCATACTCTTATTTATACATAAAAGCAAAAGTCTATGAATGTTGTATGGTTGTTAGTTATTTAGTTTTGTAAGCATCTGGGGAACAGAGAATTGTACACAATTGCAGTGAGCATTGGGTATTTACTGATCATCGCCACTTCTGGAGCATGTTATAGTAAATTTTTATTCCTAATGCTACTTACTGCCTTTGAAATGAATGTAAATGAATAAAAGTAGAGATCATTGTGCTCTATGTTGGGGAGCTTATTTGTCCATGATAAATCTCATATATGTCCCTTATTTAAGAAAGAACAATACATTACAAATCATGGAGACATTCTCTTGACTGGTCTGCATCATGATTACCTGCCCCCTTTTGAAATGAAAGTTGTTGGATTCTTGTCAGGAATAAATGAACGACTTCAATGGATTCCTAAGACTCTTTTGGGTACGTACAATTATATTATCATTTTCTTTTATTTTCAATTCAAATAAAAAATCTAGGAAGTATTTCAAATAGTTAACAGAAATTAACCCTTGATTCCAGCACATCTAAATGGCAGGCTGCGGTCTTCCATTTCTTTCTTGAGAGACTTGAAGTTATTGTCATACAGATTTTTCACTTGTTTGGTTATAGTTACCCAAGACATTTTACTTGTGGCTATTGTGAAAGGATTTGTTTCCTTATTTTCTTTCTCAGCCTGTTCATCATTTGTATAAAGGAATGCTACTGTTTTATTTGAGTTAATTTGATATCTAGCCACTTTGTGGAAGTTGTTTATCAGCTAGAGAAGTTCTCTGACAGAACTTTTCTGGTTATTTATGTATATTATCATATTATCTGCAAACAGTGATACCGTTATTTCTTCTTTGCCAATTTGTATCCACTGAATATCTGATCTCTCCAAAATGTTTAATATAAAGGAGTCTTATATTTTGTCAAATGATTTTATTTTTATTTCTGCACCTAAAGAGCTAATTGTGGTTTTTTTTGGGTATTTTTTTTTCTTTAACTTTTTTGTATAGTGGATAACAGTGATGGATATTCTTATATTGAACCAACCTTGTATTCCTGGTTTAAGCCTACTTGATCATGGTGAATGATGGTTTTTCTGTGTTCTTGAATTCAGTTTGCAAGAATTTTATTGAGTATTTTTGCATTGATATTCATTAGCGAGATTTGTCTGAAGTTCTTTTTTGGTTGGGTTACTGTATGGTATAGGTATCAGAGTAACTGTAACTTTGTAAAATGAATCATGTAGTGTTTCTTCTGTTTCCATTTTATGGATTAGTTTCAGGAATATTGATATCAGATCTTTTTTGAAGGTCTTGTAATATTCTGCACTGGGATCTATTTATTTGGAGGTTTATAATGATTTCTTCACTTCTCTTATGGGATATAGGACTGCTTAAATATTTTACCTGTGCTTGATTTAACTTTGGTATGTGGTATTAGTCTATAAAAGCCATCCATTTTATCTAGATTTTCCAGTTTTGATGATACCCACATATATTGGCTTCTGTTGCTTATGGTCTTGTGCTTTCCTCTTGCCATCTGGTTATCCCTTGTTTTGGATGGCCTGGCTGACTCTGTCTGGAGTCTGCCTCGTTTGTCCCTGGAATTCACCAAGTCTTCTGTGAATCCTGTGGCCCTGGCTGTAGCAGATCTCCTCCGGGGCCGTACAACTGGAGAGTTTTAAGTGTGGCAGAGAAGCTGCTGATCTGTTGTCCAGGCTGCAGTAGGTCTCCTGGAAGGCTTGTAGACTGTTTGGTCTTCAGAAGAACAGTCAGGCGGTTGTTCTGTGTGCAACTGTACTTTGGGTGGAGGTTTACACAGAGGAAACCTGGAAAGGAGATAATATTTTAAATATAAATTTAAAAATATATCCAATAAAAGAAAAGAAAAATAATAAAGAAAAAGAAAAGACTGAGCAGAAAGGGACAAATCATTTTTTAAATGAATAAATTTGCCCAAAACAAAAATAAAAGAAATCCTTTATAACATATGTGGCACTGCCCAAATAGTTTGCTATTGATTTTGCTTATTTTACATTTTGTGGTACTATAATATTAGTTAAGATTGGAAGGGAAAATTAATATTCTAAGTACTCAGTCCTAAGAAGAAAGTTGTAATTGGTACAAGAACAACTGCTGGGTACCTAATGTGTTTATTGCTTCTTACCAGTGCTCTGATATTAACAGGGCCCCAGATATTAGGAAGCCCCTAGACCTTAGTACTACCTACTACATTTTGTTGGTACAACTCAGGCACTAACACTGAGTGTATAGACAACACCACCTGTCAAAATTAAAACAAAAACTTTATCACTAAAATTCATATATTTCTGGGAAATTCTAAAATGTACTAGCCTTGTTTTTGATCTTCTGTGGCTCTGTTTCTGTTTGATAGTTCAAGTTAACTAAAATATGTCACCTCAGGAGATGATTCTTGTGTTTATAGGCTCTCACTGAGAAAGGCTCAGTGGTTCATTGCATCTCAAGCACTATGTCTAGTTGCCATCTGGATAATAAATACTTTGAATTGACTTAAGCCCATGTTTCAGCAGTCTTCTCTTCTGAATACTCTACATTATCAAATATTTGGCATCATTTGTATTCATGACTCTTTTAAAGATGATGTGATAGGTAGACAGGTAAACTAATTTGCTTTGAGTTGTCAATATGAGTGATAAAGCCTCCAAACACTCATGTATTCAACATAACAAATCCATTTGTCTTTTTTGTTTTGGTATGTTCAGTTCACTTGAACTCATTTCATGCTGATCACTTAATGGCACAGGAGAGGAAGGACTTTACTTGTTTTAATTTTTATATTTTATGATAAAATGCCTGTTGTCCTATGTGCCAACTTCTTAATACCTGAAATATTTATAACATTGAAAATAAACTTTAAAAAATTAGAAAACCAAACAAACAAATGAACAGAAGAAACAAAAATTAATAGATATTACAATGAATGTGCATAAGTTGGAATTGAGAAAGCAAGAGGCATATACTGTAAGAATAATGCAAAGCAGAAATTTTCAGTTACCCTAAAGGCAAATTCCAATGTATTTACTAACAAGTGACACTTACAGAAGGACCTGAAATAAAATGCAAATCTTACATATATTCCATTCATAGGATAACTTGTTTTCTGAGAGGGACTAGTGCATCTTGATGATTTGTGCAAAATTACATAAACTATGCTAATCTCCAATGTTGTGTGATCTGAATAATGTAATGAGATCTGAGTGTTGAGGTCAAATATGGAATAAAAACAGATCTCATTATGTCTTAGGAAACAGTGAAAAAAATCAAGCCACCATTGTCACAAAATACTATATTTAAAATACTTTAATAACTATATCACAGTTGGTATTAGACAGTCGCAGAAGATTTTTTTTATTATTATTATTTTAGGTTCCTGTGCCATTTTAGAAGTGATTGTGAAATTTTAGTTGTTGATGACAGTTATTTCGCACCTTCCTGAAATTAGTCTTTAAAATGACTTTGTGCTTTAATGCAGACAGAAAAATCGTTCATTCTCTTGATCATTTCCAAAGCCTCGGAAACACCGCCATCAATCATGCGCAGTGCTGATGGATGTGTCAGGCAGTAAGTACAGCTCTAACTGTTTCAAGGCCACTGACTTGGAATCTGAAATCTCACTCAATTCCTTTAAAACCTCTGGCTTGGAGACAACTGAAGGGTGAGCCAGCTTCTGCTTTCTTACACAGAGCATAAGAAACACCAAAACCAAAGCTAAACACAGTGAGCTATGTAATACAAAATATCTCATTTTAATGTTTTCAGACTGCATATGAGAATGAGTAAAAATCCCATCTATTGACAGAATTTTACTTTTAAGTACTTAATATTTAGTTACTGAAAAGTTTAAAATTAAAAAATTATGAAAATTGTATAGTGCTTGATTTCAGTAGATTTTATTTGCAATGATTTCTTGGTTATATTTATGGATAATGGCAGGTGGAAAAACAGTATTTTATCTTATTATAGATATTTGTCTTTGAAAGAAATTAAGACCTAATGAAGGAATTCAAATTGTCAACCAAAAATGTAAAAAGTAAAAATTATTTCAAAAAGTATTTTGATGTTCAGGATTTTCAATAACCTCATATTTATAGCTTATACACTAAATTTTCTTTGTTTATATAAGTATAACATATTCTTTCTTATTGCTGTTTTCTAATATTTAATCACAATTTACAATACACAGAAACTGATTCATCTGACTTGTTCTAGTATATTTTTCTTCACTTTTCCACATATTAATAAACAAGGTTTATTTTTCTTTCTTAATGTCAGACACACCAAAAACATACATTTCCATTTCCAAGGACACAGAAGAAAAATTATTTAATTTCAAGCCTACATTGTTGTTCAGACATGCAAATTAGTGTCCTAAGTGTGACTGATAAGAGGAGATTAAGCGTGGTCCACCCTCACTGGTATTTTAGATCCAAGTGAATCAGTCTGAAGTCTTCCATCTGGCTCAGAGAACTGGCAGTAGAGATGAGGAAGGGGTGAGAACCTCACTGCAGGGGAGGTAGAAGTGTCCCTTACTGTGAGGATGCCTGTCCCTGAGGCCCTGTTCATTAATGCAGTAATGAGCTGTTGAAACAGCAAAGCAGGACAGAGCTCAGCTTCAGCACAAGAAGCTAATTGGCTCTGGTTTTTTTCTGCTTTTCTGCTGTCATAGAGACAACCATCCCTTCACACAAATGGACACTGGGATTCTGTTGCTGATGAGGAGCAGAGCTGTCTTGAGAGGCCTGACATTCTTACAGTTTGGGTACATTAAATTGAATATGTTCTTTATAGGGTATTAATTCAAAATGTCCTTATGCCATTTATTTTATGTTTTCCAGGGAATGTAAGTAGTTTCTTCATGAGTCTTACTTTGGGAAATCAGTTTACATAGAGGCTGTGTGTCTTTTGCTAACCCAGTCTACTTCAGTTTACTCTGCTTAAGTCTACAACCAGTGTTCCTACTTTCAGTGCACAACACTGATGAGCTATAATTAAAACTGGGTTACCTATTAGTATTTCAAAAAAATGAATCAATAACTATTTTGTATTATTTTTGTATTTAAAAGTTATTGTAAGGCATGTGCCACTGTGATCATAGCTACCAAACACCATAAATCATACTGTGATATACAAAGCAACCTGATATTTGGCTTGTCCAACAGCATGAGTCCTACTGAGTGCATAACTTCCAATATTTTTTTACTCAAAATTGGGCATTTAGCAGCCAATGCACTCTAGGTAAGCTTCTTATAGGCAAAGTATATGTATTTAGTTTTCAGTGTCTCTGCCTTTTATACACAAAGGTCTTTACTGACATTACTCCTTATATTTATACATTAGATAATTACCACAATCCACTAAAGCATTCTCTCTCCTCTATCATACATATGGATATCTCCTCTTTCAATGACATTTTATCCAAATTAACATCTAAATTGGTTTTATAAGTATTTTCTTTTTTAAATTTTTAATTATCATTTTATTGGATATTCTATGTATTTAGATTTCATATGTTATCTCCTTTGTGACCCACTCCTATCACTCTTTTCCCCTCCCCTTGTTTCCAAAAAGATGCTCCCACTCCCAACCACCCACTCTCACCTCATTGCTTTAGCATACCCCTACACTGGGGAAATGAGCTTTCAGTGGACCATTGTTCAATAAACATTATGTTATATACTGTTAACCAGTTACATGGAATATAAGCATTATTTGAGTGCTATATACTCTTAATGATTTTACTATAGAAATAAAATAATTATGCTCTAATTTTCTGGTTTAAAGCTGAGAAGTATTTAATATTCATCCTGACATAATAAACTAAGGTAGTTCCATGCTACCACCTGGAATTACTTACTGCAAAATGTTTTGATCTTTTACTTTACCCTGCTAACACAGTGTTGCATTGGTTTTCAAATTCAGTGAATTTGGTCTCTACTGAAAACCTGGATAGATCATTGTGCACTGTGATGGAATATTAAATTCAGGTAAAATGATTAAATAACAACATGTTATATGTTACTTTTCAGCACTGCTATAACTTATATTAGCATATTTTGGCATGTTTCTTTAATTACATGATAATAAACTGGCACAATTTATATTCCTTATTAATTATGCTATTTGCTGATTTGATTGATGCTGAGTTGTTCTGAGAAGTAAAATATAAAGAAAATGAAATGAAGGTCCAAATATTTAAGAAAGTTCATGTTGAAGTTTACTAATTCGTAAAACAATACATTCATTACCGTGAAGAGTGATTCATAATTCAAATTTATGCTTATTATAGGACTATTACTAGGTAGACCTTAGTTACAATCTGAAAGAAAGACAGTTTTAAATTAAGTTATCTGAAAGGAGTGAACCTCAATTGAGAATTGCCTATGTATTATCTGCCTATAAAATATATATTTTTTAATTAGTGATCTATAAGAAGAGCCCAGCTCATTGTGGGTGGTACCATCTCTTGGTTGATGATCCTGGGTTCTATAAAAAAGCAGAGTGAACAAGCCAGTAAGCAACTACTCTTCATGGTCTTAGCTTCAGCCTCCAGATTCCTTTCAAAATTGTGTTCCTTTCCTGACTATGTTCAATGATGAACAGCAATAAGGAAGTACAAGCCAACTGCATTACTTTCTTCTCAAACTGCCTTTGTACTATGGTAGTTTCCTCACGTCAATAGAAACCCTAACTAAAACAAGAACCAATTCTTTTAGATTTTATAAGTAACTGTGTCCTAATCATAGATAGAAGACACTATCTTAAAAGCAGATATTCTGATCACGTCTCTTACAATCTTTTCCCCCAATCATCAGGGGGATGTTTTTTGAGACTTTAATGTTTGTACTTTGTTATGTATGTGCAAATGATATTGAGCACAGCAGGGACATCTGTCCTCTGGATTTTGAACACATAGGGCATTTATAATGGCTTCTGTCTTCTCAAAAAAAATCTTTGAAGAGGATAGAGAGAGGTTTAGCTATCTAAGTGTAAGGATAGAAACATATAAGCATATGGGAACTGTATCAGTTTAGGAAAGTGGCAATAGTCAGCTTGCTTTTGAGGCCTGTGACTTCACCATGTCAAGCTTGTTAGCTATGTTTATATCAACAGGGTCTTATGAGTTATTTCATTTTGATAATAACTCATTCCCCAAGAGCCAGAGACTAGCAAAGAAATCTCTACAGATTCCCAGCTCAAGGTGAAAGAAAACATCTTCAGCAAAGTCACAGTAGAAAACTTTACATTGGTGGAGAAACAAATATATTCATGACAAAACCAAACTTAAACAATCTCTTTCTGCTAATCCAGGCCTACAGAGAAGGAAAACAACCCAATAACAGTGACTACACTCAAGAAAATACAAGTTATGAATCACAATCATTGGTCATTGATATCTCTCAACATTAATGGAATCAATTCTGGAATCAAGAAAAGATATAGACTAAAAGACTGGATATGTTAAAAGGATTCATTATTCTACTTCACACAAGAAATCCATCTCAGAAACAAAGATAGACACAACCTCAGTGTAAAGGGCTGGAAAAATAAAAATTTTCAAGTAAATGGTCCCAAGAAACATGCTTGAATAGCCATTCTAATTTCTGAACCAATAGACTTTCTATCAAAAGTTGAATCAGGAAAGATTGGGAAGAACCCTTAATACTCATCAAAGAAAAAAATCCACCAAGATGAAGTCTCAATTCTGAACATTTATACTCCAACTTCAAGGGCACCTACATTCATAAAAGAAACTTTACTAAAGCCCAAAGCAAAAAATAATATTTGGAGACATCAATACTGTACTCTCACAAATTATTGGAAAATAGAAACAGAAATTAACATAGACAAAATGAAACTAACCGAATGGATTTAACAGGTATCTACACCCTCAAACAAAGAATATGCCTTTCTCTCAATACCTCATAGGACCTTCTCCAAAAGTGACCATATAATCAGACACAAAACAAGCCTACACAGATACAAGAAGATTGACATAAATCATATCAACAGCAACTACAGCAACAGAAACAACAGAAAACCTTACAATCATGGAAACAGAAGAACTCTCTCTGTAATGATAACTAGGTCAAAAAAATATACTGAATTTCATTTCTACAATTAAATGAAAATTAAGGCACAACATAAAAAGTACTGTACAAAATGAAATCATTGCTAAGAACAAGTTAATAGAATTATGTGCCTCTATAAAAATATTTGAAAGTTCTCATAACTGCAATTTAAAATGCACCAGAAAGCACTAGGAAAAAAAACTAAACAATAATAGAGAGAAGAAAATAATAAAAATCAGTGCTGAAACCAATTAGTTAAAAACAAAGAAAACAATACAAAAAAATCAATGATACCAAGAGCTGGTTCTTTTAGAAAAATCAACAAGATAGAGAAACCTATAGCCAAATTAATGAAAAGACAGAGAAAAAGTATAAAAATAAACAAAATCAGAAAGGAAACAGAAGACATAATAATAGACACCAAGGAAATAAAAAAAAAAATTTGCTTTTACTTCAAAAGCCTATATTTTAGAAAATTGAAAAAAACCTTAATGAAATGGATAAATTTCTAGACTTGTACCACCTACTAAAGATAAATCTAGATGAGTACACTATTTAAACAGCCCCCAAATGCTAAATATATTAAAAGCAGTCATTAAGTCTCAACCAAAAAAGCACAGGACTAGGTCTTATAGTACAGAATTCTACTCGAATTCTTCTTTCAACAAGCACTAATATCACTACTCAAACTACTACACACAATTGAAACAGTAAGAATACTTGTCAAACTCATTCAATAAAGCTGTGTTCACCTTGATACCTAAAGCACACAAAGAGTCAACAAAGAAAAATGACTTCAGATCAATTTTGCTCATGAAACTTTGACGCAAAAATACAAATTAAAATACTCATAAACTAAATTCAAGAAAACATCTAAAACATTACCCATCATGATCACATAGACTTCATCCAAGGGATGCAAGAGGGTTTAATATAAGAACATATATATATATATAAATAATCCAACATATAAACCGACTGAAAGAAAAAAAATCACATGATTATCTCAGATGATGCTGTAAAGACCTTTGTCAAAAATCCAAATACCCTTAAATATGTTAGAGAGACAAAAATTACAAGGTACCTAAACATAATTAATTCAATATATGAAAATAGCAAACCTCAAAGTAAGTGGAGAGAACCTTAAAGCAATTACAAAAATAAATAAATAAATAAATAAATAAATAGAGAGAGAGAGAGAGAGAGAGAGAGAGAGAGAGAGAGAGAGACAAGTCTCCCCACTTTCTCTTAATCTATTGAATATAGTAACAGAAGTTCTAGTCAGAGCAATAAGACAACTAAAAGATATAAAAATGGAAAGGAAGAAGTCAAACTATTTCTATTTACAGAAGATATGATAATATACATAAGCAACCTCAAATATTTTACCAGAGAACTGCTACAGCTGATAAACACCTTCATAAAATTGGCTGTATACAAATTAACTCAACTTTATGCAACTGATAAAATGGTTGACAAATGGGGAAAAACTCACTTTAAATAACCACAAATAATATGAAATATCATTGTCCAACTCTAACCTAGCAAGTGAACAGTCTGAAAGACAAGAACTTCAAGTCTGTGAAGAAATAATTTGACAAAGATATCAGAATATGGGAAGATTTTCCTTGGAGTGATTTGAATAATTTAGTGAAAATGAGCTTTCATACCTAAAGCAATTTACAGATTCAATGCAATTCTCATCAATATGCCAACATAAGTTTTTAAAGACTGAAAGAGCAACTTTCAACTTCATAAAGAAGACAAAAAATCCAGGATAGCCAAAATATTTCTGAATAATAAAGAAACATCTGGAAGAATCACTTTCCTTAACTCAAGCTGTGTTAAATAGCAGTAGTGAGAAAGAAAAAAACAAACAAACAAACAAACAAAACAAACAAACAAGGCATTACTATAGAAACAGACAGATTGATGAATGGACTCGATTTTTGACAAAAAAACCCAAATGCAGTTCTAGTCCAACTGCCAATCTGCATGTAGAAAATGCAAATTCAGACATATTCATCACAGTATAGAAATCTCAAGACCAAAATCTAAGTGGATCAAGGATCCCATAATAATAGGAGATAAAAATAAGTCTAATAGAAGAGAAAATGAGAAATAGCCTAGAACACATTTTTAACAACTTTATTTTACAAAACAAAGATAAATGTACAGATTTTAAGCATTTTTGCATAAAATTATACAATAACTTGTTGTCAGTACTTTTTTTTTAAAGGTTTGATAGTGTGATAAAGATCCCACCAGTAACAATGAGCATAAAGTACATGTAAAACAAGATGCAACCTGGAAATAGTCAAAGTTTTCTTGGTGCGTAAAGATTTTTTTTTCAATGAGCAGACAGTACATGTAATACAGGGTACAACCCGGAATTTTCCTAAGAAATTTCCTAAACAAAAGTACCTATGGCTTGGGCTCTAAGATCAACAATGGATAAAAGGCACCTCATGAAATGGAAAAGGTTCTGTAAGAAAAGGACATCCATAATGGGATGAAACAGCAGCCTAGAGATTGGGAAGAGATCTTCCCTAACCTTATATCCAATGGAGGACTAATGTTCAAAATACATTAAGAATTGAAGATGTTACACTCAACAACAATAAAAACAGATTAAATGACTAACAAACAAAAGACTAATATAACACAGTTTTAAAAATATGGTATAGAGCTAAAAAGAGAATTATTGGCAGAGGAATATCAAATGAAAGAGAAACACTTAAAGAAATGTTCAACATCCTTAGTAATCAGGGAAATGAAATGAAATAAAATTACTGAGATTTCATTCTCCACTCATCAGAATGGCTAATTCATAAACTCCAGTGACAGCACATAATAGTACGGATGTGAAGAAAGAGAAACACTCCTTCCTAGCTGGTGGGAATACTAAGTTGTACAACCACTCTGGAAATCCATATTGTTCCTTAGAAAATTGGAAATAGTTGTAACTGAAGACCCAGCTATAAGTCTTATGGGCATATACTGAATAGATGCACCAATATATCATAAGGATACTTGTACAACTATTTTCATACTGCCCTTATTCCTAAGAGCTAGAAACTGGAAACAATCCAGATGTCCTTGAGATGAAGAATGGATACAGAATATGTGGTAACTTTATACAATGGAATACTATTCAGAGATTTCAAACATGAACATTATGAATTTTGCAGGCAAATGGTTGGAACTATTCAATATTATCCTGAGAGAGGTTACTCAGATTCAAAATGCCATACATGGTATGTCTTCACTGATAAGCAGATATTAAACAAAAACATACAGAATATCCATGATAAACTAGGCAAACTCTAAGATGTTAAATGAGAAGGAAAGCCCAAGTGAGGATGCTTGAATCCCACATAGAAGGAGGAATAAAATAATTATAGGAGGCAGAGAGAGATAAAATAATTATAGGAGGCAGAGAGAGGAATGATGGTGGGTGGGAGAGGGAATGGGGAGGGAAAAAGCAGGACAAGATCAGTTATGTGCATTAGAGGGAAGGAGAGAAGACCAGAGGGTTAGAAAAATTAAGGGAAATATGAAACTGCCAGAAGTGGAGGATTGAGAGAACCTATAGAAAGTCCCAGAGACCCATGAGAGGGGAAGCTCCCAGTACTCAATGTAGGTTATCTTAGTCTAAATGCCCAACAGTATGGATAAGAAACCTGAAAAGGCCACTTTCAGCAGCCAGACAGGACCCTCTGAGGGAGAGGGCAATATTTGAACTTTAAGTCAAATAATTTATTAATGAAAACTTTTTTTTTGAAAACTTAATAAATAACCCTCTGCTTAATTTTATCCACAGCAGTGTTTTATTGTTGTCATTTTCAATATTTTCTCTTATGAACTGACTTTAAAACATGTGGATTAGATAAATATCTAACCTTCCTGTCTTAATTACGGGGAACACACAGAAGTAGTAGTCACTGGGCATGGGGCTCATCAACATAGTTAGGACTTTAAGACAACAGGGACTGATATATTTTATTTTAATTCTTAAAGCACATTTTAAAAACAAGTTTTTGTATTTTTTTAAACATATGGTACTGTCTGGTCAATACTTCATTCTCTTGACATCTTTTGGGAACATCTTCCAGAGTTCTGCTGCCTATCTAGTCTCTGTGACTTTCTGTTAGCCTCCTAGCATCTCCAGTGAGAAGAACTTGTTTTATTCATACACCTCGAAATAAACCAATGCTGAAATCTGACCTTTCCTAAATGCAGGAGACATTAGTTTTCTGAACTGAAATAAAACACACGAAAGTCTCTTTTGCAAACCACAAAAGCCGTAGGACAGGCTATTCATATTTACTACTGACTAATATAGTATTGTTTTCACTCTCAGGTACAAACATACAAAATATTCTGAATTTCTATTATTAATTATGCTCAATAATAAAGTACAAGTAAGCATCCTCTACTGTGTTTCAGATAGCTGGTTGTTTCTTTCTTACCATTTCGTCTTTCTGTCTTCAGCATACTCGCATCCTTGAGAATTACTTGGCATTTACAGCTAGTAAAGATTTGAAAACCTTCTACTTTAAAATCAAAGGGGACTCACTATTTCATTATCCTAAAGGTTCCACCTTAAGGTTACCTGTTTGATTCATTCATTTAAATTAACTGCAAATTAATATTGCTTTTCTATGAAATAGATTTCCACTGTAATTTTTCTTCATTTTGCCAATTTTACCTAAATAAGAAAGAACTGAATTATCTCCACACTTAACTATTTCAACAGCTATTGGACCTTATGCCTACACTGCTTTGTATCACAGATATAGATTTACCATGATAAATGCTACAAAATTTTTCCATATCAATTTTAGTATTTACTTTACTACTATAATAAGGTACATGACTACCTCCAATGTTAGTAAACCTGAATAAAATACAAATATTGTTTTGTGATATAATGTTTTACTTAAACATTTTATACTTAAACATATTGTGCAACGTGCATTTCCCATGACTTCCCAAAGCTGACTACTTCATTCTACCAACACAACCTCTAGTTTTCTATTTGCGTATGCCAGTTCAAATGACATTATCAAACAATTTCCATCCTGTTCAAACCAGTGTATCAAAAAAGCACATTCATATATTGACTGCTACAGACACAGAAAAGAATAATTACGTCAGAAGACATTGTGTGAGTGCTGTTGATTTAGAAGTCAAGAGATGTAGCTTCTTTGTCCAAATTAATTTCTAAGAATCAGGTAGATAGATATATCAGATTTGATACGATTGTTTGATAATATCCATAAATTATTTTTTCCAAGGACCAGTATCTTTTATAAAGTAAACTACATACTGATGATTTAGATAAACATAATTTCTTCTACTGCAGAAATTCTTTCTAGTTCCCAGCAGAGAAGAATGTACAATAATTACTCCACAGGACAAAGGGATAATTTTATACACTGAATAGGCTCCTGATAGACTCATCATGGTTTTTCTGTTGTGATAAAAATACTCCAATAAAAGCAGGTTAAGGGACAAATAGTTTATCTGTTTCATAATTTCAGGTTTAGTGTATTCAAAGTATGTGAAACTTCTGTATTGTATCCACAGTTAAAAGAAGAGTGTAAAGAATTAATATACCAATATTAGTGCTGAGCTCGGTTTCTCTATTCTTTAGCAATCATTAAAAGGAAATGATGAAAACCTCAAGGGACAGGGTTAGATTAAGATCTCTCTAAAGTGTAAATTTTATGTTTTGGGTTTCGCTGTAGATATATTTTCACGAAGTTATCAGAAAATAATGCTCACTGATAAAATTTTGCTTATGATAAGGTTTCTTCTGCAAGAAATTTTTCCTTCAGAATATGTCAACCTGCTGAAATTGTTGGTTTGTTGCTCAGTTGCCATTATTTTTAAGTATAGGGATATAATCAACTAAACTTCAAGTTAGTTTGCCCAATGAATGAAAATGGATATTACAACCTGCAGACTCATAAGCTTCAGGAACTGACAAAGCATTTAAAGAGGTTGAGACAAAGTTTAAGTGAACCAGTCCTATTTCCTATTGCAAAAGATGAAAAATATGAATAGATTTTAAACAAAAGAATAATTAATGTTATCTGTTATAAGCAATGACTACTGATTTTTTTTTGGATAAAAATCATCCTATCTGCTTGTTCTGCTAATGTTCTGGAAGGTGTCCTATAAATTGATTTCACTGTGCATGTTTCAGACACTAAAATGACAGTGATCATTATTCTCCAACATCGAGTTCTATGATTGGGATAGTAATCTTCTTTGTGCCTAAACTGACACAACTGCATCACTTTTGCGGTTGAAATTAGGTAATTTAATTTTATATGAATTAAAGAAGTAAAAGGATATTGTGTAGTAAAATGCTGAAATCTTTGAAATTCTCTAAATAATGGCATACATTATCAAATTTTTAAAAGGCTTATATCTCATAATGTTGCAGGGTAAATTGTACGAATATATAGAACACTAAGAGGCAACCTAACCTAATGTTTCTGTGTAATATATAACTTTAGCTACAGAAAGTATGAAGGCTCTACCCAGTAGGATGCTGCCATTCATCAAATAAAGTGTTTACTATGCTTAAAATGAATGCTTGCACATAAATATTTGAGAACCCTCTAATTATTTAACACTTATTAGTTTTAATCAAACTATATTTAATTAAACTGTTTTAATTAATCTATTATGATTAAATATCTTTGTGTAAAAGTCAGCAGTATAAATAAAAATATAACATACATAAATTGAAAAAAAAGAACTATTCTGATATATTGGAAACCATCACAGCCACAGTGTATATAATTCTTTTCAGATAAAATTGTGATGATAAAATGCAATAAAATCACAAACATATAATATTAATGCCTGCTAAATAAAAAGTGAGATGTTAATATTATATTCCCTAGATTTCATATTTTTAGTAAGCTAGAGATCAAGTTCCAAATAATGAATTGTTGATAATTCCATTCCAAAACATTTTCATACCTGATGCATCAATATGCACTTTACATAACAGCCTCTCTCTCTCTCTCTCTCTCTCTCTCTATATATATATATATATATATATATATATATGTATATACCATATCATATATATATGACATATATACAATTATATACACATATATTACATATATATAATTATATATATTATATATACAATTATATATATTACATATACACATATATTACATATATATAATTATATATATTATATATACAATTATATATATTACATATACACAATTATATGTATGATACATATATACAAACTATCCTGCAAGTACATTTTCTCATTCTAGTTAAGAAGAAAATATAATTTTTTACTGTTCTCAACATTTACATCTAAAACAATCTTACTCAAAGATTAATTGAACAGTGTTTTATATGAAAGGCACATTACATGCTAAATAGTTCAAAATTCAATAAAACAATATGTTTGATAACATAGCACATGAAGTTATTACTCGGTAATCACAGTGATTTCTATAACACATAATGACAAGGAGATCATATAAAGTCCAGCTAGTTAAATATTATATGGAAATTCACAAAATTAAAATTAATGCATCACAGAAATATTTGGTTTTGAATCTCAGTGACATCAGTCTTTTTTGAAGAAGTGATTGAATAGAACACGAGAACTCCATATCTTTATTCCTTTCAACATATTAATGTGAGTATAATATCTGCATATATTCCAGAGGAATATAGCCCATATTATTAAGATGGCATGGCAGCAGGTAGAGAAGACATAATGAGAGAAGCCAAAGGCTCATTCACATCGTGCATACATGCATGATGCAGAGAATTATGGATGTATTTTCTGACTCAGCTTTGCTTTGTCACATATAGTCTCTAGAATTTTCCCTATGGAATGCTGCAAACCACAGTGGGTGGCTCTTCCATTTCAGTTAATATGATGAAGATAATTCCTGGAAGTTACGCCCATTGGCCCGTCTTCAGATTTTTCTAGCTTCTGTAATTTTGACAGGTAACACTAACCATCACATAATATGTAATAAAACAAAAATAATTGTAAGAATTTTGTTCTGTATATGCAAAAATTATTTATAAGTAAAGCCATTACAATTTTGTTTCTGTTTTTAAAGTAAAAGATCATTCAAAAGGGTTACAAATAAGCAAAGTCAATGGGTGCATATTTGCGTATCATTTCTCTTTAATTACAGGGCATTTTCTATCTTATGGACATAGAAAGGATTTAGAAATCTAGATACTGATATTCATCTATAATTCAATCTTCATATATATATATATTTAATATTCAGTGAAATACAGGCATTTGAAGTATAGACTTCTGTAAATTTACTCAAAGTATACACACATACCTACATATACTATACACACATACCTAGTAGATGAAGGTCAGAGAACAATGACAGATGCCCATCTTCACATGTTGTCCATCCTGTCTCTGGACCTCACAGAGCAAGCTATGATTTGTCAGAGAACCAAGTCTGTTTCCTCAGTTCTGTGCCTTTAATGAGGTAACCCAGTCACAAATGAACAGACATAATGTGCAGTCACTGATAATTGGATACTAACCCCAGAAAGCTCTGAACACCCCAGAACACTGAACACTATGAACACTCTGAACACTCACAGACCATATAAAGCTCTAAAAAAACAAAGGCCAAAATGTGAAAACCTCAGTCCTTCTTAGGAATAAAATAAATAAATGTATAGCACCCTCTCAGAGTGTGGTACACTGGACCCTATAACAATAACCCATTAATAATCCAAGAGCAAAGAATATAGCCTTGTGGTAATTTTTGTCATTCAAAGATTATTATGCTTAATCTATACACACCATGAAAACTCTGACTGTTTCCATGTTACATTCTGTCCTAACTGTACTTTATACTTATGGTAACTAGTGGGATTTCAATGCATAATATTAAACCTCTAAAAGAATTAAGTACTGACAAAAATTTATTTATAGAGTGTTATGCCAAAATGCTTTTAAAAATTGGTACATGTATCTCTTTTTTTTAAAAAAACAAAGTTGTAAGAAAAAAAAGAGCACCATCACATATGTTTTTCTATCTGTGTTATGAGGAATATAAAACAGGGTTTCAAGCTTATAAATCCAACAATTGTCTGACTTAGTTCTCAAGATAGGCTACGAATTGACATTGTTATAAGACAGGTTATTATGATTTAAAAACATGTTCATTGATCACAGATTTTTCATATAGAAAACAAAGTACTATTTGTCAATGTTTTACTGAGACTTTATTTGATATATTGCAGAATCATATAAGTATCATAAAATATCTTCAATTAACATATTGGAAGCAATTGATTTGTGTATTGAGATTCTGTCACAGTTGTCTGTCTTTTACATAACATGTACATAATATTTATATGTTGACATAACAGTCAATATTATTCATGAATGTATTACATATTTAAATTTTATCCAGATTATTGTAGTAATGTTGTTAGCATAAGAAGTAAAATATATATTACCTTAAAAAGGGAGCACATGCTATAACATAAGTATTCTCCTTTGGGAAAATTCTGATATAAATCCCTTCTCAATTGCAGTCTGTCAATGAAGTTATATAAATGCCTAATGGACCTTATTTTTATGAACTGGTGTTTAGAAACAAGGTGATTGATGCTTCACTTAATATGAAAGTGAATCAATATATTCCATTATTTTACAATATTTTTATATATTGGTTAAACACCAAACAAACTTAACACTGTTAAGTATCAAAATTTAATTTAAAAGATATTAATTAATTATCAAAATGTTAATCAACCAACAGTAATATATTATCATGTTTAAACAAACAAAACAAAACAAAACAAACAAACAAAATCTCACCAAATTATACTAGTGCTATGTTTCAACAGTCATTTTTTTTAAGTTGCTTTTATTTAGAGTTGTAATTTTCCACTCAGAGGCTTACAGCTGAATAAGCTCACCCACTGTACTCCTTTCAAAACATTTTCTCTGATTTGTTACTTTGTCTGCCCCTCAAAGTTACATACATGGCTGATTCACTCTACAAAGTAACCTCATTTACATTTTTGGGGATTAAAGGTGTGTATTAAGGGCATGTCCTATTATAGAGCCACACTACAAAGACCTAGATATTTGCTGGTGATTCCTTGACAGATCAGCCATATTATGTATTAAAAATTTCTACATCTCTCCCGTTGTTTCTGTCTAAGCTCAAAATTACATACACTTTAACTATAACAAAGAAACAATTATCAATCCCACAAACATGTGAACTTGTCTGAATGCCCTTATGAAGTTCTGTAGATATGATGATTCTCCATAACTGTATTTCTCATAATCATCTATAAACAAATGTTCATTTCACCATCAAGGTTTTCAAATCTGCATGTCTGATAAAGGCTGTGTCCCTTTCCAGCCACTTCTCTCTCTCTCTCTCTCTCTCTCTCTCTCTCTCTCTCTCTGTGTGTGTGTGTGTGTGTGTGCATGTACTATATCTATGCAGGGGGTCTTAGCAGGCTACTGCGAGAAATCAGCTTTTTGTGTTCTATGCCTTGCTGTCATTCTGTGAATTTTACTTTCTTGAGTCATGTCTTTCATGTGGAAGTTTCCCATATCCAGATGGGACCTTTATCAAATTTGATAGAACCCAAAGCCTTTTATCTACTGTGAAAACATAGACAAAACTGATTCCCCAACAAAACACATATTCTAACTTCCATTTTGATGTTAAAGCATCTTTAAAGTACATATCTTTAATCTTCTTTAACATTTTCTTTATAATTCACTGTATTTCAGCAAATCTTATCCCACATTTTTGTTCATCAACGTACAATATAATCTTTATAAATTTACATATGAACTCATTTAGGCACTCATTTTCTCTGTCCACATGCCAGTGAGCCAAGCTTCTTACCCATCTAAACACAGAATAAAACCATTTTTATATAAGATGCCAATATGCAGTGTCTTCAATGCCTAGTTTTGTTTTCTTTAGTTGCTCAGTAGATTGCTGAGAGAAAATGCCTGAATCAGATTGGTTGTTGTAGGGGTATATATAACTAACCCCTCAGGAGTTTCTAGTATTTATGGAATTATGTCTTAGGAGTTTCCCATTGGTAAATTGATTATTTTGAATATCTCTGGAGGATTTTCATTCATTAGTCCAGTGCCTACCATTGTCACAATTTGTAAACGTACAAGAAAGCCAAGGTCTTCCTTGGAAGTCTGCAGGAATGCTTTGCCTGTAATTGCTTTTCAAATGACATTATTGTTCACAGATAAAATGATATTTTATTCTCTTGATTTATTTGCCATTGCTTTTCATAGGATTCAACATCAGAAATAGTTTTAATTCATTCATCCAAGGGTGCTAATTGAGTCTTTAAATCTGTAATAACATTTGTACACCCTGAATTTGCATTTCAAAAGCTGGAATTTCAATTAGTACCTGTATCATATCTGGATCAGATATTGTCCTGTTTATGCCAGATGTTAATCTATGTAACAAGTTATTAAAGCGCCTCTGGGGCTTTGTATAATCTTTGTGAATGACAGATTTTTTTCTTTGTTCTACTACTGCATCTCAGGATGTTATAGTAACTAAAGTACATTGTATATATTAACAGAGTCAATCAATTGCATCTGATATCTTAAATCAACAAGTTCACTTTCACCTAACAATTGGTGTTTTTTTATGTTAACACCTTTAATTCTTTTATAATTTTCCATAATTGAAGCTTCTTGAGACAGCTATTTTTAAACTTTTTATGAAAAGACACACACACACACACACACAAACATATATATATATATATATATATATATATATATATATATAGATTGAAGCTCAAGCTCAAAGTAGGTTGTGGTTTACTACAGTGGACAGAGTTGCATTAAATAATGATATTTTTTATTTTCCTTTATAAAATTTTTACTGGATGTATTTTATTTACATTTAAAATATTATCTCCTTTCCCATTTTCCCACCATAAACCCCGGATTACATCTCCCATCTCCCTGATTCTATGAGTATGCTCACCTACCCACCCTCTTGTGAATCCCCTCTCTGACATCTGCCTGCACTGGAGAATATAGCCTTGGCAGGGCCAAGGCTTTTTTTTCTGTTGATGCCCAACAAGGCCATCTTCTGCTACATATGCAGCTGGAGCCATGGGTTCCTCCATGTGTACTTTTTAGATAGTGGTTTAGTCCCCGGGAGCTCTGGCTGGTTAGTATTGTTTTATCTGAGGTTGCAAAATCCTTCATTTTCTTCAATCCTTTCTCTAACTCCTCCACTGGGGACCAACTCTCAGTTCAATGGTTAGCTGTGAGCATCTGCCTCTGTATTTGTCTTATGGTTTTGTATTTGTATATGCTCTTGAGATTCCATTTTCAAGAAACATTTGTATTCCCTTATGTCCTATTTTTGTTCTCAAGGGATCTGAAACAGAGTTTCTTGGATTTTTTGTTTGTTTTTGTTTTTTATGGTGGAAAAGTTTGTATATATACTTTTTGTTTGTTTGGTTGGTTGGTTGGTTGGTTTTGTTTTTGTTTTGTTTTGTTTTGTGAACTCTGACTGGATGGGCTGGTTCAACTCAGATGTTCTGGTACAAACTCCTCCCTAAATCTTGCTTCTCTCTACTTATTTTTGAATTGGCCTCAAATTAATGCTATTTTTTTTCTGATCTCTGGTTCCTACTTTTTCTCATTCTTCAACTGCCTTCTCTGCTAACCTGCACTGAATTTTGTAAACTCACACACTCAAGTCTACTGTATTTCATTCACTGCACTGTCTTCCAACTCACCCTCTCTCACCCTGTGTTGTTCTTATGTAGCTTTTTTTGTTTTTTTCTTTGTTTGCTTCCATGAGAGTAAGGTATATCTCATCATGACTTGTTCTGGAAAATATTTCTGTGAATTGTTACTTTGTTTGCCCCTCAACCAGACTTAAACACATGGCTGTTTCCTTCCACAAATTAGCTTAAAAACATTGAGATTTAAAAATGTCTACTAAGGGTTTATCTGTAGTCCAGCCAGATAACACAAACCTATGTCCCTGGATGTGATCTCATGCCAGAGCACCATGAGTCTGAACTAAAATTCTTGTACAGAAATTCAGGAAATAAAGTTTAATCCTGCACAATATTGTGTGTATGGAGATGAGACTTGAGTTTTGCTTATATATTTATCCAAAAATAATAAAAAATTTATGACAATAGTATCTAGAAACCAAACACAAAACAATCTATTATTCTTAACTAGAGATGCTTGTCCAACATCATATTTCATAAGACTTGTCAGATACACTGATAAATGCTATGTTAAAAGCTAAAGTACTAATTTATAAAATTATTAGACTTTTAGGAGTGAATAAATGTTTTAATTATTCTCTTCTTTTTTAAGTTATTATATCAAATATTGTTAGTCTCAAAAATTATTGGTTAGATTAGATGAGTAGGTTAAATGTATAAAAGCACAATTAGACATTTTTTATTTAATATGTATGAGACTCTTTAGAAATTATCACCATGTGTAGTGAATAATATGTACACACTATACATCTCTAGGTAACATGAGAAATAATATTTTTACACATGTAGTATGCATAAACACAATTTATTTAATATTTTATTCATTTGTTTTTATTTTTAACTACTTTATTTAAAAAAAGATAAATGTACAAATTTTAAGCATTTTTGCATAAAAGATTACGAATGCATTTTTGTGAGTGGCTTGTTTTATTTTATTAAAGGTTTGATAGTGTGCATTAAAATCATACTCGTTAGAGTGACAATAAAGTACATGTAAAACAGGATGTAACCCAGAATTAGTCAAAGTTTTCTTGGTGTGTAAGGATTAGGCATAATGGTTTTTTATTTTCATTCTTTTTTTTTTTATTTCTTGAACTTCATATATTCTGTGAGTTGTTTTTGGGGTGTTTAGAACTTTCTGGGGTTAGTATCCAATTACAAGTGACTGCATATTATGTCTGTTCTTTTGGGACTGGGTTATCTCACTCAGGATGATATTCTCTAGATGCATCCATTTCCTTAAGAATTTTGTAGTCATTGTTTCTGGTAGCTGAGTAGTATTCCCTTGTGTAAATGTACCACAATTTTTGTATCCATTCATGTACTGAGGGGCATCTGGGTGCTTTCAAGCTTCAGGCTATTATAAATAGAGCTGCTATGAACATTGTGGTGCATGTGACTTTGTGGTATGTTGGAGCTTCTCTGGGATATATGCCCAGAAGTGAAAAAAAAAGGGTCTTCAAGTAGTATTATGTCCAATTTTCTGAGGAATCGCCAGACTCATTTCCAGAGTGGTTATACCAGTTTACAACCAAACCAACAGTGGAGAAGTGTTCTTCTTTCTCCACATGCTCGCCAGTATTTGCTGTCATCTGAATTTTTGATCTTGGCTAATCTGACTGGTGTGAGGTGGAATCTCAGGGTTGTTTTGATTTGCATTTCCCTGATGGCTAAGCACTTCCTTAGATGCTTCTCAGCCATTCAATATTCCTCAATTGAGAACTTTTTGTTTAGCTCTGTACCCCATTTTTAAATAGGGTTGTTTGGTTCTCTGGTGTCTAGCTATTTGAGTTCTTTGTATACCTTGGATATTAGGCCTCTGTCTGATGTGGGGTTGGTAAAGATTTTTTCCTATTCTGTTGGCTGCCGTTTTGTTTTCTTGATAGTGTCCTTAGCCTTACAGAAACTGGGCAATCTCATTAAGTGCCCTTTGTCAATCTTTGACCTTAGATTGGTATACTATCCTTTGTTATTCTGTTCAGAAAATTTTCTCCTGTGCCTATGTGTTCTAAGGTTTTTCCTACTTTCTCATCTAGTAATTTCAGTGTACCTGGTTTAATATGGAGATATTTGATCCACTTGCACTTGAGCTTTGTTCAAGGAGATAAGAAAGAGTCTATTTTCATTTTTCTGCATGCTTACTGCCAGTTGGACCAACACCATCTGTTGAATATGCTGTCCTTTTTTCCATTGAATGTTTACAGCTCCTTTTAAAAATAAAACAGGTGACAATATATGTGAGGACTCATTTCTGGATCTTCTATTCTATTCCATTGATTTACATGCCTATCTCTGTACTAGTGCAATGCAGTTTTTAGCACAACTCCCTTGTAATGTAACTTGAGGTCAGGGATAGGGATTCCCGCAGATGTTTTCTTGTTGTTGAGAATGGATTTCTGTATTCTAGTTTTGTTGTAATTCCAGATGAAATTGCACATTGCTCTTTCCAACTCTATGAAGAACTGGGTTGGTAATTTGATGGAGATTGCATTGAATCTGTAGATTGCTTTTGGTATGATGGCCATTTTTACAATATTGATCCTTCCAATCCATGAGCATGGGAGATCTTTTCATTTTCTGAGATCTTCCTCAAATTTTTTCTTTAGTGGTTTGAAGTTCTTGTTATACAGCTCCTTCACTTCCTTAGTTAGAGTCACACCAAGGTATTTCTTTTTTTTTTTTTTTTTTTTTGACTATTGTTAAGGGTATCTTTCGCTAATTTCTTTCTCCATATATTTGTCCTTTGATGAGAAGAAGGCTACTGATTTGTTTGAGTTAATTTTATATCCATCCATTTTGCTGAACTTGTTTATCATCTGTAGGAGTTATCTGGTAGAGTTTTTGGGGTCACTTAAGTATACTATCATGTCATCGGCAAATAGTGATGTTTTTACTTCTTCCTTTCCAATTTCTATCCCTTTAATTTCCTTTTGCTCTCTAATTGTTCTGGCCAGGACTTCCAGTACTATGTTGAATGTGTAGGAGGAGAGTGAGCAGCCTTGTTGAGTCCCTGATTTTAGTGGGATTACTTCGAGTTTCCCACTGTTAAGTTTGATGTTTTCTGTTGGTTTGCTGTATGTTGCTTTTATTATGTTCAGGTATGGGCCTTTTTCAAGATATTTACTGTGCCCCTTAGTTGATATTCTTTGCCATCTTTAATTCCTATTATCCTTAGGTTTGGTCTTCTCATTGTGTCCTGGATCTCCTAGACATTTTGCATTAGAATCCTTTTGATTTTTGCATCTTCTCTGACTGTTTTGTCTATGTTTGCAGTGTTGTCTTCGGCACCCAAGATTCTTTCTTCCATCTCTTGTATTCTGTTGGAAATGCTTGCATCTGTGACTCCTGATTTCTTTTTTAGGTGTTCTACCTGTAGGGTTGTCTCTTTCAGTGTTTTCTTTATTCTGTCTATTTCCGTTTTAAATTTCTTCTTCCATTCCTTAAAAGCTTCTAATTTTATATGCTTTTCCTCCCATTCTTGTTTAAGGATGTGTATCATCATCTTGAGGTATGATTTTAGAACCGAGTCTTCTTTTTCTGGAGTGGTTTTCAATCTGCTGTTTGCTGTTACGGGTTCTATTGTTGCCAGGTCTTCTTGGTTTCCCTGGGGTGCATATTTTTGCTTTCCTCTTGCCATCTTATTGTCTGTGTTTATACATTTTCTTGTTTTCAGCGATTGTTTCTTTCCTCTCCCTTGTACCTGGCCTGTGTCCCTGTATCTCTGCATCTTCCTGGTGGCAGATGGCCTGAGTGACTATGCTGTAAGCTCAGGCTGCTGGCTGATAGCCCAAATCATGGTTTCTGCTTCCCTGAACCAAGCAGGGGGGTGGAAGGGGGTGCACTTTCCTTCTCTCTGTTCCCCAGCTACTTGGAACACCTTCTCACCAGGCCTGTGTCCCTGGATCTCCCTCTTTTGTTTTTAGAAGCAGTTTCTTTGTATAGCCCTGGCTGTCCTGTATCTCATTCTGTAGAGGAGGCTGGACTTGAACTCAGAGTTCTACCTGCCTCTGCCTCCAGAGTGCTTTGATTAAACAGATGTGCCAATCACTTACATGAAAAATAAAACTTATATTAAAACAAATAATATTCTAACTCTAGATTAACAATTAATAATCAAAATAAACAGTATGAATTTGAAATAATAAAACATTTACAAAATTAAAATATAACACACACACACACACACACACACACCAGAGAGTAAGACACACTTATATACTTTATTAAACCTGTAACATTTTATGCTGACTTCTGAGAGCTTTTTAATTAATCATTTAGTTACCCTTTAAAGAGTACAAATGCTTATTATTTTATATGATCAGTGTTTTATGCAGTGAACAAAAAGTGTAAAATAATCTGTTACTCTTTAGGCAAATATTTAATGATAGAGGCAGTTACATTATATAAATTAAATTTAAAAAATTAGAAAAGAAATTATAAATCACCGTGAGAAGAGACTTTTTTCCACAGAGGGCATATTTTCTCAATGTAGGGGAATACCAAAGCAATGAGATGAAGAGGGTGATCAGGAGGGAGTGCGCCTTTGTGAAGGCAGATGGGGGGTGGAGGATAGGAGTGAGTGGGGCAGAGTAAATAGACCACATCACAAATGTAAGTACAGAGTATCTAATAAAAAAAGACAAAAATTAGTAAAAAAATTAAAACAAAGCAAAAAATATTTTGTAACATATAGAAATAAATTCCAAGTGTAAAATTAATAGCTCTAATTGCCTATATCACACTCTGGCATCAATGAGAGGAAAGGACTTGGGTCCAGTTTAGGCTCATTTTCCCAGTGTAAGGAAATGCCATGGTGCTGAGCAGGGAGATGGAGGTTGGGAGAGGGAGCATGTTCATGGAGGCAATGGGAGGAGGCGGTGGAATGGGACTGGCAGAGAGGGAGAACACCTAAAATGTAAATACAGAGAGTATCCAATTATAAAATCATCTTTTATCTCTTGAGAAAAGATAGGGCTGTTCTCTGTGATGTATTGTTACAAGGTAGCTAGGCAAATGACTTATAAATGTAGATTGCAAGCCTGTGTCTTTACTTTCTCTACTCTCTCTGAAGTCACATTCAGCCTTTATATACTGCCTTTTTAAAATTTTATTATATGTTCCTAAAAATATAAAAATTAGATCTGAGAGAAATTTGTTGAAAGTTTCTGATTCTATTAAATGGTAAGACACTCTACTCTAAATATATTATATTTAATCTACGTATATCATATTATTCTATTATGAGATAAAATGCATAGCATGAAATAATTTCTCTGTGATATTATTTCACCTTTAAATTAATAAATAATGGTCATTAGTATAATTAGCTCAAATATTCAAAAGTCAAATAAACTGTAGGATAGATTTTAAAAGGAAAGTGTTTCTTTTTAATTTTTGTAATTATAATATAATTATGGAATTTTACTCCCATTCTTTCCACCCCTCAAACCCTTCACTGTCAAGTTTATGACCTTTTTTAAAACTGTTCTTTCTCACTTTATCTTTGCATTTCTTTATACATCTTTTTCACTCTCCCTTTCCCTCTCCCTCTCCCTCTCCCTCTCCCTCTCTCTCTCCCTCTCCCCCTCCCTCCCTCCCTCCCTCCCTCCCTCCCTCCCTCCCTCCCTCCCTCCCTCTCTCTCTCTCTCTCTCTCTCTCTCTCTCTCTCTCTCTCTCTCTCTCTCTCTCCCTTTCTCTCACAAACACTCAACAATATCTGTATCTGTATTTATGTTCCCTAAATATAACCTACAAAATATTTCTAATGTAGGCATGTGTTTCCACAGCTGACTATTTGGTTTGCTCTTCCCTGGGGAGTGGTTTCTCTCATGCCCAGCATTTCCTACATGTCTATATTCCTCTGTCTAGTGTTGAGCCTTGAGAGTTTTTATTCTTCCACATATGCACATCTATTGGTGTGCTCTTCTTTCATGCTCAGTTTAGGCAGTTATGTTTACATAAATTCATAGGTGTTGCTGTTCTGCCATTTCTAGAAAATACACTCTTACAGAAAATATTGTCTCTCTGACTTCTGCAACTATTCCATCCTCTCTGCCACAGTAATCTCCAAGGCGTTGTTATCAATGCATCGGTCGGGGTTATGTTGTAGAATTCTATATTTTTAGTGTCTAAATTAATGCTTACATTTTCTTTAAGCACACTCTTTGGAAAGCAAATATCGTTAATGAATTCCTTATAAAGACCCAACTGATCTATTGTGGTAATTTATTGTAAATGAGCACAAGGAAAACATTTTTTGTGCTGTAACTTTCTGTTAAAACTTAAATGCTATAGGTAAAAATACAAATCAACATTGCTTTTATAACACACAGTGTTCTTATATTTCTTTTTCAAAAATTTAAAAGTTGTGTATAATTTATTAAAAGTTAACAAGAAAGATGTTAGGATATAAATTCCCTCTGAGTCTCTTATAGTTTTCAGGTCCCTTGAGCCTTGTAGAGCAGATGAAATTCACTGTCAACTTTTAGAAATATGAACAGAAGCCACAGAATCAATCGTCTAAAATGTTTTCAGTATAGCATTCCCTGGAGCCATCCCACTATATTCAGATTTGTCTACAAATTCTATACTGCTGTTATTAGGAAGAAAATAAAATGTAAATATAAATAATTAATATATTCAGAATATAATGAACTAAAATAATTTTTAAAAAAATCTGTGTTTCTTTTCTTGATAGCATGGTTTTTCTATTCTTAAAATCTCTTCATATTTTAATAGAAAATAGAGAATTATTAAAATACTAATATATAAAATCCCTGCGCTTTAGTGCTCTCAAACATAGACATGCAAGACTCTCAGAGGTGAATCGTAACTAGTAATGGTCAATGCCATTCCTTAAAATATTTTCTGGCAAATTACTGTCAAGGGAACCTTACAGTAATAGATAAATTGAGGTTGTGTTCAAAGACGATTCATAGAGAACATAACATGATTCAAAGCCTCTGAGACATAAGTACAAATTGATTTACACTAATAATGTAATTCTTCCATATCTAATAGAGATATCCCCATAATAGTCTTTGAAAAATGATTGGGCCATATGGCAAAGCATATTTTAAATTTGACTATTTTGTTTTGTCTCATATCAAGGTATAGAAAGTAGTAGAGTGTTTTCAGTTTTGATTACTGCTGACACAAGAGGAGAGATGTTAGTAACTGTGGACAAAGAGGGATTGTAAATGAATAACTGCTCATTGGTCAATATAATTTACAATGCCATTGATTGAATAACTTGCTAAATACATTTCTTAAATTCTCTGTTTTACTCACGTTTATTATAAAAAAAGAACAAGCAGTAGATACAGGATTAAAATTCTGATTAAAACATGACATCATATCAAGCACAGCTCAAAGACATTGGCAGTTCTCTGCTCAAGAAAAGAGAATTCACATATATTCTTTAGTGAAATCGATTTTTGTTAAGAATATCTCTTCTAAAAGTTTTATATTCTTCAATTTTTTAAATGTTATTTTAAAAAACAAAGATAAAATAAAAAATTTTAAACATTTTTACATAAATGTATACAAATACATTTTTGTCAGTGCTTAAATATTTTTTTTTTTAAGGTTTGATACTCTGCATTAAGGTCTTACTAGTTACAATGAGCAAAAAGTACATGTAAAACAGGATGTAACCGGAATTAGTCAACGTTTTCTTGGTGTGTAAGGATTAAGCATAATGTTTTGTTTGTTTGTTTGTTTGTTTTGTTTTGTTTTCTTTTTTTCTTGAGCTTTACACAGTCTGTGAGTTGTTTCTGGGGCAGTCTCTGGGGTTAGCATCCCACTATCAGTGACTGCATATTATGTCTGTTCTTTTGTGACTGGGTTATCTCACTCAGGATGATATTCTCTAGATGAAAACATTTTCTTAGAAATTTGGTTAAGTCATTGTTTCTGATAGCTGAGTAGTACTCCATTGTGTAAATGTACCACAATTTTTGTATCCATTCATCTACTGAAGGACATCTGGGTTCTTTCCAGCTTCTGGCTATTATAAATAGAGCTGCTATGAACATTGTGGTGCATGTATCTTTGTTGTATATTGGAGTGTCTCTGGGGTATATGCCCAGAAGAGGAATAGCTGGATCTTCAGGTAGTACTATGTCCACTTTTCTGAGGAATCGCCAGACTGATTTCCATAGTGGTTGTATCAGTTTACAACCCCACCAATAGTGGAGGTTTTTCTCTTTCTCCACAACCTTGCCAGCATATGCTGTCATCTGAGCTTTGGATCTTGGCCAATCTGACTGGTGTGAGGTGGAATCTCAGGGTTGTTTTGATTTGCATTTCCCTGATGACTAAGGATATTGAGCACTTCCTTAGATGTTTCTCAGCCATTCCATATTCCTCAATTGAGAACATTTTGTTATATTCTTCAATTTCAATAAAGTAATTTTAGGTTAACTTTAATGTAGTAGTATGAATGAATGAATGAATGAATGAATGAATACTATCCCGAAAGCCTGCATGCTTATCTTTTTTATTTTTCTTTTCTGATATTCTTCTTGTATAGGGATTTACCCAGTATTTCAATGTTCTAATGTAAGATTTTTTTCATTATGTAACCCATATTTAATATCACATATGGATGTTTGAGAAGCATCAAATTTACTATCAAGTTCTGAGACTGTAGTTTATTTTACCTACCTTAATTTTTGTCTTCTCATGGTTTGTCTTTAAAGCATAATATTTATTTTTTGCTTCTTCCTATAAATAATATTGGATAGTCTAAGAGAAGTTAAAAAGCTCAAATTCTTGTGATCAGTTCACTATTCCTTCATTATTACTTCTCATAAAACTTGACAACTGCGGCTATCTGATGCAGCCTGGCGGGTTTTCCTCTAATAAATTGTTATTTCCAAACAGAGCTTGGTCAGTGTCCATGGTTTCACTGAACCTCACATAAAGGTTTTATTAGAAATATTACTGTTCTAACACATGAAAAGGGTTAGAAATTGATTTTTTCTTCAGAGTATTCATGTTGGAACTCTGTTGAGTAATTCCATGTCAGAACTGTGAGAACAGAAACAGATATATATTCTGAACATATGTACAAAAAGAAAAAAAAACTAAAAAATCAAATAATAGGGTTTTAGTGATGGTTCAATTGTGAAGAGCACTAGCTGTCTCAATGTAGGAGACCCCCCTGTACCACACAGGGTCACAATCTTTTGTGACATTAAACATAGCTTATCTGATGGCCTAATCTGGCCTCTGTGGACATCAGCCATGAATGTGGTTACAGAAATAAATCCAGAAAAAATATCCATACACAAAATGTCAAAAGACAAAATGCTAAAAAAAAAAAAAAATCCTTCCAACGTTCATTTTTAATGATTTGTTACAACAACAATGGAAGATATCATAGCATAAAGTTTATTTTTTATTTTTATTTCTTATTTTTTCTGGAGATAGAAAAAAGAAACTTTAAGAAATTCCAAGCAGGCCTGCAAGATGTCAATGGTTTACAATTATTTGATAAGTGGTGTTTTAGAAGTGTTCAATTTTGTTTTCATAGATCACTTGGTTATCATCAAACCATATAAGAATAGAGATTGCTTACATTCAATGTGACTGTTTGAAATGGAAACAGAACATTTTTTGTATTTTCAAAATGAAAGACCTGACTACCTACAATTTCTGTCTCTCCTTCAACTCCTCTGATCAAGCAACAGAAAGGAGAGACATGTTGGAGTTGTTCTCTGAAATGCATCTATGTAATATGGCAAAAACACACACACACACACATGCAGACACACTTACTCACATACACAAACACACACAATCATATGCAAATACCAGGAATTCACAAACAATATGTAAATAAATGCGTGCGATAAAATTAAAAACAAAAAAAAAATGCCTTCTTTCAATCACTAAAAGCATAGGAATTAGGAGAACAAGTAACTGAGGTAATAATTTAGATTCTCCTGGCAATTATCATTATTGCCCAAATTCTTTTGATGAAGCAGAAAGTTAATTCAGAATCATTGATTTTCCTTTAAATCTAAAAAAAACTCTCTCAAATAACTTAATGGCTGTCTTTTATAAGCACCATTTCATTTGGATAATATGGAATCTAAGCAAGGCATAGGCACTAAGATTTGATTCATTATCATTCAAACAGGTGCTCTGCAATTCTATTCAAAACAGAAAGACAAGAGCAAGTTAATAATGTGCTCCACTACAGGCAATTAAAATGAATCATATTCCTCATTTTTTCTTTACCTTCCATATTCTCTCTCTGTCTCTTTATCTCTCTCTGTATATCTGTCTCTTTCTGTCTCTCCTTCTGTCTCCATTTCTCTCTCTGTCTCTGTTTCTGTCTCTCTTTCTCTCGTTTCCTCATATGATGTTTTATTCTTTGAAACAACCAGTAGAGCCCTGGTAATACTTCATACTATAGTTTGAATGAATTTAAAACATAAATACTTAATGCATCTATAGGTCCATGTTCAATTACATATCTATATTGCTGTAATTAATTTTCTTGATACTATAACAAAATAGCTGACATATTCAACTTCAGATAAAAATATATTTTGACCCATGGTCTGAGCATGTATATTCCATGTTTGTAGGAAAAGCAAGGCTGAGTGAATCATTAATAGTATGTAGATTATGACAGAGAACAACATAGGCTTCCTAGTCCTCAAATCAAAGTTTATGCTAGAAAATGAATTGTATATGGCATCTAAAGGCCTTTAGTGGCCTTCTCCTGTCTGCTGGGTTCAATGTTCAATAGAGTCTCCGTTTTTCCAAATCACATTACCTGGTGTCCTTATTTGATTGCCTTGGCCGTACACTCATAAATAAGTATTCAAACAAGGATCCAGTAGGAAGTATATCAGGCTCAGAATAAAATAAGCACACAGTTAAGATTATATTTGCAGGCAATTCCAAAATGTTTATTTTGTTGGAAGTCATGAGAATCAGAAAAGTTAACCTTATTATTTAAATTTTAAACTTCCAACTTCTTATGCCCTTCAAACACTTTGCATGTTAAGACTTGGCATCTATAAAAAATTTCATGCCATCTCTAAGTAGAATATAAGATGGCTATTAGAAAGCATGTCTTACTCCATTTGAGGGTTTAATGATGTGTCAGGAACTTAAACTGACTTATAATTTCAGGAGGAAACGCATTCCAGGTGAAATCTCTGCACAGGTCAGGACCAGAGCCACAAATATTTCAGTTTTTTCTTCTTCCATGGATATGCATACCCTGGAGTTGCCACATTTCTTTCTTTCTTTTTTTTTTACATGAACAATTATGTCACAGAGATCATCTATTAGGCCTTCATGGCCATTTTGTCTGTGCTAATGGTATTCAGTACTCCTTTGAGCTGTATATGAATAATCATTCAGAAAGATATAGGGTTTCAAGTATTCCAGGTTGTTTCAATGATATTTATTTGGTTTCGTAGGAAAAAAAATTACAATCAGGGGCACTCAAGTGTTCTCAAATCTCAGCATCTCCAGAGATAGTTGCCAGCTTCAGGAGCAGTTCAGTCCTGAAATGATATAAACCATACATCTTGGATAATTCTGTATCTTGAAAGAGCTTCAGCATAAGTTGTGACCCAAAATAGGGATGAGGTTTGACTCCATGTTGGGATCACAATCATTCAGATAGTTGTATTTATTCTTATGTCTCCAACAGTAGCTGAGGAACAACAGGAGACTCAGATATGAATTTGTAATTGATAATCTTCCCATTCTACCATCCTTTCTAGTGAACTCTGCCTCATAATGCTTAATTAATCATTTTACTCATTTGCATTTTGAATTATATCCCCCTTCCCAGAAATTCCATCCCACAATAGTCAGAATGGCTAAGATCAAAAACTCAGGTGACAGAAAATGCAGTAAATGAGTATGAAGAAAAAGAGAATCACTTCTTCATTGCTGATGGGATTGCAAGCTGGCACAACCATTCAGAATATTTATCTGGCTGTTTCTCAGAAAATTGCAAATAGTCCTACCTGAGTACCAGCTATACTACTCCTGGGAATATACTCAAAAGATGTTCCAACTTGTAACAAGGAAACATGTTCCAACATGTTCATAGCAACTTTATTTATTATAGCTAAAAATGGGAAACAACACGGATGTCCCTCAGCAGAGGAATGGATACAGAAAATGTGGTACATTTACACAATGATGTACTACACAACAATTAAAAACAATGACTTCATAAAATTTGCAGGCAAATGAAAGTAACTGAAAAATACAATTCATAATGAAGTAACCCAGGCACAAAAAATAACACACAATATGTAGTAATTGATAACTTAATATTATACAAAATGTTCAGTATACTCACTATACAATTCACATTCCATATAAAGCTCAAGATGAAGAAAGACCAAAGTATGGATGCTTCAGTCCTACTTAGAAGGGAGAATAAAATCATCACTGGATGATCAAGTGAGGGAGGAGATGGGCAAGAATTATAGAGGGTCAGGAAATTGAACAAAGGCTGTAGTATCGAGGGATGTTGAACAGGGCATAGTAAATAGAATGTCCAAGATGACAGGGAAGAATGAGGTTTCCAGGACCCAATGGGGATTATATTAGCTGAAATATCCAACAGATGGGAGTTAGAACATGTAGAGACCACGTCCAGTGGTTAGTTACATTCCCCAGTTGATGGATTGGACCACTCAAATATCATAAAATATTGATGTAAAATTGCTCCAATCTAAAGAAAATGCATTGATAATATGTGGAGCAGAGACTGACAGAAAGGCCATGCAGAGACCGTCCTACGTAGGGCTTAATTAAATCTGCAGGCACCAAACCCAGTCACTATTGTTGATGCCAAGAAGCTGTTGCTGACATAATCTTGGTATAGCTGTCTCCTGAGAAGCTCTGACCAGTACAGATGTGGATACTTGTAGCCATCCATAAGGTTGAGCATAGAGACACCAATGGAGTAGTTAGGATGACAGAAGGAGCTGAAGGATTTTGCAACCAAATAGTAAGAAACACAAAATCAACCAACCTGAGAACCCCCAAGCTCTTAGGAACTAAACTCTAAATCAAAGAGTACAAATAGATGGATGGCACCAGCAGCATATTTATCAGAAGACTGCCTTAACTGACATCACTGGGAGGGGATGCGGTATGCCCACAGTAGGGAAATGTTAGGACATTGTGGAGGGAATGGGAGTCTGGGTGGAGGAGCACTTTCATAGAAGCATAGTTGAGTGGCTTCAAATTTTTTCTAGTTTGATTGATTCTTCCTAGAAAAACAATTAGCTATTTGATAACCATCATCACATATCTTTTGCATGAATATCATGAATCTATACCATAAAAGTATTACTTATATTTTTGAAAATGAGATGGATTATATTATGTATTATAAAAACTCTAAAATTACTCCCTTTATTTTTATTAACATTTATTTATTTTGTGAGTATGTGTGTGTGAAAGACAGAAACAGAGACAGAGACAAAGAGATAAAGACAGAAAGGTGGGAGAGGAAGAAGGAGGAGAGAGTGTTTGTGTCTGAGTCAACTATATCTGTTTGGTGGTCAGAGGAGTCAGGTCTGTGCATTCAGCCTTTTCTACCATGTGGATTCTACACATCCAAAGGCATCAGACCTGTATCAAGGTCTTTTACAAACTGACCTCCATGTTACCCTCTAAAATTACATTTTCACTTTTGTGCCTATTACAGCAACAAAGAAAATGAAACATATTGTGATATAAATTCATTACTAGTCTCAATTCTCCTTGTATTAACCAAGCATCCTGTTTATAGAATCATTTATGGTACTGTTCAAATACTATCTATAACGAAAAAAAAAGGACTATTTACTTTGATATGATGACTGAAATGTTTAAATGTTATGATTTAAAAACTAAGATGAATACCATGTAAGTCATACAAGTTTAACACTTTTGCTTAAACTTTGATAATTTTCATTATATTTGAAGCTCTTGAAGTTATATTGTGCCTTTACAAGTGAGATATACTGGCCTTTTCTGTAGGCAGAGCTTTCAAGGAATTGTAATTAGTGCAAAAGAGGCCTACATCAACACCTTGTGTTGCAGCTCAGATTTTTATCTGAAGTGTAATACACTTAACCTTCAACAATTTGTTCATTCACAAAAATTACCTTTAGTTTTTTCAGAAACCAACATAACATAATGGATGACCTAAAGAATATGCCGAGAGCTTCTGTTTCTGGTAAGTTTTCTGCGACTCTGGATGGTTATCGTTGTTCATTTAAGCTGTGGTAGTAATGCATGGTATATGTAAGTAGTAGGCTTAATTTAATATGGAGAACCATATCTCAGTTAGCATTCCATTTACATTGATGAAGCACCAAGGACAAAATTAACATGGGTAGAAAAGGATGTGTTTGCTTTATATGACCGGAATCACTATCCATTGAGAAAAACCAAGGCAAGAACTCAAATGTGTAATGAAGCTAGTGGTAGGGGCTGATAGAGAGCAATGGGGGAGTACTGCATTTGTTTCAGTCTTAATGACTTTCTTAATTTGCCTTTTTCCTAGATCCTAGGACCATAACCTCAGCATTGTCCCTACCCACAATAGGGTTCTTTCAATTCAATTAACATATCATATGGGCTTACTTGACTATCGTCCAATCGTATGATGGACATTTTTATCAATTGAGATTTCTTTCTTTCAAATAATTTTAGTTTGTGTCAAGTTGATGTAGCACTGGGAAGAACAGTGGGATAATTATGCTTCATGGTCAAATCAGTCCAGAATTACACACTTGTTCTTCTTATATGACATCTTTATAAATTTTGATGTCAGAGTAGTGAAATAGGAGGCTTAGGGGGATCTGGAAAAATTGTACACATTTATTAGTGGATTATATGGGTTCAGTGGGATGAAATAATTCTAATTTGTATCAATTGTTAGGGTATGCCTCGATTAAAGGTTATGAGTTCTCTGAGTACTGAGTGTACTTCATATGCACTCATGCCCATAGAGATAAAAGTGCAGAATATGAATATGAAACTATATTTTAATGCTATATTTTAATACTATAGTATATTTTTCAAGTTGTTTCCATTGGGGTGATCTACAAAAATGGCACATAAGAGCTCTCTGTTTTTATATGACTATAAGCTAATTTGGAGTTATTTAAAAATAAGAATATAAAATATTATCATAAAACCAGTATAGTAGTTTCTCAAAAAAGTAACAATAAAACTATTCGGTGATATAATATTCTTTATTAGATGAATTTTAAAAATATGTGAAGGCAGGATCTCTGTATTGGTACAGAGCATTCTCAGGATCATTGTATTAAACAGGGTTCTATCAAATGACAAATATGAGGTACATTAAGTTCTAGTTCTTTTGAAACCTGCTGTTACAGCTTTCAAAAATATTCAGTATAAATAAGAATTGAACTTAATAGTAAATTTGTTAATATAATAGTTCTATTAGATTCTAGTCTCATTACTTTCAGATATACAGTAGAAATCCTATAGATATAGTACATATTGATATAGGTTTTTCAAAAGCTTCAAAAAGTTACAAAATATTGCATTTAAAGAGGTTTTTATTTGAAAAGTGTTGTGGGGGCAACAGAGTGAGGTCTGGTCCTGGCAGCTTCTCCATTCTCCTGCTAGGAGGATGATGAGCATCAAAGATTCTCCATATGTGACATGCTGTCCACTGGGGGAAAACCTGCCTAGGCTTCAACTACTTACAATATACTTTCCAAATTGGACAAACTAGATACAGGAATGTCAACAGCTGAGTTTTGAAAAGTCAAGGTAAGAGTCCGTCTCATTTCTTTCTTCACAAATAGTCTGTCAGATATTCTGAGCCAGAAAGTAGAAGATGATGATTTCTATGATTCAGAGATATTTTGGAGTGACTGCCCAAGCAGTCATCCTTCTCTATCCTTTGTGTAGATTTGGAAGCTCTTCACCTGTACTTTCTGCATTCTCAGTTAATATTTTTTATTTTTAAGCCTGTGATGGGGTTAAAGAGAAGACAGCCATACTGTCACAAATAAGTTTAAGTTGTTTAAAATTTACAAAAATGTTTTCAAGTCTAGATAGTTGTTTTTAGATAGATAAATGGAAGTTAATATAGAAAATTATTTAGATGCATATCATGGGACTCACCAAGATAGTGCAGTACTTTCAAGGTTACCAATTGCAAACATATTGGATCTTGTATATACAATTCTTACCATATAGTGTATAGTTTATTGATGTTCCAGAAGGATTCTCCGTTTTAGACAAAAGGGAGAATTATTGAAGAATTTTTGAATCATCTTGCGAACCATAAGATTATATACTGAAAATACATGATGTTATCGAGGAATGGCTCTTCCTTCGCACACACCTTTAATTCATGAGTGTTGCAGAATATTTGATCAAACTGTGAGATTGTGTACTGGAGAAAAAATGTTTCTAGTTGTGGTATGGCTCAGCCCTAGCATACATATTTCACTGAGAGCTTCCTGTTTATGGTAAACAAAGTTAAATAAAGTTAATCACAAAAGAGGTGAGCCAACGACCAGCTGACAGGGAGTGAAAATAGGAAAAATCCATAGAGAGTGATAGCAGGTTGGGTAGATGGATAGAGACACACAGAGGGAGTAGAAAGATAAAAGCCATCAGTCTGAAGGTTTTATTAGACAGCGAGGAGGAAAATGGGCCTTTAATTTGCCTCTCTGAGCTAGTATGCTTTTGTCCCAGTATCTTTCTCTTGAGTCTTAATTGGGAAAAATGAAACAATTGAAATTTTGTTTAACCAAACTATACACACACACTATTATGTTATATTATGCTATATTATATTCATTATATTTTATTAACTATATTGTTCTGGATTAATGGATATAATCCAAGTAGTTCAATTACTTCTGTGGAAAATATTTCCAAAGAAAGGCCAAGAATCTGGTAGTTGTTCAGTTTCTAAGGCTGGATATCTCAGCAATCCCAATGTGGTGCTAAACCCTATAGGATTCCTAACGAGCTACTGGTTTTAGACTACTTCAGAATCCCAAAGAAGTAGATTTAAACACCAAGAAAATAACACCTCATCAACAGTAAGATAAAACTACTGGTGAGAATGAAGGTGACATGCCAAATTAGAGTTTGCTTTCTCATGCTTTTTTTTATATGGGTTAGGATATATTTAAGAACCTGTGTTCATATTTAAGGTGGATTTTCATAATTCATATGAACCAACATTAAAAACATAAGATCTCAAATTGGATATAATGTAAAAAAATTGGGAAAATTAACTATTTGGCAATTTGGTTTCTTATAGTAAACTACTAGGGAATAGATAACACTGCAATAGTAGTGAAATTTTAATTGTCAGTCTTTAAGAGTCTGTAAATTGTAAATGAATTAACTTCGAAAACATACAGTAAACATTTGAAATATATATGATAAGGGTAAAACATTATAAAATAAAATATACATAGCAAATGTTTTTCAATGCAAACACTAATTCCTTAGTACAATTAAATGTACACATAGCCTTTAAAGAAACATCCACCTGAAAATATAATGCTTGATATAGACAAAACATAATGAGAAGTGCATTGCTTAGTTACCTAGTAGTTAATAAGATTGGAACACATCTTTTAGGAAACAATAGAATATGACTACACAGTTGTATAATATCAATAAATGCAGTGGTATACAACAATTGTCATCTAGATAAATACAGTTGTAAGGAGAAAGAAAGTTACAGAAATAGAGATAAAATTGTGCTATTCACTAAAAATATTAAATTAAACCCAGTCAAACTACAGAGTTCTGATATGCACGCATGCATGGTAAAAGAGTGAATGCAATTTCGAACAAATTTGTCTATATAACATAATACTTGAAAGTGTTAGGAGTATCTTGGGAAACAGAGAAGATACGGAGTTCAAGTGCCCAAGGAGAGTGTCTTAGTGCACATATGGTCCAAGACAGGCAGTGCTTACGCTTTCTTTCATGTATATTATATATGAATCTATTCAAAGACCAGTGACACCTGACAAACTACTCAGTGGGATGAAATAAAAAGATAAAAAAGAATAAAGAAAGATCAAACAAAGAGATGAAACCATTGAAGTACAGTCAGACAACTGACATGTATGGAAGTGGTCAAACTACCAATATATTTATATCAATTGAAAGAGAAAAGAGTACATTTCAAATCGTCAGCATTACTTTTTAACTTTTTATTTCAAATAAGTATCCCACTTCAATAGTAAATTATACCTTACCTACAGTTCACTCTACAACAAAGTTTACTCTCCTTGTTAGTTAAGGAATGGTCCTTTACTGAGAACTCACTGTTCTCTGCTGATGGCTTTCAGAACTTATCCGTCATGCTCTACCAAATTATGTGATTGTCTCTTCTAGGTAAGAATCTGTGAATTCCTTATAGTCTATATCTAACTACATTCATTAAATGTAAGACAAACTTTTAAGATGATTATTAAATAACTAAGTGAACCCATAAGTGAATAGGTCTTTTTTTGATAACCAAATAAAACATAATTAGTATTCAATAATATAACTGAAAATACTTAATATGGTGCATCCCTATTTTTTGTAAATATTTCCTAGAAAATGGTTATTTTCAAAGATTTTATTCTGATTTTTTGAGATATCCAAATCTAAGGATCTGTGTATGACATCTCAACTGTGTGTGAAATAATTTATGAAAAAATTTAGGATATTGAAATTCTCATAATAATTCACTACGGGAGATTCAACATATCTATCTTCATCTCAAGGCTCAATACTATATGCTAATTTGTGATCACGTTGAACCAACAGCATGTTACTAAATATTTAATTTGCAAACCTGTCACTGGGCTCTTTGAAAAGCTAAAAGTTTCATTCATTTTTATGTGAAGTGATATTGTAATAAGAAAAATAAAGTGAAGGTGCCTGGCGCACTTTTGACAGACTGGAAACAACAGGCTTCATTTACAGTTAATGGGTGAGTAGACAGAAAAGGCAGCAAAGAATGGCTGCATGCAACTGTAACAGAAAGCAGCGCAGATGGCAGAACCAGGTGGCTGGACACAGCAGTAGCTGATGATGAATGAAATACTGATGTTGGAAAAATATGAGCAGACTCAATGAAAGTCAACCATATTTCAACACAGGCTCAAAAATTCTAGATGTCAGAACAAGGTTCTCTTCTGGGGCACGTATGGTTGATACAGGGATGTACCCAGTACATGGATACTACATAGTACCTCTGACTTGCTGTACAAGAAACTTGGTATCAGCTTACTAAGATTAGAATCATTGTTCCTATGAGTTTATTAAGGAACTTGAATTAAAAATCTGCTTTTCTTCAGTCAGGATTTGAGATGGAATTTTTATGGATAAGTTAGTATGTGACAATATGTTTTCTAATGAGCACAGAATAAAACAACTGCTAAGAACCCAAGAAAGTACAGCTGTGAGAAACCTAACTGAATCAACTTCGATGTGTTAACAGTACCTTAATTAAGGCTTTTATAACTTAAATACATCAATATAAAAATGTTTCAAAACCACAGTATGCATGTGCGCGCACACACACATACACACACACAACACAAAACACACACACACACACACACACACACAAACATGCACACAAAGAATCACTGAAATCATTCACATCCTCAGTAACAGAAGAACAGCAAAGGCATCACCCTTGTTCTTCATGCTGTACTGCATTTCAGTCCCAATTTTTTATTAAAAATTTTCACGCTGTATATTTTGATTATGTTTTCTCATTTTCCAAGTCTATCACTTCCTCTCCTATTCCTACCTAATATTTTGTTTCTCTATAGTTTTAAACAATTTCAATAGTGTGTTTCTATGTAGCTTATAGACAAAATTTTTTATAACTTTAATTTAATAAATCTTTTTCATAAATTGACTACAGCTACAACTGTTAACCATTCTAATTCTTTCAAAAATCCCATTCTTTTGTGGATAAGTATTCAAATATATGAGTCTTAGGAGAAGGGTGCATTCTTATCCAAATCAGCATTGTGGTTATGGAGATTGTCATCCAAGACACAAGTTGGCTGGGCTTCTAGCACTAGGCATGGTTGACCTCTTATTTAGCAGGCCTGAAAAGCATGTAAAGATTTGTTGGTTCCATCACACTCTTGATGCCCCTGTACTACTGCACTTCTAGAGTCCCCAGACTGATCATTGCTATTGCTCATAGGCATCATTGCTGGGTAGGACAATTTGTTGCTTTTCTTCCTTGAAAGCTTTTATTGTGCCTTCTGATACCACGAAAACTAGTTCTCAGAGATGATCCATACCTCTATTTCTTGTGTCAAAAAAGGTATGGTGTCTTCAGCAATAGTGATTCATGTTTGATCTATAGGAAAAAACTGAAGACAGTGGCAAGACTTTTAGAATCTGCTGAACAACACCAACAAAAATTTCAAAAGTGCATTTCTCATGTCTTGTGTTAGGGGTTTTGTTATGTAACACATATCTCTTAGAGGAAGTATTTGAAGCATTCATGGCAAATTTATAATTAACATACGTGTGTATGTGAATGTGTGTGTCTTCACATATTTTAATACAGTGTATGTTGTAGTTAAATAGGACAATTCCCTTTGAACTTTTAGACATTCATATTATTATTTTATCAACCTTTTTTCTTTTGAGTTTATCTGTCCCACTCTGGTAGAAAAGTTCCTCCAGTGTCGCATCCCCCTATTAATCGTGTGGAACTACCTAATTATTTGTCTATTTGTTCTGTATACCCTCTCATGGTCCCCTTTTGCATTCCTGGTTTCTAGAGGCATTCCAAGTTAGATGCTCAAAATTTAAGACTTGGAATTCAGAACTTTGCTTAGAGAGAGCCTGCAACATTTGTCTTCCTGGGTCTGCTTATCTCATTTCACCTCTAGTTCTGTTCCTTCATATCAATCTTTCATGATTATTTTTTTACACTGAAAATTACAATTTCATTTTCTCTGATTTTGTATTTTTATACCTAACAGTGTAATTGTCTATACAGTGAAAATAAGCATGCTGAGAAAATATTTGTGAGGTAGGATATAAAGTCTTTTTAGCATATTCAGAAAGTGGAACCATTGGGTGATAAGAAAAATGTAATTTTAGCTCATTGAGAATTCTCAAAACTAACCTCTGTATTCTTTTAGTCAATTTGAAATTTCTCAATAACAAACTGTAAATGAGGGGTCCCTTTTTCACGTTTTATGCATTTTTGTTGGTTATTTTGTTGATTTTTCACTATTCTGACTATGGTAAGATGAAATCATACTATTCATATATACAGAAAATAGAAATATGAGATGCAAATTTGATCATAAAATTTTAGAAATAATCTATTGTGGTACTATAGAAGAATGAAGAGTAAGCTAGCAACATCAATAGCTTTTCTGTATATCAATAACAAAACACAAAGATAGAAATCAGGGAAAACCCTTCTTCTCACTAGTACTAAAGAAAACAAATATCTAATAATCAACTTAATCAAAGAGGTGAAAGACCTCTGCAATGAAAACTAAATCTCTAAAGAAAAAAGAAATAAGAAAGAAATTATTTAGAAAATGGAAGGATATGCCATCTTTACTAACTGGGTATAACTGGGTATATTAATATAATTTAAAATTTACTTCTACATTGAAAGTCATTTTTAGATTCAGTAAAGCTATTAAAAATCATCATTCAGTTTTACATGAATAGGGCAAATTCTTATGGAAATATTAAGGAACATGGACAACCAAAACAGGCATGAGCAAAAGTAAGGCATACTAGTGGGGTTATTACAGAGCCATAGTAACAAAAGCAGTATGACACTAGTATAAAACCCAGACAAATAGGAGAGTGAAATAGAATCAAAGCATGACACATGAATGTATGAAGCTTTATCCATTTAATATTTAATAAAAATACTGAAACTCTACAGAAACTGCTGAAAAACCCTGATGTCTACAAGTATTATATTACATATCTGACAGCTTACATTAAATGGCTTAAAAACCTAAAACTTAAATCCTGAGTCTTCTAGAAGAAAACACAGACAAGTTCAGGAAAGTGCTTAGTTACCAAAAAATTGGCAAGCAGGACTTTGTGAAAGTAAAAGACTTCTGTATAGCTTGCAAAATAATCAATGGACTGAAGAAGTAGCCATTAGAATGTGAGAGAACAAATGCCAGATATGCATCCGACAAAGAATTAATATCTAGAAAATATTAATGTCTCCTAAACACTAGAACAGCAATATCAATAAAATACCTATTCAAATATAGACATTACTTGCAAAAGTATAGTTAAGGTATACAACCAACAAGAACAATTTGAAATTATATGAGATCTAATGATCTAAATGTAAGGTTTCTCTTTAGAAATTTACCTTATAAATTTCATACTGAATAAATGTTTCATACCTACTTACGTCTGTATCATATGTTACCATGATACAGAAAGCTAAATATGCGGTTGTAGTATTTGGATATTATTTTATTTTTCTATGAAATATATAAATAATTCAATCAGTTTCATGGAGTAGTTGAGGTAAATATCAAAAAGATGAAAGTTATGTTCAGGGATATGCCCGAAGTAACACATAAAGTTAAAACAGGTCCTTAATGTCAATTGGAAAGCAGAAGAGCAAAGGTTCAAGAAATGAAAGGGGAATGAGAGAGATTCTTCAAGACAGGCAGGTTGAGATATCACCGCTTAATTTTGCAATGGATCACCCCGAAGAATAAAGTTTTAAAAGCTTGAGAATAATAAAATGGTATTTTGGAGTAAGATTTCTGGTTTAAATTTGCAACTCTGTCAGTTCATCCATCTATCTGGAGTGGATGTGTAATGAGAGAAGATTCAGAAATTGGCCTGCATTGCATAAGCCATCTATGTTCTGTAACATTAACAAGTTGGAAAGTGTCCTTGGATGTGACACAACACAGTAGCTCACATGTGATGGATTATATAAGAAATGTCAAGTTAAGCAGATATAACTATTTTTGAAATTGCTTTTTCTCAAAAATTTATGAATATAACTCCTTAATTTATCCCCTCTTACATATATCAATTCTCCATTCTACAACTCTAATGCATGTCCAAATTTTCCATCATTATGTTAGTTTTGAAATATGAATTTTTTCTCCCTGGTTTGGGTGACCCATATGTTTTGTTGAAGGTACATCTATTACTAAGCTCCAATAAACTTACCACAATTTTTATGGAAACTTTTCTTCCTACTTGTGAGAAGTTCAGTCTGAATATGTGGTGTATATGACTACTAACATTACTGAGCTGAGTACTGAAAAACCCACCCATTTACACAAGGTGTAATAAATTCTCCTCAGCCCTAGAATTTAAGGATGATGAAGGCATAATTGTTTTTTTTTAGAATGTGTATTCTTATGCTGCCATAAAGAATTCTAGTATGTGAACCATAACATTTAAAGAGACTTATGAATCTTATGTTAATAAAAAAAATCTCAAATTCAAGAAAAATCAAGCATCTTATACATAAAGCTGGTGCCACGTTTCTCAGAGATGGGGTAAGTAAATGTGAGGTCAGAGCTGAACAAATAGGAAGGCTTGCCTTTCCGACAACAGATAGGATATACTATAAAGTATCGACCTAGACTATCCACAGGTCATATTCCTTGAATTGTGTAGTAAGAATAACAGACCAGTGATTTTAGATCCTAGAGATGACAGAAAGTGTCCAGTATCTTAAGTCAGCACAGTAAGAATCAGATAGTAATTGATATGCCAGTGATCTGCTAAGTTATGCTTAGCACAATAGGCATAGCACATTTTGTCTGCTATTCAGCCTTCCCTTAACTTCCCTTGTTACAGGAAACATGAGATTTGACAATGTATTCTAATAAGGACTATTGTCCTGCCTGTATTTTTACATTTTTTATTCCCACGAATGTTTTACCTTAGCAGTTTGACTGTAATCTGTTTATATAATCTGTCTCAGGATCCAGATTATAGAGAAAATGAAAAGGTCAGTTGTTTACTTCCCAATAAAGCAAGATTTCTCATTTCTCTCACAAATAGCATGGAAACAACAAAAAGGCAGATACCTGTAAAGTACCAATGCAGTGGGAAAAGGCCTGGGGAAAGAATTCAAAAAGCATAAGGTCATATTACACTAGCAAAAACAAGTTTGAATAGACAATGCTACAAAGAACTTCATGGTTTATAGGAATATTAAGCAACCCTTTTCCCTTGGGGCTCAGGAAGCTTTTCAGCTTTTCAGAATGTAGGAGCCACATGGATGAATGTCTACCAGACACAGCAGGACTGACTTGCATATGCAATCACAAAGACAGTGGCAGTGTGCACAGCTGAGGTCTCCAAAGTAAAGATTTAAACCAGATGCTTGCCAGATGCCCAGCCTTGAGGAAGGTGAATGTACATGGACTCCCATTCCTAACCAACAAGCTATCTGCATTTGGGGTCCACTTGCAAAGGATAACTTAGTTTTCTCCAATGGAGTCAAATTAAATATATTAACCACTGCCAAAGACTAATTTGCCCTGAAGTAGGGAGCCAAAACTACAGTGAACCTAATGCTATTTTTGGTAGAATCTTTGTTTTACATTGCTTTGTTTGTTTATTGAGAACATATTTTCACCTGCATATTCTTACTTACCTCAGTGGTTTTACTGATTTTGCTTCTGTAAGTTTGTTTGTTTCTTTATAAAATTGTGTTCTATTAAAGTGTTTCTTAGTATGTTTTGCTTGCCTGTTTTTGTTGTTTTGTTTTGCTTTTCTTTCAAAGCAGAAAGAGAAAGGCCATATGGGTTGATAAGGCCATATGGTTAGATAGTTGGATGGTTGGTGATGGGTGTGAAATGAATGAGGTGAAAGAAACCTTTGCTCAGGAATTAGTTTTTTAAAAGAAATTTTAATAAAAATTTTTGGAAAACCTAATACTTCTAGCCTGCTAAAACATGACAATGAATAATTCCAATGAACAAATTCTTGTACCTGTATAATGGTACTTCACTCAACACTCAACACATATGGCAGAAAATTCTTCATACAGTAGAGAAAAACTACCCAAAGACACACAGTTGGGGAGTGTGGAGACAATGAAAGAATTTACAGAACTGAGTCCTAAATGTCTACATCAAAGCCCTGTAGATGACTAAGGAATCTTTATAGAAGAAGAGGAAGAGGGAATGTTAGAGGCAAGTGGATGCATGACTTCAAGGAAACTCTGTCTTCCAGACATAAGAGAAATAAGGTAAATATAGACTTCTAGAGACTTTGGCAGCAGGAAAAACACCTTCACAATGTCAAACCAGATGGGGTCTCAGCTGTAGGCTTAGATATTTCAAAACTTACCTTAGGTTTATTTAATGTTTCATCTTCCCGTCTAGACTTCCATCTGCAGGAAGTAGAGAAAAAGTTAATAGAAAACATGAGCTGTGCACCTATTTAGAAATAATTTTTATTGCAATTTTAATCTTGTTGTCATCAGTCTAATCTACTCAGCAAACACCAAATATAAATCAGTAGCTTTTACTTGATGAAAAAAAAAACATGTTTCTGCTGAACCCCACATATCTGTGGAAACAGCAAGAAGCAGCTGAAATATTACCAGAAGCTTTTTGATGCCTTTCTCTCTACCAAGTCACAACAAGTAAAGATCGGTGAAGAAAACAAGACAAACCCATGCAAGTGTCCTCAGTGAAGACTAGCATCAGTGAAGAGTTGCAAGGCAAACTATTATAAGACCCTAGATTACTGTCCAACCATCTTTTGACACTCAACATCCACTCCGAGCAAACATCACAAGCCTTTTCACCAGGCAAGTTTAATATTCTATGTCTCTCTTTCAAGATTTCATTCCATATACAGTCACTAATTTCAGACACTATTGCAGATGCCAAGAAGTGCTTGCTGACAGGGGCCTGATATAGCTGTTTTCTGAGAGGCTCTGCCAGAAAATGACACATACAGAGGCAGATGTTCTCAGCCATCCATTGGACTGGTCTCCAGTGGAGAAAGGACTGAAGAAGCTAAAGGGGACTGCAACATCAAAGGAAGAACAATATCCACAAAACCTGCAGAGCTCCCAAGAACTAAATCATCAGCCAAAGTGTAAACATAGAGTGACCCATGGCTCCAGCTTTGTTCTTTATTTTGTGGACATTTTTGACTTATTATATTTTGTCAATTTTGCTTGTGGGTTTTCTTTTGTTGTGGTGATTGTTTTCTTAATTTTTCTGTCCTAAAGAAAGAGAGAGAAAGGGAGAAACAGAGAGAGAGAAAGAAATAGATATATAGATAGATAGATAGATAGATAGATAGATAGAGAGAGAGAGAGAGAGAGAGAGAGAGAGAGACAGAGAGAGAGAGACAGAGAGAGATATGAAGAAACAGAGACAGAGACAGAGAGATAGAGATCAGGAGTTTAGAAAGAGAAGAAATGTTGAAATTATATAAAAAGTAATTAAATGAACAGACTTAGTGGGTATTTTTCTCTCACAAAATAATACTGAAAAGACCTCAGAGAATGTTATCAATAATATGCTTTTATTCACATTTCTCCAAAAAAAAAGGAGATTCAAAAAGTCCTTTGTTTCAAATCTTCTCTATGTTTTGAAATCAGGAAGGAAGTATGTGATGGTGAACAGCTAAATTTTGATATTTTATGTTCTAATGAGAGACATTTCATTTTCATTCTAAACATATTTAATTAGATATAACAACTCTCACAGTTTTAGTCAGTTTGGTAAAGATATTACACATACACACACACACACACACACACACACACACACACACACACACACACACACAGCCAAAAAAATAAAATCAACTAAATAAGAAAATGCACAAATGAACAAAACAAAAATAACATTGAGCTGTAAAACATGTTTATTTGGCTAGTATCTCATCATTTGTTTTCCACATTTCTTTTCATACATAGAGTTTGTACATAGTTTTCACAAAGACATATCCTAGATAGAGCAAGATAGGCACTTTATCTATTTTAAAATATGGCTTGTAACTAAGACATACTTATTCAATTGCACCATATGCAGATATTGTTTGTAGAATTTGCTTTCAAATAAAGTTTCATATTAGTTAGGACTTTCATTTGGAATCAGTGGCGACTTACAGTAATTGAAATCACCATTGAAATAAATGGTTGTCACCTAACCATAGATAGTTGAAATTTAGATAGAAATTGCAGAAGTATTATGCTTTGGGAGTTTTTGGAGCTCCTTGATTACTTCCTTATCATGTGATTTTATTTGACTTTCTCTCTCCCTGATCTATTTTCAATCCAAGATGAAGAACTATGTTTTCTATAAAGCATTGTTTAGTAGTTTCTTTTAAATGCTTTTTTTTTATTCTTGAGGTGATAGTGTAATTAAAACATGTCTCTCTTTTTTTTATTCCTCCATTTATCTCATATACATTTCTGTGTGTTCTTTAAAATTCATGGGCTTTTTGTTCACTTATTACAAACATACATGTGTATGTGTATATGTGTGTATGTATATATTACATATACATATATTCCAAGTGTAACTTGCTGAGTCTATATAATATTACTAAGGTTACTCACATGGATGTTTTCAATGCTGAGAATTATAATTGGTATTTGACAACTAATTGAAGTGCAATACTATTTAAAGACTAATTAGGTTTACATTATGCATCACTAGAGTATGGGGCAACAGTGAATTTTTAGTTAATATTGTATACTATTTATTGAGTATACTAAAGCTTTCAGTCATTTAAGTAGTTACATCATATTTGAGATTTTCGTATTTTTCTGTATACAAGTAATTTCTGAAATGTGCAGACCTATTTAGTTGTTTCCATATTAAAGTGTTTAACACTCTTATTATGGTTTTAGGAAAAGCAGAAGTTTTTAGTAGAATTTTTCAAAGAGCAAGGGTTACTGTACAACAAAATTACTGAAGGAAGAAAAAGAAAATGAGGATGTTATCATTTTATTTGAATATTAAATATTTTTTATTTCAACATGACAAAATAAAATATAATAAGTTAAAGCAAAAGTCATCTTATGAAAATTGGATATGGGCACCCAAGAACTATTCCAGGAGCAGGCACAAGAGTTAGAGATTGACTGGTAGACAGAAAACTGTCTGATAATAAGAGAAAGCTAATAGCTATAAAATATACTCAGAAAACAAAGCACCCGCTGCAGACTTATGATGACCTGTGTTTGCTGCTTTTATTTCTATCAGCTAATTTACATTCTGGAGGTGATTCAAAGGGTCTTGTTCTTGACAAACATACAAAACATGAATCTCAACTTTTCAAAACTTCCTTCATGCATTGTTTGATCTATCACTGAAAGAAGTTGTAATGAAACAGAAAAATACAGTTCCAGAGTATGCATGTACATTCATATATTTAGCTTACATATATTTTCATTGAATAACAGTAGTATTTAGCAATTTATGTATACTGTGACAAACACTGATTCAATTGCCTTGCTCTTACTTGCCAACACTATACCCTTGAAAATCAACTATGGCCTCTAGTTACTACAACCTTTTATGTCTGTATTTTTAAATGATCCCTGAATCTTAGAAGGAAGAACTGTCAAACATATGTTCCAGTAAGGCTGCGTATTCTTCAAACTTTAATTCTCTGCATATTGACTATATGTGGGCCTCTGTTTTAATTGTCATCTGCTGCACAAAAGGAGAATATTTCTGATTATGGCTGACCCCTGCACTATTTTTCTTGTACATTTTTGTGCTGTTTCAATACCAAAATAACACTAGACTCATAAATTGAGTGTGGGCTTATTATATATTTTAAGTGTATAATAGTTTATCAAATTCTCAAAAGTTCTATCATTAATACAGTGCATTGATCACATCCAGCCCTTCCCTCCTCAAGTCTTCGCAGATTCCTCCACCTCCTAGTTTCCCCTTCCACCCTCATTTCCTTTTTTAATTTAAATAAGCCATGGAGTATAGTTTGTGCTGTCATAGACTCATGAATACTGTGTCATCAATTAGAGTATCATTCACATAGCACAGGCAAGATAACATATCATTAAGAGTTTATTTAATGAAATATCCAGTTGGCAGTATAGTACTGGTAGGCTCTCCTCTAGGACAGCTGATATTTCCACCTATAGGATTTTGCCCCACAAAGAAGGTCTAGATATGAGTTTTATCTTATATAATAGGCTTTAAACCCAACCAGAAATTACTTGGTTACTTTATGTTAATCATGTTATTTATGCCACTATTTTATGGGCAAACGTGTCCACAGGCAGACCCTTACTGCAGCCCATGGGTTCATTGCTGGGCAAGGCTTATGATTATGTATCTCCTTGGGTAATATGCATAACAAGTTTGAGCACTATGTACGCTTGCCAGCATTGGTTATGTTTACAGATGAATTCTAGCTCAATATTCTTATGTTTTATCATTCAAGTATGTGTTTTTTTCCAGAGGTAATGACTCATTATCAAGTTATAGAATAAATAATACAGCAATAGCACTGTAATATTCAGTAGGTTTATGTGACAAATTGAGCCTACAATTAAAGAAGAGGACATTTGATCCTTTCACTGGAACTTTTGTTTGTTTATAACGTATAGTGTTAGCATTATTGGATTATGAAATTTCAATTATTCTAATTTTTGTGCATTTATAAGTTTTATAAAATTTCAGTATTAGGTTCCCATTTGAGCATTTTGGAAATCCTTTAGGATTATGCATTCTTACCTTTTCTCCTCTACTTTTTCCTTTTCTCCCCTATTTCAGTTTAGTACTTCACAATTTATCATTCTCAAATTACCCCTGTACACCACCCAGTAGTATACCTTATTTCAAGGCTACTCACTACCTTCCAGAACTTCTAATGGCATTGAAAATTAAATACATACACTTGAAGTTCCAAAAGTAAAAATCCACAAATGGAAGAGAAGGGGGAGGAAGGGAGGGAGGGAGAGAGGGAGTGTAGGAGAGAGACTGAATTACCTTACTCAGAATGAGAATGAAAAATAACTAAATGAGGAAAAGGGGAATAGAAAATGACTGTGGTCTGTTTGTTTTGCACTTTTCATACTCAGAAATAAGCATCTTATAACCCCCCAATGAATTTCTGACATTCATTTTAGTAGTATGTAGACATCTGTTACAATACTGAAAAGCTTCACAATAAAATTTTACTGTCAAGTAATTAAAGCAGTGTGAACATAATATATTCTAAAATACATTTTAGACCCAATATGATGTTCTTTGCAGACAATCTCAGTGGAAGGTCTAAGGTTGTCTGTAATGATATATTGCTCAGGCCTTTAAAACATAGCCTGCTGTCACTCTCTACATGAGACCTCAATGGTGAAATTACTTTTATCTTTATTCATTGATGTCCTTTATCTTTATTGTCCAGTTCTTTGTTGTCTATATATAGGCAGGCATGTAGTTCATATACACATGTCATGGTTTGAGTAAGTAAGCTTGGCCAAGGGAGTAGTACTATTTAGAGGTGTGACCTTGTTAGATTAGGTGTGTCACTGCTGGTATAGGTATAAAGACCCTATCATAACTGCTTGAAAGTGAGTGTTTGGCTAGCAGCCTTCAGATGAAGATGTAGAACTCTCAGCTCCCCCTGCACCATGCTTGTCTTGGTACCCAACTTGATGATAATGGACTGAATGTCTGAACCTGTGAGCCAGCACCGATTTGCTATTTATAAGAGTTGCCTTGGTCATAGAGACTGTTCACAGAAGTAATAGCCTGACTCAGATCACACATATGACACTTATGCATACATAAATGCAAAACAATGTCTTTGATCCTGTTATGTATTATTTCTGTTTCAAAATCATGTTTTTTTCTTATTAAGAATATAAAATGAACATATTCTGTTAAATTTCTACTTATTTCTGAGAATATGCGATTTCCAGAACATGCAATTTTCCAATAAAATGCATAGACAAAATCTTGAATACAGGTCCCAGAAAATTTTTAGAAAGTCAGCCATTGTGCTGCTCACTTGTTAACCCGGTGAAGCAGGAAATGCAGATTGTTAGATTCCTGTGGCCCTTATGCTAGAAAAGCTAAAACAAGATTTGTTTCAAAAAGATCTCTCATATTTACTGAGAGATTTTTGACTGAAAAGATAATTTTCACATTGCTTGGGAATGAGTTTCAAATCAAACTCTTACTTGCAAATGCATATGTATGGAAGAACATACTTTGAACATGCATGAATATACACTTACTAACACAACACACACACTCACACACATACACACACACACATACTCACCAACACACACACACTTACACATACACACACACACACACACACACACACACACACATCAACACATACACAATAAAACCTTTGCCATGTTCTTTTGTATTTGCTGAAATATTATACCTAATTCTTACAGAAAATTGCTGTTTGTATCTTACTTAGCTTTCTAGAGTGTTTCAAATTCTTAAAGTATAATTGTATAAACAAAAGCATTTATTTGCATCTTGTCTTTTAAGCACTATACTTAAGCTAATTATCAGACAATCTTTCTTAGTGCTTACATGATATGCTTTTTACTATAATTTTAAGAGTGATTTGCATGATTCAATGGCTAAGTCCTGAGGATTACTCCTGATTCATTCCTGTAAGGAGAGAGGTCGATGGTTGTGTGTTCTTCAGACAACAAATGTAACGTGGAGAAGAAATTACTGAAATTACCAGTGCAACCAAAGTACTTTATAGGTTAGCAAATTGCTTCCAGTTAGTCTTATGCACTTCCTGCTCCAGTACTCTCTCAATTCTGTTTTCCATTCTTTCAGTCCTCTTTGCAACCCCACAGGAAACACAATATCAACCAGAAAGACCCCTCTTCCAGATCTCCCAGGGAATAAATAAGCAATCAAAGAGTACATATAGAGCGAAACATGGCTCTAGCCACATATGTAGCAGAGTATGGACTTTTTGGATATCAAAGGCTCTTGGTCCAGTGTATGGGAATGGCAGGTCATGGAGGCAAAAACGGTTGGGGGAGCACCCACATAGAAACAGGGAGGAAAGGCAGGGGTGGGGGATTTTCTTAGGGGAACCTGAAAAAGGGACTAATGTTTGAAATTTAAATAAGTAAAATATCCAATAAAAATATTGTCTTTCCAAAAGAAGTTCTCAGGGCAAAGCTTTTTCTTGACTAAGCCAGGTTCTGAAATTCCTTATGTCCTAAATATATCTGAAAATATTATACCAATTTACTTGATATTAAATGCATTTGTAAAAAGAAATTTCACTTATTTCATTCAATTTGACTATATGATATTGAGTTATAATACTGGCAATTTTTCCAAATATGTGTTGCATGTTTAAATTCTGTAGTTTCTTGTACTCCATTAAAGTTTGTTAAATACCTTATTTTGTACCAAACTAGAAACTGTACAATTTTAGCATATAGTTTTAATCAGAATTGCAAATAATGCTATGTTAAAAGGAACTCAGTTATTGAATTTCTACAGAGATATCTTTTAATAGCTGGTATTGCTACAATCAGAATATCATTTAATAAATTATTTTACAAATGATATTAATGATTTACAGTTGATTAAGAGGGGTATTTGGTTCAGAATTTGAAAGCCACAGGGTCCAAGTTTGTTGACTCTGTTTGATCTTCCTTAAGAGTACCTAACATACAGGGGTTTGGCCTATGACTCCCCACACATATGTAGCAGATATACAGATGTGCAACTTGGTATTCAAGTAGGTCCTAAACAACTGAAATGGGGTTATCCCCAAAACTGTTCCTATATGTTGAATATGTTCTTCTAGCTGTGCTGTTCTGCCTGGCCTCGGGAATCACTGAAGCACCTAACTTCACAGAGACCTCGAGTTCCAGATTAAGGGAAGAACTACGGGGCCCAAACCACTCAGAGTAGAAGAGGAGGGGGTGGGAAAAGAATTGTGGTATGAGAAGAACTAAAGTGGGACAGTGAACAGAATGTAATGTGAATAAGTAATAAGGAAAACCAACTTGTGGAGGTTTCAGTCCTTCTTAGAAAGAGGGACAAAATAGTCACAGGAGGAAATACAAAGTAAAAGTGTGGAGCAGAGACTGAATGAAAGGCCATCCAGAGATTGCCCTGCTTGGGGATCAATCCCATATAATGTCACCAAACCCAGACAATATTGCGGTTGCCAAAAAGTTTGTGCTGACAGAAGAAAGAGAGAGAGAGGGGGAGAGAGAGAGAGAGAGAGAGAGAGAGAGAGAGAGAGAGAGAGAGAGAGAG